>NC_136965.1:16419792-16522292 GCF_032717465.1 Coenobita brevimanus | reverse complement strand
GGCATGGAAGAAGCTGGGAGACGAAAGGGAGAGTTATATGTAGACAGAAAGAGAGGGATGAAAAGATTACAATTATGTCGTGTGCTTGCCATTCTCAACAGGGTTCAGAGACCTCAGCTTAACACACCAAGACACAGCACTTATGCACATCAATTTCCTTTTCGGTCTGAGTTGAATAAAATCACATGGAGATAGCAAGAATAAACAAAGACATCATCGGAGTGAAGTGGCAAGCAAAGACGCTGATCTGGACAACACACCACACTCAGACGTAAATTTTCATGTAAGTCCATCTATCTATCTATTGCCAGACGCCTTAATCCAGTAAGGGGTGACCACAAACAAGTCGCCCCCATGTCGCCCTGTCCCCTGCCATTTCACTGCCCTGCTCCCAGCTCACACCCCCTTCCCTCATAATTATACCTCTCCATCCCTCCATCTCATCCTCGGCCTCCCCCTCCCTCGCCCAACTCCACCTCACACACACTCTCCTCGTTAGGCTCTCCGTCCTCTCCACAGGGCCAAACCACCTCAATGTCTTTCTCCTAACGCTTCCTATCACATCCACACCACAACGCCCCTTTCATGTAGGAAATACAGACAGGAGACAGTTCCAGAGTTGACCTACTGACTAAAATCACGTAGATCCTGCCAGACTAAATTAAGGCGTCACTGCACTAAGAAGGCTAAAAGACTCACCTTAATTCGAAAGCCACTACACTGGGGCCACTGGTTCTCTGTAACTTAGGCTGCCACGTACCGCTGCCTGACTCTGTATTCATGTTGCCATCTTGCAAGTAACCCAAGTAACGCACTAGTAACAAGTAACATCGTACCTGCAAGTGAAAGGAACAATTAGTTGGAGGTAGGGCAGAAAGTGACCAATATTACTCTTGTTATTATCAAAGAAAATACACCACATGTTGAGCCTGTACCCCATGACGAGTCCAAGAGGGGCCAAAATTGTTGTACAAGGCAGTATGTAAACAGAGCTTCACAAGACACTCACCTGCAATATCTGATGTGTTGTGGGGACAGCTATGTGTGTGTGTGTGTGTGTGTGTGTGTAGCAGTGGTAGTGGGAAATGAATACACAGTACATGATACACTGGTGTGTGTGTGTGTGTGTGTGTGTGTGTGTGTAGCAGTGGCAGTAGGAAATGAATACACAGTACATGATACATTGGTGTGTGTGTGTGTGTGTGTGTGTGTGTGTAGCAGTGGTAGTAGGAAATGAATACACAGTACATGATACATTGGTGTGTGTGTGTGTGTGTGTGTGTGTGTGTGTGTGTGTGTAGCAGTGGTAGTAGGAAATGAATACACAGTACATAATACACTGGTGTGTGTGTGTGTGTGTGTGTGTGTGTGTGTGTGTGTGTGTGTGTGTGTGTGTGTGTGTGTGTGTGTGTGTGTGTGTAGCAGTGGCAGCAGGAAATGAATACACAGTACCGTACATGATACACAACTGACACACAAGAAATAGCCAGGTGGGGTAGCAGAGCAGCGTTATAAATGCACACTTTCACACAGGCCACACAACTTCAGTGCAATATTAGAGTACACAGTCACGTTGGCCATACTTTGCAATTTCTGTCCCAACCCAGCAGTGCTGAAAGCAAGTTGCCTAACTGCTGTATAAGATTTTTTGCGAACACCTGTATTATCCTCATCCAACTTTAAGCCCACAGTTCCCTTTATGACCTATCAATGTTGATCTAAACGTACAGATAAAATCGTCAACAGACAGCGGTAGTAAAAGTGTTACTGTGACTCCCTGCTCACCTAAACGTGAACCCAGTGGACTGCAGGATGAAGTTACCTCTCTGCAGTGCCACATCCTGCTGTCATGGGAGAGGGATTGAGCAACGTATATATTAATAGTGGTACTGGCGTGGCTCCACCTGTAGGCGTCCCCCCCCCCCCACCAAACGCTTCATCGGCTTGAAGGGACTATTTACGTGGAATCCTCTTCAAAATATACCCCAAAACCCACAACATAATAAAAAACAATAAACAATAAATCGACGGAATTACATAACATACGAACTTTCTAAAAATGTCGGGGGCAGAATGTTTACAAAATTTCGGTAAGGACACGAAAAAAAGCCGACATCTTTAAATACCTCTAAACAACAATATTCTCCCACCAAACTACACTTATTTACCTCCATTACCTTGCATAACAACAGTAAGCAGAATTAAGTCGGGAAATTGGCTGTAAGGAAAATATGGAGGCAGAGCAGGATACTTAACTTACTACGCCAGCCATCTTCAACGTCAAATCTTACAAGAATGCCAAATATCACCTCAATACATCCACTTTCCCTCACACGCGTACACCCAAATAATCTCTATTGCTTATCTAACATTAGTGAGTAGAATTATGTAAGTAAATTTGATGGAAGCTGCCGAAAAACGAATCACAGCAGGATACTTACGCTGGCCTTCTTCGGCATCTGTTCTTCCACTTACACCTCCGTCTCAAAACACATATATTTCCATCACATACTTCTACCCTAACAACCTCCATTACCTTATTTAATATTAACAAGCAGATTTATGCAGGTAAATCTGATGCTAGTGGTAAAATTATGGAAGTGGACCAGGATACTTAAGAAGCAGGCTTTCTTGAGCGTTTGCTGACTTGTTGCCCTTTATGATCACCAAACACCAATTCACTTGAAATGCTCACCTCTGCCTTAACTCCATTGCCATATCAAATGTTCACAAGCACAATAATACAAGTGAATTAACTGTAAATTGGAATCAAGTCAGGATACTCACCACGTCACTTCAACATGCTCTCCTGAACCACGGCGTCGGATACACTCGCAACACCAACCTTGGAAGTATTCATAAAAGATCTTTAACCATTTTAGGGATTTAATATGCCTTCACAGCATTTTAATTACATTACAAATAATTTTGTTTGGTTCATTATTTCAATTTTTATATTTTTTGGCTTGGTTGCGTTCAAACTGAAAAATAAACAAACCCTTGTATACACTTACACCGGACGCTCGAAACATTTATAATTTTGGAACCTTGCCTGCGTCTCCGATGTGATGCCCGCGAAGTTCAAATTGGTATCGTGGTTTTGATCAATTAGCTGGTTTATATGCTAGTATCGCTGCACTTATGATCGAGTTAACTGTGTAAAATATTTATATGCTACATTATTTGCGTGGCTGCTACCCTCTTACGCGATATTTTGGGTTTGTTGACGATAAGATGAAGCCAAGGTCAGTAATTATGAACAAAATTCCCACAACCTGGCATCTCCTTTCTAGTTCCACATTCTCTCCCTAAAATTAGTTAAAACCTCAGCAGTACTAAATGTTACCTTTTTAGAGACTTAGAGGGGAAATTACGGTACAATTTTCTTTTGCTTCCCTTAGACGAATATAATGTACTGTGACAGAGGTACCGCGATGCAGTGTAATAGAGTATGTGTAGATAGCAAGATTTTTTAAGAATACACAAACTATATGTGTGTGTCTTGATGAGTTGTCTAATAGTTCGCTGTCGATGTTTTATTACATTTTTAGTGAGTACAGGTTATTTGGTGGCTCCACTGACTTTTGAATTATAAGTCCTCGACCCAAACTTTTCCTTTTACAACTTTAATCACGTACCTCAGCGGCAGAAAAGGATAATGCTACTACTCGACATCTATACCTCTTCATTACTAACACCATAGTCCAGCATTCGTCTTTTGCTACAACGCAGCATTCAAGATAAAGAGATGGCAATTTTAGGCCAATTTAAAGCCAAAGGAGCACTGTAGGCCTTTACTTTTATTATTATTATTATTATTATTATTGCATCTGTGTTTACTTTGGAATTTTTGAACCATGGAGAGGGGTTACATGAACGAGCGCACATAAATACACCCCTCCCCCGCCTCCTTCGTAGCACCTCTTTCTTAGCGATTTATTCTACACATTACATTAATTTTCACTATCCTCTTCCTTTCTGATATGATGCCAGCTGTGTCTGTATTAATATAAGTAACATACAGGAGAATGATAAGGTGTAATGTGCCAAAGAAGTTGCTACAGAATAGGCCATTGATTTGACAGCCATTTCCCCGAGGCCCAGCAGTTCTCCTACATCCCAAGTCCTTCACGTCACTACTTGGCGTCTAATACCCACCGTCCACAAGTCTCACTGAGGACTGTGGTGATATTAGCAGGGGTGTTAAGACATTCAGTGGGTGGTGCAGCTCAGTCATCTGTTTTAGACTCAAATCAGCAGACTTTCCTTCCCTAGCCTGGAATCGAACGTGCATTCTTTCAAACAGTAGACCTCTTCTCTGACCACTAGACCACCACCTCCACCATGACCTGAAGTGGCTTGAATGTAGCCCACGGTTATAAATGTACATCTATGGACCTGACCTGACCCCACTGGACCCACTGTGACCTAATTCCACTGGTAACCTGAATGTCAAAATAAATGGTCAAAGCACACCTACATCACTGCCTTTAAAGTGTAGGGGCCTGAGGCTAGACTAACCTAATCCAGTCTATTTAAGGGAAGCTAACCCGCCTACAGTACTTCCCTTAGTGGCAGTACAGGCTGTGTACCGTTTATAAAGGCTCCAACATACACACGTCGCCATGGGTCACCTAATGGCCGCCCTCCACATTACTCCAGCCACAGCAGCCTCTAGGCACTCACACTGTAGGATCTGGTCCCAGGGCTTTTGCAGTCTGCCTTTTGCAACCCCACCCCAAACAATCACACCTCTCACTCTCCACACCCAGCTGTCATCCTCCTTTCCCATCCCCCTTCAAAAAAATAAATAAATAAACAAATAAAATAACCTGCTGAGAGTCCAAGGTACCTTTTAGAACAGAAAACCTCACGACAAATAATATCAGAACACCAGTCAATGGGGTAGAGTTTATTTGACCCCACACGGCTTTGGTATACAGTCCAAGAGGCGCTGGTGTATGTGAGCAAATAATACCATTGACCAGCATCACATATTTACTGGCACTCCTTATGGTAGCATACGGCACTCAAACGATACAAGGGCTCGGTTTGGTACGGTAGGCAGGGGTATGGTGGGGTATGGTATGGGGAAGTGTGCTATGGTACAAGCTACTGTTGGATATGGTAAGATGCCGGTAAGGTGTGCTAGACTTAGACTGGGTATTGTATGATGAGGAGGGGAAGAGTAGGGTTGGGTAGGGTAGAATATGGCAACACAGGGTAAGGTAGGGCAGAGTATGGCAATACAGTATTGTGTATGGCAGAATTTGGCAACACCGGCTAGGGTAGACAAGAGTTACGTAGGGCAAAGTATGGCAGCACAAGGTAAGGTAGGGTAGGGTAAGTGAGGATAGGGTAGGGTAGGGTAAGTAAGGGTAGGGTAGGGTAGGGTAAGTAAGGGTAGGGTAGGGTAGGGTAAGTAATGGCAGGGTAGGGTAGGGTACATTTGCATGGGTTAGACTAGGGCAGGAGAGGGTAAGGCAGGGTTAACTACAGTGTGATAGGTTAGGGTAAGTAAGGGTAGGATAGGGTAGGGTAGGGTAGGGTAAGTAAGGGTAAGGTAGGGTAGGGTTGATTTGCATGGGTTAGACCAGGGCAGGAGAGAGTAAGGCAGGGTTAACTATGATAGGTTAGGGTAAGGGTAGGCTAGGGAAGGGTAGGGTAGATTTGCACAATCATCATCACCATCGCCATTATTACAATCACCATCAACAATACCATAAAAATCACCTAATAACCGTCTATCATCATCATCATGCTAACCACTACATTCAGTACATTTACTGGGCTGGGCATCATCCACATAGTGAAAAAGGAAAATACAAAGCTGGCAGAACTACCCATAGAGTGGCCAGTGAAATGAGCCACACATTCATTCACCAGTCCCTCCTTCACAAACTAAGCCACACTTTTAATACAACTATAGTGCGTTCATTTGAACTTGGCCGAGATTTTTGTCCTTATGTAGCTTATTTCCTGTAGCTCAATGGCAGAATAATACAGTACCAAGACTCAACATGCTTTCCACAGCATTTCTTCTTGACTAGCACCATATTCTAGTGTTAAGCTCAGCACATAAACTAGTCAAAGTGAACAGAGCATTGTATAAATTTCTCTCTTAATTCTGTACAGTTTTCTACTAACTAATAATTTGGAGTTTTTCAAACATTTGTATCAAGTCAATCATTCCCAGACGTTTCGACATATTCATCTATGTCATCTTCAGTGGATCTAAAAAGATAAAAGTGACATGTAAGGTAATTTAATGTCTAAATGAACTATTTGAGCTTGAACTCATCGTACTTATATGAAAGGAAAATAACGTAGTGTTAAATTACAGGGGTGACTTAGCTACACAATATATTCAGAGGGGCAGAAGACTGACAGTTGTTTACGGCCAGTTTTTGTTTATAAATATGAATGGATTCTAGTGTTGACTGGTACATGTGTCTATTACACAGAAAATCTTGGGATCACCAGATGTATTACTTTCTCCTCCAATTCCACCTTAGACAATTCCGGTGCTGTTCCTCCATCACTTCCCCCCTCTGACTTCCTCATGGCTGACATTAAAATTTCTTCAGCTGATGTATTTTCTGCCATCACAGGCCTCAATATGAACAAGGCCTGATGGAGTCCCTCCTGTTGTCCTCAAGAGCTGTGCTTCTGTGCTTACACCCTGCCTAGGTAAACTCCTTCGCCTTTGTCTATCAACTTGTACCTTTCCTTCTTGCTGGAAGTTTGCTCTCATTCAGCCAGTCCCAAAGAAGGGTGACCACTCCCAACCCTCTAACTATCGTCCAATTGCTTTAACATCCTGTGTCTGAAAAGTTTTCGAGTCAATTCTTAACAGAAAATTTTTAAAGCATCTTACCTGTCACAACCTTCTTTCTGATCGTCAGTAGGCCTATGGGTTCCATCAGAGGCGCTCCACTGGCGATCTTCTCACCTACCTTTCAGACTCCTGGTCATCCTCCTTTCGGGACTTTGGCGAAAGCTTTGCCATTGCACTTGACATCTCAAAGGCTTTCGATCGAGTCTGGTATAAATCTTTAATTTCCAAACTGCCCTCTTATGGTTTCTATTCTTCTAACTGTGCCTTCACCTCTAGCTTCCTTTCTGGTTGTTCTATAGCCGCTGTTGTAGACGACTATCGTTCTTCTCCTAGATATATTAACAGTGGTATTCCTCAGGGCTCTGTCCTATCACCAACTCTCTTCCTTTTATTCATCAATGATCTTCTAAGCTGTACATCTAGCCCTATCCACTCATATGCTGATGACTCTACCCTTCACCTTTCCATTCGGTTCCCGCAGCGTCCATCTCAACAGTTACTTCAACAAACAAGGGATGAGGCTATGGCACACCTAATGTCTGACTTGGCTTGTATCTCTGACTGGGGTAAAAATAATCTGGTTGTTTTTAATGCATCTAAGACTCAGTTCTTACACCTATCAACCCGACAAAATCTTTCACAGGTATACCCACTAATGTTTAATATTCAGCTTAATCCTGCATCATCCTTGAACATGCTTGGGGTTTCATTTACTCGGGACTTATCTTGGAAAGATCATATTACATCTCTTGTAAAATCTGCTTCCAAGAGATTAGGTGTGCTAAGCCGACTCCGTTCATTCTTTACCCCTGCACAATTGTTGACTCTATATAGGGGTTTTATCTGCCCCTGTGTGGAGTACAACTCTTATGTGTGGAGAGGCTTCCCACATACACCTCTTCTCAAAGGGGTCAAAGGTTTTTCGTCTCAGTAACTTTCCTCCTCTTACTGACTCCCTTCAACCTCTGTCTCTTCGCCACACTGTTGCATCTTTATCTCTTTTCTATCGCTACTTCAAGGGTCACTGCTCCCCTGAACTGTCTGCTTGCATTCCTCCACCTCTATATGACGGGCGCGTAGCACCCGTCTAGCAGCAAACTCTCATCCCTTTTCTGTCCAACTCTCTAATGCAAGAGTTAACCGTTACTCCCAGTCCTTCATTTATGCAACAGGTCAACTCTGGAACTGTCTCCCTTTGCATTTCCTGCTTCCTATGATCTCCAGTCTTTCAAACGCTTTGTGTCCAGGCATCTCGAAATGATCGAATCTTGGATTTGGCTCTCTCTTGTACTTTGTTTTTCTCTTGGAAGGAACAACAATTGCTGGCTCGTGGCCTTTGGTTCCTTCTTCCTAGCATTAAGAAAAAAAAAAGTTAAATGAATATCCCCTTACCGCTGAGTGAGGAGGGTCGCCCACAGGCAGACCTGACCTGCTCCACTGACCTCTATGCTGGTCAACCCTCAGCTTGAAAGCTGGTATTTGCTGCCAATATACCCTGTGTGGCAACTAGGCAACTTATATTCATAAAGGATTGACCAGCGGACGGCAGTCGGTAATCGGTCTTTGTAATGAAAGTCACATTGAGCCAGGATTCCGGGGGCTTGAATGATGAGTGAGCGGAAGTGTGGCCCATTGGATTGGGCAAATTTGGGCTGCCTGGACGTTGCTACTCTTCACCCTGCCCTAGGGTGGGAAAGGAGGTCCGGATGATGATGATGATGATGATGATGATGATGAGATGTAGGTATGGAGTAGAGAGGTATATGAGAGAGAGAGGGGTGTGAGTTGGGGGAGGGCAGTGTAATGGCAGGGGTAGGGTGACATGGAGGCGATTTGTTTGTGGCCACACCTTACGGGATTAAGGCGTCTAGCTATAGACAGATAGTATGTATGTACAGTTTTTGTGTGTTTATGTATGCATGTGTGTGTGTGTGTGTGTGTGTGTGTGTGATGAGATGGAGGCATGGAATAGAGAGGTATATGAGAGAGAGAGAGAGGGATGTGAATTGGGGGGAGGGCAGTGTAATGGCAGGGGTACGGCAACATTGAGGTGATTTGTTTGTGGCCACCCCTTACGAGATTAAGGCGTCTACAGTACCTATAGACGGACAGACAGTATGTACTGTATGTACGGTATTATTGTATGTATGTATGTGTGCGTGCATGTATGTAAGTACCAGTATATATGTATGTATGCATGTATGTACCGGTATGTATGTATGTAACAAATCTGCACACAGCAGTATGTCACATGGGTGGGCCAGTGTACACATTCACAGCATATTACACAGGTGGTGAAGGCCAACTGACGTGTATGGCTGACCAACACCACATTATATGCCTGGAAAACTGATCTGACCCCACTCTATCTATCAATCTATTTATCTATTGCCAGACGCCTTAATCCCGTAAGGGGTGGCCACAAACAAATCGCCTCCATGTCGCCCTGTCCCCTGCAAAACATTGCCCTGCTCCCAGCTCACACCCCTCCTCCCTCATGTACCTCTCCACTCCATCCCTCCATCTCATCTTCGGCTTCCCCCTCCCTCTACCCCGTTCATCTCTCTCCCATACACTCTCCTCCTTAGTCTCTCGCTCTCCATCCACTCAATACACAAGAAAGGTGTTAAGGGATTTTGAAGTGTAGTGAAGAATGCCTGTGAAGATGTGCTGTAGTAACTGCAATTGTAGCTGACGGTGTGTACAGTTATAGAAACAATACCACAGTAACAAGGATGACCTGCACTGCCGCCTGAAGCCACCACCACCTTCATCATCATCATCATCTAATCCTGTGTTGCCCCACGAGAAGCGTAGGAGCCCGGGGCTAGGCAAGTTCGTCCTGACATTTAAGATGAGAGTGATCAGCCTCATTCATTCCTGAGTGGCATTACGTGAGCAATAAACCCCAACCACCCCTTGGATATAAACCTACACCGGCTCAATCCGACTGGTGCTCCGTAATTACCCACTAAACCACCAGGCGCCATAATTTGGTTATAATGGTTACCACCCAAATGGTTTCCTGGTGTACAGGAAACCATTTGGCTTGTCACTCAGTGTAGAGTTGCCCACAGGCTGAAGGAATAGGAAAGAATGAAGGAAAGACAGAAGAGGGAATGTAAAGTCACCTGTAGGAATGAGGAAGAGGAAAGAATGAAGGAAAAAAAGACAGGAGGACGAAAGGAAAGGAAGGAAGGAGAGGAAAGGGCAGTCACCCAAGAGCAGCATTACATCGAGTGAGTGGTTGGTGAGAGCCCCCACCTACCACTAATAATAATAATAATAATAATACTGTAATAATAATAAAAACAACAATAACAATAATAACAATAATAATAATAATAATAATGACATTAGTGTAATGCTAGGTGTTTACGGCTCGACTTCTAGCTCCTAGAGCACCTAACGTGTAGCGGGGTCCTCTTTCGAGACCGGGGCTTTGTACAAATAAGAGAGAGGCAGGACACAAAAACTCCAGGCAATAACCTTTACTCGTTTATTACGCAATCAGACAAGGGACAACAGCAGATGTTACAACACAATATTTGGTCAATTACAAACTCTTATAACTAGAAAATCAGTATCTCGCAGGATACCATGGTAGTATGCATTTGAAATAACACTCGAGGTGGAGTGTGCAGGATTAGTACAGTCCAAGGTCTCTGTGCACGTGGAGGAGTTAGTGATGAAGCTCACTAGGGGAGGGTGTGAGGCACTGGGGTCTAATTGTATTTATGGTAGCATGAGGCTGTTTTTTTTTTTTTTTTAATGCGAAGAAGAAGGAACCAAAGGCCATGAGCCCGCAGTAACAGTTCCCTCCAAGAGAAAAACAAAATACAATAGAGAGCCAAATTCAAGATCCGATCATTTTGAGATGCCTGGACACACTGCGTTTGAAAAACTGGAGATCATAGGCAGCAGGAAATACAGACAGAGGGAGACAGTTCCAGAGCTGACCTGTTGCATAAATGAAAGACTTGGAGTAATGGTTAACTCTTGCTTTAGACAGTTGGACAGAAAAGAGATGAGAGTTTGCTGCCAGACGGGTGCTACGCGCCCATCATAGAGGTGGAGGAATGCAAGCAGACAGTTCAGAGGAGGAGTGACCATTAAAGTAGCGATAGAAAAGAGATAAAGATGCAACAGTGCAGTGAAGAGACAGAGGTTGAAGGGAGTCAGTAAGAGGAGGAGAGTTAATGAGACGAAAAGCCTTTGACTCCACCCTATTGAGAAGAGCTGTATGTGGGGAGCCTCCCCACACATGAGAGTTGTACTCCACACAGGGGCAGATAAAACCCCTGTATAGAGTCAACAACTGTGCAGGGGTAAAGAAAGAGCGGAGTCGGCTTAGCACACCCAGTCTCTTGGAAGCAGATTTTACAAGAGATGTAATATGATCTTTCCAAGATAAGTCCCGAGTAAATGAAACCCCAAGCATGTTCAAGGATGATGCAGGATTAAGCTGAATATCATTAAACATTAGTGGGTATACCTGTGAAAGATTTTGTCGGGTTGATAGGTGTAAGAACTGAGTCTTAGATGCATTAAAGACAACCATATTATTTTTACCCCAGTCAGAGATACGAGCCAAGTCAGACATTAGGTGTGCCATAGCCTCATCCCTTGTTTGTTGAAGTAACTGTTGAGATGGGCGTTGCGGGAACCGAATGGAAAGGTGAAGGGTGGAGTCATCAGCGTATGAGTGGATAGGGTTAAATGTACAGCTTAGATCATTCATGAATAAAAGGAAGAGAGTTGGTGATAGGACAGAGCCCTGAGGAACACCACTGTTGATAGATCTAGGAGAAGAACGATGGCCGTCTACAACAGCGGCTATAGAACGACCAGAAAGGAAGCTAGCGATGAAAGCACAGATAGAAGGATAGGAACCGTAGGAGGGCAGTTTGGAAATTAAAGATTTATGCCAGACTCGATCGAAAGCCTTTGAGATGTCAAGTGCAATGGCAAAGCTTTCGCCAAAGTCCCGAAAGGAGGATGACCAGAAGTCAGAATGTAAAACCTGCAACTTTATCCCACCAGCTGCCACCAGTGTAAAGGTAAAGATTTTATCCCACCAGTTGACACCAGTGTGATGCTAAGAATTTTTATGCCACTGGCTGACACCAATGTAATGATGATAGGGGGTATGTATTTTCTTACCTGTTGTGGGTATTGATCAACTCACCCATGGATATACAAGTGGTACTCGACTTAGTATAGTGGATGGTAAATATTTATGAAAAGAATGAATTGTGGTAGCGTTTGTAGTTTTTGGCCGAGATTTAGATTTAGTCGGTACCTCAGGTGGTTGTCGTTCCCTCAGCGAAGGAATCTTGAATTGGAAGGGGAGTGAATTTGGCTTGAGGACATAATTTCCTTGATTAGGTATACTAATAAAGAAAAGAAAATGCTATATACTCTACTTTAATAATTGTTAATTTCCACAAAAACATTTCTTTTTTCCTAATTACATGACCCTTTTTAGTATGAGAGAAGATTGTATATGTTACCAAGGTTGTTGGGTGATCATTCCTCTAACATTATTACCAGACGAAACAATTTGATACACGCGAGGTATGGAGTCGTTGTACTTTACTTTCTTTTTGGCCGTTACTCTTGGGCTCAACAATGGCCTCAAGACAGGGACACTTTTACGGGTATGAATTGTCTGTTCGGGCTGGCATAGCCTCGAGTCAATAAGAATGATTATTTGTGTTCATCTTTCACCCATATAAGGTATTCTCCTCATATAATTTTCTCGGTTCCCACATCGTCAGTATTTTTTTACAGTTCACCATCAACAATGTTATATAATCACTAGAAATACATAATCTCTCGGGCCTGTCTAGCCTCGAGGAAATAATTAAAAAAAGAAAGAAATACAATCACCAGGAACACCCCAATCACTCGGGCTTGTTTAGCCTCGAGGTACAACTCAAATATCACATTATTGCTCACAATCAGTAAGTTCCCTTCCACGCTCCTGATTATATTTTTTTTCGAATAAATTAATTTTAAAGAAAGAGAACAGTTAAGGAATTTGAATTTTTCCTTTCCGTTACAGAACATATCACTTTTATATTTCTATTCCTTATCTACAAAAAAAAGTTCACTTGATAGGATCATTAATAACACATCAACTACCTTCGGTTTGTAAAATACTTCGTGGGTAGTGTAAATGTGTATGTAAAAAAGTCTACGGGCAATACCACCAGGAGGCCTCGTGCACACTTTGACGTCGCCGCCGGTGTCTGGGGGGACTAAACGAACGTCTATTAGATACGATGACTGGAGCTCGAGTGACTCCGTCGGGCAGCCACTGCTTGTCAAACGAGATGATGTTTTTGAAATATGGTGGGTTTCAATTCTCTTTACAATTTATTTAGCAGTGTACCCATGACGCCAGGACTTTTGATTGAATTGGGGAAAATTTGGGATTTATTCCTTACTTAATTTAGATACTGATTCTATTACTATTTCAATTTGAATCTGAAAGCAGCTCATTCCATCTAGTGACGGCCAAGATAAACGGGACTTTAAATCCTCACAAATGACATTATTTAGGCCTTTTGGACTGCTAATCTTACATACTTGTTCTAGCAGCTTCGTTAGCAAACATTTCACAACTAGGTTACGGAAAGAATTGTATATTCATCATTATTCTGTTTAAGGTTTAAACTCGGCGCCCGGCAACGACGCATAAAGGGAGAGGATAAGCTGCTCGCATGTGTCTTTCATTACTCGGCTTGACTGAGGAATTCCCATAGATCAACATCTACAATTACATCACCCACTGCATAGATACAGAGATACATACATATAAAAATAGAGTTAGCCCTACAGTAATTATTAATATGTGAATTACTACTTAGGGTAGGAACTTATAAACTAATATTCAGGTTACACCCTATCTAACTTAAAATTACAGTACTACTAAACACATACATGAATATCAAATGTGTGGCACTACAAGAAAGGTAGATGAGAAGATCGCCAGTGGAGCGTCCCTGATGGAACCCATACTGACGATTGGAAAGAAGATTGTGATAGGAAAGATGCCTTAAAATTTTTCTATTAAGAATTGACTCAAAAACTTTTGAAATACAGGACGTTAAAGCAATTGGACGATAGTTGGAGGGTTGGGAGTGGTCACCCTTCTTTGGGACTGGCTGAATGAGAGCAAACTTCCAGCAAGAAGGAAAGGTACAAGTTGAAAGACAAAGGCGAAAGAGTTTGCCTAGGCAGGGTGTAAGCACAGAAGCACAGTTCTTGAGAACAACAGGAGGGACCCCATCAGGCCCATATGCCTTGTTAGTACTGAGGCCAGTGATGGCAGAAAATACATCAACTGAAGAAATTTTAATGTCAGCCATGAGGAAGTCAAGAGGGGGGAAGTGATGGAGGAACAGCACCGGAATCGTCTAAGGTGGAATAGGAGGAGAAAGTCTGTGCGAAGAGATCTGCTTTATCAGTAAAAGAAATAGCTACAGAACCATCAGAGTAGAAAAGAGGAGGGAAGGATGATGAGGTAAAGTTGTTAGAAAGATTTTTGGCAAGGTGCCAGAAGGAGCGGGAAGAATTCGAGTTGGAGAGTTGAGAGCATTTAGTATGGATGAAATTATTTTTAGTAGAGCGAAGAACAGACTTAGCACGATTCCGGGCAGAAACGTAAAGATGATGTGATTCAGGGGTGGGTTGGCTCCGGTACCTTTTGTAGGCCATCTTGTTGCGGACAGCATTAAGACAAGCGTGATTAAACCAAGGCTTTCTTGCGTTAGTCAAAGGATATGAGAAAGGAATGTATGCTTCCATGCCCGAGAAAATAACCTCCGTAATGCGCAAGGCACACTCAGATGGCTCACGGCCATGGAAGCAATAATCATTCCAGGGAAAATCAAAGAAGTACTGCCTGAGGGCCTCCCGGTCCGCGGCTCCAAAATGCCACAGACGACGTTTCCCTGGAGGGTCCACAGGCTGTACCGGAGTGATAGGACAGGTTAAGGTAATAAGGTTGTGATCGGAGGAGCCCAACGGAGAGAAAAGATTAACAGAGTAAGCAGAAGGATTAGTTGTGAGGAAGAGGTCAAGTATGTTGGAGCTCTCTCCAAGGCAGTCAGGGATACAGGTAGGGTGCTGTACAAGCTGCTCTAGGTTATTAAGGATAGAAAAGATGTAGGCTTGTTCACCAGGTGGATCCGTGAAACATGAGGAGAGCCAAAGGTGGTGGTGAACGTTGAAATCTCCAAGAATGGAGATTTCAGAGAAAGGAGAAATGGACAGAATGTGTTCCATCGTAGAAGTAAGATAGTCGAAGAATTTTTGATAGTCAGTAGAATTAGGGGATAAGTAAACAGCACAGATATATTTAGTCAGAGAATGACAGGAAAGCCGAAGCCTAGAGTGTGGAGAATTCAGAAGAATCAAGTTCAGGAACACGAGAGCAAGATAAGTCATTGCATATGTATACACAACAGCCACCTTTGGCTTTGAAATGAGTATAGAGAAAGTAGGAGGATACAGAAAAAGGTTTGCTGTCAGTTGCCTCAGATAGCTGAGTCTCCGTTAGAAAAAGAAGGTGAGGTTTAGAGGAGGAGAGGTGGTGCTCAACAGAGTGAAAGTTAGATGAAAGGCCGCGAATGTTGCAGAAATGAGGAAGAAGAGAGTCAGACAGTGGTTCCAGGCACCTCGAGTTGTCACTGGGAGAGGGGCAGATGGCGGGGGCATTTATGGTCCCCCCCCCCCGAGGACTCTGAGGCTTGATGAGTCGATGCTATTTTTGGTGAATTTTGAATAGGAAGTGTAGTGTGTACTGTGCATGTCGTTTGGTGAAGATAGTTAGAGAAATTTGTACTGGGGAGCATGCTGGCCTACTCTCTGTGTAACTGAGACACTGAAAAAGTTCAGCAAAGGGGGATGGTCAGGAACTAGTCCTGAGGGCTGATGAAACGGGAGCTCCAGCATTCCCTGTCATCAGCTTTCCATCCACCTTGGGAGTACTGCCCTGCTCGACTGTTGAGATGGGCTACAGTCTAGCGTGGTTGATTTATTATTTTCTGAGAGCAAGAGACTTTTGGTAAATCATTAATACGAACTCCACGGCTTGCGTGTTTCTCTTATTATAATACGAGGGGTGTCACACATGGGTCTCATTTACTATCACTTGGATTCTGCATGAGTTATTCACTATTCCGCCCTGTCGTATTTTAGACCATTATTCCAATTTCACATAAACACTCGGTCCGGTACTATGAATACACTCTATCACCTCGTTACTGTTACACTACACTAAGGGCACAATCACTGTCTCATAAATCACTGGACTGCGGGTGCGGTGGGAAGACACGCCGGCGACAGTTCTGCCAGGACAGGGGCACCGCCAGGGGAGGTCGTGCCGAGAGGGCACGGGACGACACGCAGGGGCGTCTTCTCTCGTCCAGGGCTGCAGGTGGCGAAGGGACCTGTGCTATCCAGGCTAGGAATAGGAGTATGGCCCTCAGGACTGGGGCCGAACAATTCCCTGAACCTCTCGGTCAGGTCTCAGCCGGGGGAGGCGATAGGGCCTCTCCAGTACTCTCCTACGTCCACTGCGTCGGGGGTCAGGATACTCGTCTCACACTGGGGTGGCGGGGCTGCTCTCGACTGCATCCAGCCGTGGGGCCTGGCTACTGGCCGTGGCTTCCCAGGGGCACGACCATAAGGCACTGAGGCCCGGCTACTGGCCGTGGCCCCAGAGGGGGAATAGGTACCAGCGCACCTCAGGGCACCTTTGGAGTGGCTACCGGCTATCTGACGAAGGCAGGATCGGCTACAGGCCATCTCCTTCAGCTAGTATGAGGAGCAGCTACAGGCTGACTCAGGGGCAACACCTTCAGAGTGGCTATCGGCCATCTGATGAAGGTGGGAGCGACTACAGGCCGACTCCTGCAGGAGGGGTGTGGAGCGGCTACAGGCCGACTCAGGGGCAACGCCTTCGGAGCGGCTACCGGCCATCTGACGAAGGTGGGAGTGACTACAGGCCGACTCCTCCAGGAGGGGGTGTGGAGCGACTACAGGCCGTCTCCAGAAGGACACCTGACGAAGGCGGGAGCTACTACAGGCCGTCTCCTTATTACCCTCAGGTCGGCTACTGGCCAATTCCTTAGCGAGGGGCGGGTGGTTACCGGCCATCCCAAGAGGGAAGACACCTTCGGAGAGGCTACTGGCACACTCCTGAAGAAGGAGGGAGTGGCTACAGGCCAACTCCTTAGGGGCACTGGTCAGAGCTGGACAGACAGCTCCACCCTGAGATGGTTTGGTGGAACCTCGTCCGGAAGGTAATGCAGGATTCCTGCTATGGCGACGGCGGGGTGGCTCCGAGTCATAGGAGCGTACAGCCCAGGCTGGCTTGTGCCGTTGTCGTGCTGAGTCTCGGTGTGCTGCTGCTGCTCCTCCATGGGATCCTTGTGGGGGTGTCGGGGAGTTTCCAAGGGCACTACACTGAATCCCTGGTGGAGGTGGTTGGGCATTCCCAGGGACACTATGCTGTATTTCAATTAGTAATCATTCATTCATCATCTAATACAGTGTTGCCCCATGAGGCGCGTGGGAGACCGGGGCTAGGCAAGTTGGTCTTGACATTTAAGATGAGAGTGACCAGCCTCACTCATCCCTGAATGGCATTACATGAGCAGTAAACCCCAACCACTCCTTGGATATAAACCCACACAGGCTCGATCCGACTGGAGTGCCTTAATTACCCACTAAACCACCAAGTGTCATAATTTGGTTATGTGGTTACCACCCAGCGTAGTAAATGGTTTCCATAATAATAATAAAAATAAATAGGCATTCAATGGGTGGTACATTTCAAACAATTTCCGCAAAATACCACCACCTCCACCACCACAACCATCATCATCATCATCACCTTATTTGCCACAGTAAAAAAATGGAGTGGGTAGGCTGCTTTGAACACAATAGCAGACCAAAAACAAATTACTTTTTAAAACTGAGAGATAATGATGATGACGATGATGATGATGATGATTATTGATGTGATACTGTCTGCATGAGTATGGCAGTGTGAGTGAATTAGTGTATACAGCAATACTGTTAAAGTTCATTTGCCCTCAACATGAAGGACTGGCTGTGAATTGGTCTATAATGTATCGGCTGGGGGGGTTCCCGTAGAAATTTTTTGTACCCTAAGTTCCTCTTTTAATTCATAAAGTAGACCATCTGGGGTGTCATAAAAACGAGGGTAGACTTTTGGCATGATGGTCAGTTGGCAGAAATTCAGGGCTTTATATGAGGCAAATGTGGCTAAAATCGGACCCAAAAATTGAGGGGTGGGAAATTCAATGTTGTATATCTCCATCATAAATCACTGTATAATAATGAATCACCTCTCAAAATGTTTGTATTTAGAACCTCTACACAATGGTATATGATACATGACATTATATTTCACAGGTAGGTCACTAGAGGTCAAAAGGTCATGAAAATTTAAGTTTGCTTATATTTTGAGTATCCCACCAATATTTGCCATTCTAGCTCAAATGCAAGATTATTTTGGACAATTATTAGCTAAATCCTTTACTTTGGACTTCAGTACACATATTCCAACATCTCATATTTCGTTATTACCCAAAATATAGTAAAGGTACAAATTGAAAAAAACTGAATTTCCATAAACAGAAAAATAAGGCCATTTTTTCCGCTGAAATTGTGTATGCATTCTATTTCACAATTATTATGTGCTTTCACTTATATTAGGATTCTATTAAACTATTGAAGATGTTTTATTTAATATCATTTATGCTTTAAAGCCATGAATTTTTACTGAAACTCTTTATTTCAGGTTGTTGAAGAACCATGGCTGAAAACACTGTGAAGTTAACCGGGTCGTCGTTCGCTGCTACAATTGTTGGAGCTTCCAAGTGTATAATATGTCAATCATCATCTGGAGTAACTACAAGCAGTGAAAATGGGAGAAAGAGGATCAGGAAAGCAGCAGAAATCCGAAATGATTGTGTTTCCAAGAGACTGAAATTGATAACTAGCGATAATTTTGTTTATCACATGAATAACAAATGTTATAAGACCTACACCTTACGCAAAACTCTTGACACAGTTCAGGCGAAGAAATCTGACAGCCCAGAAAAGGATTATGAAGGAGGCAGGGCTGAAACAGCATCTGTTCATCACTTTAGATCACAGAGCACCCCTCGTGCTGTTCATAGTGGGCAGAGTTCAATGTCTCAATCCAGAAAAACGTGTGTGATATGTGGGAAAATTAAATGCCAAGGTATATTTGCGAAATATCGGATATCGGAGAAAGACAGAGCATCTAGGTTCCTAGAAGCAACAGTTTCCCTGCAGGATGATGTATATAGAAGGACCTGTGACCTTCAAGACATAAACTCTGTTTTCAGTGCAGATTTGTTGTGTCATAAACGGTGCATTAATAGATATTTGGTGGAGTATGAACGTTCAAGTCTTAATTGTAGTGGAGGTCCAGTAAACAGAAAGAAAGAAGTCTGGTTAGAGGTTATTAAGGAGATTGAAGCACGATTGTCTAATGGTGAAGGATTGGAACTTAGTTATGTTCGAGACCGTATGAATGAAAAGATCCCTTCAGGTAACGTCACAAACCAAGAGGTGAAATTATTAATTATTAATCATTTTGGTGAAAATGTTAAGTTTACTTTGCCAAAACAGGTGAACAGATCTCTGTTGTTCTTCAGTGCTAGTGTCACCCAAGAGACTTTAGCTGAAACGATACGATCTGCAGACCCTATCCGGGAGTGTGCTGAAGTAATTAGAGAATGTCTGATGTCAGTTGATTTTGATTTGACAGATCGGTTTTGTGATGCGAATGACTTAAAAATGGCATGGAATAGTACTGTAATCCCAGAACAGAGTTTATGTCTTGAAGGTCACGGGTCCTTCTATATACATCATCCTGCAGGGAAACTATTGCTTCTAGGAACCTAGATGCTCTGTCTTTCTCCGATATCCGAAATTTCGCAAATATACCTTGGCATTTAATTTTCCCACATATCACACACGTTTTTCTGGATTGAGATATTGAACTCTGCCCACTATGAACAGCACGAGGGGTGTTCTGTGATCTAAAGTGATGAACAGATGCTGTTTCAGCCCTGCCTCCTTCATAATCCTTTTCTGGGCTGTCAGATTTCTTCGCCTGAATTGTGTCAAGAGTTTTGCGTAAGGTGTAGGTCTTATAACATTTGTTATTCATGTGATAAACAAAATTATCGCTAGTTATCAATTTCAGTCTCTTGGAAACACAATCATTTCGGATTTCTGCTGCTTTCCTGATCCTCTTTCTCCCATTTTCACTGCTTGTAGTTACTCCAGATGATGATTGACATATTATACACTTGGAAGCTCCAACAATTGTAGCAGCGGACGACGACCCGGTTAACTTCACAGTGTTTTCAGCCATGGTTCTTCAACAACCTGAAATAAAGTGTTTCAGTAAAAATTCATGGCTTTAAAGCATAATATTAAATAAAACATCTTCAATAGTTTAACAGAATCCTAATATAAGTGAAAGCACATAATAATTGTGAAATAGAATGCATACACAATTTCAGCGGAAAAAAATGGCCTTATTTTTCTGTTTATGGAAATTCAGTTTTTTTCAATTTGTACCTTTACTATATTTTGGGTAATAACGAAATATGAGATGTTGGAATATGTGTACTGAAGTCCAAAGTAAAGGATTTAGCTAATAATTGTCCAAAATAATCTTGCATTTGAGCTAGAATGGCAAATATTGGTGGGATACTCAAAATATAAGCAAACTTAAATTTTCATGACCTTTTGACCTCTAGTGACCTACCTGTGAAATATAATGTCATGTATCATATACCATTGTGTAGAGGTTCTAAATACAAACATTTTGAGAGGTGATTCATTATTATACAGTGATTTATGATGGAGATATACAACATTGAATTTCCCACCCCTCAATTTTTGGGTCCGATTTTAGCCACATTTGCCTCATATAAAGCCCTGAATTTCTGCCAACTGACCATCATGCCAAAAGTCTACCCTCGTTTTTATGACACCCCAGATGGTCTAGTTTATGAATTAAAAGAGGAACTTAGGGTACAAAAAATTTCTACGGGAACCCCCCCAGCCGATGGACTACTAAGGAATATTGATGGTGAAATAATCTGTCTATAGAGCAAAAATGATTGGTTTTGATACTGTCTACAGAATATTACTAAAAGAATGTTTATATTGTCAATGTTATAAGAATGACGTGTAAATATTGTCAGCAGAATAACAACGAAGTGAGTCTGTTTGGGCATGTGGACAGGATGGAGAGCGAGAGACTAACAAGGAGAGTGTACGTGAGTGAGGTGGAGGCGAGATGGAGGGGGAGGCCAAGGATGAGATGGAGTGATGGAGATGAGGTATACAGGAGAAAAGGATGCGAGTTGGGAGCAGGACAGCGAAATGGCGGGGAACAGGGCGACGTGGAGGTGATTTGTTTCTGGCCACCCCTTACGGGATTAAGGCGTCTGGTGATAGACAGAGTTTGTTTACAGAAGTGTGTGAGTGATATTGCCTACAGACCAATGAAAGTATGAATATATATTATTGTCAACACTACAAGAATGATATGCAAGTGATTGTGTGTTCAGAATTACTAAGAGAAGAATGATCTGACTGATTCTGTCTGCAGAGGAAGAATGATGGAGTGAGTGAACATATCCACAAGACAAGGAAAAAGGGGAAAAAATGTGTGGCAATCATAGGGGCATTTGTCTTCTTAGTGTAATTGGGAAAGTATACGGTAGGAGACTTTTTGACAGGGAAACAAGAGAGGAATTAGTTGGAGAAGAACAGCGAGGTTTTCGGAAGGGAAGAGGTTGTATAGATCAGATATTCATTCTTAGGTCACTCTTTAGTGGAAAAGTTTCTAGAGAAGGAAATAAGTTGTATGAATTTGGAGAAAGAATGTGACAGGGTGGACAGACAATGAACGTGGAAACTGTTTAGAATATATGGAGTAGATGGGAAGCTGTACAATGCCATGAAGAGTATGTATGAGGGGGGTAAGGTTGTAGTGCGTGTGGACAGTGAACTGAGTGAATTTTTCCATTTTAATGTTGGATTGAATCAGGGGCGTGTCATGTCTCCATGGTTGTTCAGTATGTATATGAATGGGGTTATAAAAGAGATACAAGGTAGAGCAGTGGATTTTGCAGCGGCCCAAATGAGAGAGGGCAGAGTTGCAGATGATACTATATTGTTAAGTGAAGACGAAGGGGAGCTGCAAGGCTTAGTGAATGAGTCTGGGAGAGTGTAAGAAACAGAATCTAAAGGTGAATGTAGGGAAGAGTAAAGTGATGGTCTTCAAGAGAAGTGGAGTCAGTGAATGTACAGTGAGGTTGGATGAGGAGGAAATGGAAAATGTGAGTGAAATACGGCACAGTGTCCCTTGGAATGTCCAGCCACCTCCACCAGGAAAACAGCAGTGCCCCCGTGAACTCCCGGACACTCCCACAAGGACATCACGGAGAAGCAGCAGCAGCACACCGAGACTCGGTGCGACAACGGCCCAAGTCAGCCCGGGCCGTACGCCCCTATGACTCGGAGCCCACCCGCCGTCACCATAGAAGGAATCCTGCACTACCTTCCGGGCGAGCCTCCACCAACCAGCTTTGGGGTGGAGCTGTCTGTCCAGCTCCTGCCAGCACCCCTAAGGGGTCGGCATGTAGCCGCTCCCGCCTTCGCCAAGAAGGTGTCTTCTTTCTTGAGACGGCCAGTAGCCACTCGCCCCTCGCTAAGGAATCGGCCAGTAGCCGACCTGAGGGTAACCAGGAGACCGCCGGTAGCTGCTCCCGCCTTCATCAGAAGGTGTCCTTCTGGAGACGGCCGGTAGCCGATCCAAAACCCCCTCCTGAAGGAGTCGGCCTGTAGCTGCTCCCGTCGTTCCAAAGGTGTTGCCCCTGAGTTGGCCTGTAGCTGCTCCACACCCCTCCTGCAGGAGTCGGCCTGTAGCCGCTCCCGCCTTTGTCAGACGGTCGGTCGCCACTCCGAAGGTGTTGCCCCTGAGTCGGCCTATAGCCGCTCTCCACCCCTCCTGAAGGAGTCGGCCTGTAGCCACTCCCACCCTCGTCAGATGGCCGGTAGCCGCTCCAAAGGTGTTTCCCCTGAGTCTGCATGTAGCCGCTCTCCACCCCTCCTGAAGGAGTCGGCCTGTAGCCACTCTCGCCTTCATCAGATGGCCAGTAGCCGCTCCGAAGGTGTCCTTGGGTTTACTGGCAGTTACTCACCCTCTCAGGCCACGGCCAGTAGCCGGGCCTTGGTGCCTTGTAGTCGCACCCCTGGGAAGCCACGGCCAGTAGCCAGGCCCCATGGCCGGAAGCGGCAGAGAGCTGCCCTACCGCCCCAGCGTGAGACGAGTTCCCCGAACCCCGACGCAGAGGGTGTAGAGGAGTACTGGAGAGGCCCTATAGCTTCCCCCGGCCTCTACTCCCTACAACTGGCCCTGGAGGAGACCCACCTGACGGACCCCGACGCAGACCGGTGCCGCAGCCCCTCCCTGTCGGCGCCTCCCAGCTCTGGGGGCCGCAGCCCTCGGGAACCCCAGGCCCTCCCCAGAATGCCCAGGCGGGAACTCCCTACACCTTGACGGCGGAGGACCTCCACCTCCGTTAGGAGCCTGAACGAGAAATTCAGGCAGTTGTTCGACCCTAGTCCTGAGGGCCACACTCCTGTCCCCAGCCCAGAGAGTACAGGCCCCTTCGCCACCTGTAGCCCCAGACGAGAGAAGACGCCCCTGCACATGATCCTGTGCCCTCTCAGTACGGCCTCCCCTGACAGTGCCTCAGCCCTGGCAGAAATAAAGTCGGATTGTCTCTCCGCCGCACCCGCCGCCCAGTGACCCATGAGACAGTGACTGTGACAATAGTGTAGTGCAACAGTTGCGAGGCAGAATAGTGTAGTGATAGTAGCAGACCCAAGTGTTTTAAGGAGAACTAGAATAATAATTGCCTAACAGTGACAAGGCGGAACAGTGAATTGTCAATCACGAACCTAAGTGCTAGTGAGAAAGACCAACATATTATAACCATCATATCCCAGTAAGAGAAACACCCAAGCCGTGGAGTTAGTAATAATAATTAACCAAAAGTCCCTTGCAACTAGAAAATAATAAAGTGAACACTATCTATCTCTCTATCTATTGCCAGACGCCTCAATCCCGTTTGGGGTGGCCACAAACAAATCGCCTCCAAGTCGCCCTGTCCCCCGCCATTTCACTCCCCTGCTCCCAACTCACACCCCCCTCTCTCATATACCTCTCCACCCCATCTCTCCATCTCTTTCGGCCTCCCCCTCCCTCTTTCCCCCTCCACCTCACTCACATACACTCTCTTCTTCAGTCTTTCACCCTCCATCCTCTCCACATGCCCAAACCACCTCAGTGTGTTCCTCATAACGCTTCCTATCACATCCACATCAACACCACAACGCTCCTTTATATCCTCATTCGTCAGCCTGTCTCTCCATGTGACTCCACAGGCTCCTCTTAAATAACTCATTTCCACGGCTCTCACTCTTGACTTGTGTCCTTCCAACAACGTCCAAGCTTCACTTCCGTACGTTAGAGTTGGTATCACAATACTGTCATGTAGTAACTTTTTCACTTCCATGCTCACTTCCCTGTTTCTTATCACTGCTTTCAAAGAACCAGCAACCTTTCTTCGCTGCTGTACCCTTTCAAGCACTTCACCCTCCAAACCTCCATCCTTACTCATCACACTACCCAAGTACTTAAACGTACTCACATTTTCCAATTCCTCACCATCCAACCTCGCTGTACATTCACTGACTTCACCTCTCTCAAAGACCATCACTTTACTCTTCCTTACATTCACCTTTCGATTCCGTTTCTTACACACTCTCTCAAACTCATCCACCAAGCCTTGCAGCTCCCCTTCGTCTTCACTCAACAACACGGTATCATCTGCAAACAACAGTACAGGGAGTTTCCAAACACTATCCTCTCTCACCAGGGCCACTCCAACATCCACTACCCTACCTTGTACCTCTTTTATTACCCCATCCATGTACAGATTGAACAACCATGGAGACATGACACATCCCTGTTTCAACCCAACTTTCAAAGAGAAAAATTCACTTAGTTCACCATCCACACGCACTGCAGCCTTCGCACCATCGTACATACTCTTCACAGCATTCAACAACTTCCCATCTATTCCATATATTCTTAACACTTTCCACAATCCTAGTCTATCCACCTTGTCATATGCTTTCTCCAAATCCATGAAAGCCGCATACAACTTCTTTCCCTTCTCTAGAAACTTTTCCACTAAAGATCTGAGAATGAATATCTGATCTACACAACCTCTTCCCTTCCTAAAGCCTCCCTGTTCTTCTCCAACTAATTTCTCTGTTCTTTCTCTAACTCTGTCAATAAGTATCCTACCATATACTTTTCCTATTATACTAAGAAGACAAATGCCCCTATGATTACCACACACTTCTTTTTCCCCTTTTCCTTTGTACAAGGGAATAATTATACCTGACTTCCAATCCTCCGGGACTCTACCTTCCTCCCAGGCCAATCTGCACATCTTCCACATCCATTCTACTACTATCTCTCCCCCATGCTTCAGCATTTCACCACACACTCCATCAATTCCTGGGGCTTTCCCTGATTTAACTTTCTTCATTGCTTCCACAACTTCTATCCTACTGATTTCTTCCTGTCTTCTCACCTCCCTCCTTCTTCCAGCCATTCCCCAGCCACTTATACTCGCATTACTTCCATCCTCCACGTTCAACAATTCCTTAAAGTGTTCTCTCCATCTGCTCACTTTTTCTCCCTTCTCCACTAGTAAGCTACCATTTTTATCTTTCACTCCCCTGCTAACTTCACTTCCACCCTGTCTTACTCTTTTCACCTCTTTCCAGAACATTTTCTTACAGTCCCTCCACTTTACACTCAAATTGCTTCCAAATTCCTCATCCACTCTCTTCTTACTCTCTCTTACTAATCTTTTCACTTCTCTCTTTCTTTCTACATATAACTCTCTCTTCCGCCTCTCAACTTCTTCCACGCCCCTATTTCTCATCCATTCATTGTATGCTTTCTTCTTTTGTGTCACAGCCCGTTTCACCTCTTCAGTCCACCACGCTGTTCCTTGCACCCCCCTCCGTCTTCTCTTCCTTCCACACACCACATCACATGCTGCACATATTTCTTCTGTAAATATTCTACACACACCTTCCACGTCCCCCATCTGCTCCAACTCATATTTGCCCAATCGTTCCTCCACTTCTCTCTTATACTCTGCCTTTTTCTCATCCTCTTGTAACCTTTCCACTCTCCTTGCAACTACTCCTTCCTCTCGTCCTTCCCTTCTTCTATTCCTCCATCTTACTTGAACTTTAACTCTGGCCACCACCAAGTAGTGGTCAGAAAGTCCACTCCCCCAACCTCTATAAACTCTTGCATCCAGTATACATCTTCGCATCCTTTCATCCACACACACATAATCAATCATTGCCTTCCTTTCACTCAATTCACCACCCACCCTTCTCATCACTCGCCATGTATACCTGTGGATCATTTTATGCCTGAAGAGGGTATTGGCTATCACCAACCCCCTCCCAGCACAAATGTCCACTAATGCACTCCCATTCTCATCTATCTCAGCAGGCACATCCCACTCACCAACTATTCCATCCACCTTCACATTCCCAACTTTACCATTCATATCACCAATCAAAAACACTCTATCATTCTTTCCAAACTTTTCCATGCACACTTCTACATTTGTCCAGAACTCTTCTCTCACTCTTTCTAGCACAATCTTGCGTTGGCGCATACACACACACAATCGCCCACATTTGTATTCCAACTTTCAACTTTACCCACACAATCCTTGATCCAACTGATCCATACTGTCTTATGCTCCTCTTCCATCTTTTACTCACAACTATACATACTCCTTCCTTTGCCCTCTCATTCTCACCTACTTCTGCACATATACCCCATCCATACTCCCATTCTCTCACACTTTCTCCTCTCCATTTTGTTTCAGTTATTCCACATACATCCACTTTCGCATCCTCAAGCACCTGGACAATCTCTCTCTCTTTCACCTCATCATTTGCTCCCCTTACATTCCACGTTCCAATTGCAATGTCCTTTGTCCGGTCCTTGGTCGTCAACGTTTGGTCAGTCCTTGTCCGAGGCTTATTGTTTGTTTTTTTAGTTAGTTGTTTTCCGGGGAGGGGCACTAACCCTCCGCCAACCCTTTTAGTCGCCTTTTACGACAAGCAGGGATACTGGGGGAGTATTCTTGACAAACCCCCCTACCCCCAGGGACACGCTACCAGTAAACTCCGCCTCATACTACCATAATCATAATTAGACCCCAGTGCCTTACACCCTCACCAAGTAAGCATCAACTCTAACCCCTCCACGCGCTTAGAGACCTTGGACTGTACTAATCCCGAATACTCTGCCTCGAGTGTTATTTTACTATATTCTCCCATAGTATCTTGCGAGATACTAATTACAGTATCTAGGTATAAGTGTTTATAATCGACCAGAATATTGCGCTTGTAACATCTGCTGTTTCCCTTGTCTGCGTAATACACGTGTGAGGTTATTGCTGGAGTTTTTGTGTCCTGCCTCTCTCTTATTTGTCCTAAGCCCCGGTCTCGAAAGAGAACCCTGCTACACGTTAGGTGTTTAAGGAACAGGGAGTCAAGCCAAAAACACCTAGCATTACAGTGAGTACATTTAAGAACTTGAGTAGTGTGATGAGTAAGGATGGAAGTTCGGAGAGTGAAGTGCTTGAAAGGGTACAATAAGGAAGAAAGGTTGCTGGTTCTTTGAAAGCAGTGATAAGAAACAGGGAAGTGAACATGGAAGTACAAAAGTTGCTGCATGACAGTACTGTAATATCAAAACGTATGGAAGTGAAGCTTGGACGTTCTTGGCAGGACACAAGTCAAGAGTGAGTGCAGTGGAAATAATCTATTTGAGAGGAGCATGTGGAGTCACATGGAGACAGACTGACAAATGAGGAAGTGGAGGAGTGTTGTGGTGTGGATGTGGATGTGATAGGAAGCGTTAGGAGAAATACACTGATGGTTTGGCCATGTGGAAAAGATGGAGAGTGGGAGACTGATGAAGAGAGTGTATGTGAGTGAGGCAGAAGCGGGGGGAGAGGGAAGGGGAGGCCGAGGATAAGTTGGAGAGATGGAGTGGAGAGGGATATGAGAGGGGGGTGCATTTTTTTTTTTTTATGTATCCGGCTCTGGGCATAGGCTTCACAGCCTCCTCCCAAAGCCCAATAGTCCTCCTTCTACCATACACTTCTACATGTCACCACTTCGGCGCTAATACCTACCGTCCATATTGAGTACATGCTAAGGCTGTCTCATACATGACTGGTGTATTGGTATTAGCGGGGGTATTTTTATGACATGTCGGCAGGTCTTCTGGTAGATCAGTAAAGTTTTATTTTTATGAAATACAAATCCTTAAACTGTTCCCTGCCCCAGCGGGGATTTGAACCTGGGTCCGGTAGGACTGCAGGGCACCTCTCAACTGACTGAGTCAACGAAATGGCAAGGACAGGGCAACATTGAAGCAATTTGCTTGTGGCCAGCCCTTAAGGGATTAAGGCTTCTGGCAATAGATAGAATAGATAGATAGCGTTGTCCCAGATAACTGGCTGAAGAGTGACTTTAAATGTGTACAAGGGAAAGGGTGATGCCCTGGAAACAGGAAAATACAGAGGCATACAACTTTTGGGCAAGATAATGAAGGTAATAGAGAGAGTTCTAGAAGGTATGATTAGGGAGAGTGAATATTGATGAGATACATTTGGGTTTATGCCAGGCAAATGGACCAATGATGACTTATTCATTGTTCATGTGCTTTAGGAAAAATATATAGGAAAGAAAAGGGATCTGTAGTTTGTTTTTGGTGATTTGGAGAAGGCCACTGACAGAGACCCCAGGGAGGTGGTGAAGTGGGCAATGAGAAAGCTTGGGATTGAGGAGTGGCTGGTTAGGATGGTTATGGCTATATGTGTGGGTGCTCACATCGAGGTAAGGGTTAATGAAGATTTGAGTAATGGGTTTTCCATGAATGCTGGTGTGCATTAGCGGTCAGTCTTGAGCTCCTTATTGTTTATCATGGTGCTTCAAGCCCTCTCACGTGACTTCAGACTGGACTCTCATGGGAGATGTTATATGCTGACGATTTGGTGTTGACTGCTGAGAATGAACGGGAGGCGGAGGAAAGATTTAGGCAGTGGAGAGATGGTATGGGGCACAAGGGCTTAAGAATAAATGCAGATAAAACAAAAGTGATGATATCTAGGGCTGGTGATGGTACTGTCAAAGAAGATGGAGAGTGGCCATGTGCGATTTGTCACAAGCGCATGGGAAGTAATTCCATCTTGTGCAGTGTTTGTGATAAATGGGTGCACAAGAGATGTAGAGGTATTAGAAGTAGACTGCGAGATGATGCTGATTTCATGTGTGCAGTGGGTAGGTGAGAGCAGGTGGATATTGCCAGGTGTGAAAGACTGTTGGTGAGTCTCTCAAGTGTAAAGATAAGCTCTGTGATTTGGGAGACATGTTATGTGCTGGAGGTGGGGCTGGAGCTATCTCTGTGGATAGAGTGAGGAGTGGTTGGAAGAAGTTCAGGGAGCTGTTGCTTCTCCCATCATTGACAGCCTGAGGGCTCTCCCTCTGAGCCAAGGGATCTTTGTGAGTGGCACGTGTTAGGAGTGTAATGTTGTATGGTAGTGAGACCTGGGCAGTAAAGGAAGAGGCTACTCACAGGCTCAAACATACAGAAATTATAGTGATTCAATGGATGTACAATGTGTCCTTCAATGCGAGGCCTGGGGGGGCTACGTTTATGATGGATAAATTAAGAGGATGGAACTGGAGTGTATGGACGTTGTGATGAGGAGAGGTAGATTGAGGTGGTTTGGGCATGTGGAGAAGATGGGATGCAGAAAGTGAGATCTGTTAATGTGGGGGTAGGGTTGTGAAAAGCAGACCTGGGATATCATAAAGTGTGACCTCAGGGATAAGGGACTGCATGGGAAGGCTGCCAGAGATCGAGCACTGGCAGCATTGAGAATCGCCATTAGATGACCAAGGCTGACGCATGCAAGCATGTTGGAGTCTTTATAAATGAAACAAAACGATCTATAGCCAGGTGCCATGATCCCGCAAAGGGTGGCCGTTTGTCTTTTAGTTAAGGGGAGGGACACTAACCCTCCACCAACCCACTTGTTGACACATAGGGAACACATATAGGTTGGTCAAACAGGTACCACCCAGCATTGTAAATGGTTTCCTGGCTTACAAGAAACCATTACGGTTGTCACTCAATGTAAAGCCACCTGAAAAGAAAATAATAATAAAAAAAAATGACAGGAAAGAATAGAGAAATAGGAAGAGAGGAAACACAGAAAAAGAATGAAAAAGTAATGGGAGAAGTATAGGCAGCACTACATCAAGTGAGTGGATGATGGTCACTACCACCTACCACCAAGAAATATAATGAAGAATGAAAAAAAAATCTGAACAAAAATATTAAGAAGCACAGCAATAATAAGAAAAGAAATTAAGAACAAAATAGATATCTAGAAGCTCAGCAAGAACACAGTAAATATCTAGAACAAACAGAATGATCAAGAACAAAAGATATATCAAGAAGAACAAAAAGAAGCTCCAGCACAACACTATGCAGAACTAGAGGAACCGGTGAGTGGGCAGATAGGACCTTCACCAGCTGTGTGAGGAGATGAGTGGGCAGACAGGACCTTCACCAGCTGTGTGAGGAGATGAGTGAGCAGACAGGACCTTCACCAGCTGTGTGAGGAGATGAGTGGGCAGACAGCACCTTCACCAGCTGTGTGAGGAGATGAGGAAACTGAAGCAACAACAGGTGGCATACAGTAAGGTAGAGAGAATAGGTGACCAGGTAAGAGAGGTGAGGCAACAGGTGTCCTGTATAGTGGAGGATAAAGTCAGGAAGTGTGTAACAGGGTTGAAGTTCTTTGTTCTTCACAATGTGCTCCTAACATTGCAAGTATATCTTTCTTTTGTTCTTGCTGTGCTGCTAACACTGCAAGTATATCTTTTGTTCTTGCTGTTCTGCTAACACTGCAAGTATATCTTTCTTTTGTTCTTGCTGTGCTCCTAACACTGCAAGTATATCTTTCTTTTGTTCTTGCTGTGCTCCTAACACTGCAAGTATATCTTTCTTTTGTTCTTGCTGTGCTCCTAACACTGCAAGTATATCTTGGCACCACAAGTATATCTTTCATTTGTTCTTGCTGTGCTGCTAACACCACAAGTATACCATTCTTTTGTTCTTGCTGTAATGCTAACACTGCAAGTATATCTTTCTTTTATTATTGCTGTGCTGCTAACACTGCAAGTATATCTTTTGTTCTTGCTGTGCTCCTAACACTGCAAGTGTATCTATTGTTCTTGCTGTGCTCCTAACAATGCAAGTATTTCTTTTGTTCTTGCTGTGCTCCTAACACTGCAATATTTCTTTTGTTCTTGCTGTGCTGCTAACACTGCAATATTTCTTTTGTTCTTGCTTTGCTGCTACTGTCAGGACTGTAAAATATCTTAATACGTAATAACCAGCAACATACATAATATAGTCTAGAGCAGGGGTTCCCAACCTTTTTCGCACTGCACCCCCCTTTGGTCAGGACTGCATTCATGATGCCCCCCACCAGGGCCACACCTCTGACGCCTAAACAACGATGCTTTTATCTGTTCCATATGAATGCTTAAGACGCTACATGGCAACACTACATGTGGTTGCTTGAAATGACAATTGTGATGTTTTCCTATCAAAGTTTCTTATTCATACATATCTTTGGGAATACTCTGTATGCACTGGAATGGCCTAGCGCTATGTTGAACTCTGATTACCCCACATCCCCCCTAGCAATCTCAAACGCTTCCCCATGGGGGCACGCTCCCCAGGTTGAGAAACGCTGGGAGAGGTTAGGTCAATGTCAATCCTAGGGGCCAAAGGAAGTGACGTTAGCACCTCTCCAGAATATCTCACACCAGCACAATAGCCCACAAACAGCGCCTCGTGACAATACACACACACAGGCTTCTAGAACATTTCATGACAGTATAACACACGTGACACGACCCCTGCTAAACAAAAATGTAGGAATCAGAGCTCAGAAAGGGACTGGCCATAGAACTGGCAGGTAGTGGAGAGAGCGAATAAGAAGAGGGGTCCGACTAGACTTAGTATATTAAGTCCCTTGTAATACATAAGCTGCTCAACTTAGACTTCACTGAAGATAATAAATCAAGATCAACTCCCAATATTCATCTTTAACTCCTCCTGCTCTTCAATTACCAAAATAACTTTGACCAAAACTCAAGACTCACCTATTACAAGATTAAAGAGTTACTTATATATAAATGGTGGCTACGAAGTTCCAACACTAATACTGCAAGTATATCTGCCAGAGATACATCCACCGTTTTGGCAACCTATCCTTGCGTCTCCGTCTCTCAAAACATATGCCACTCCTGACACCAATTTGTGGCACTGCAGAGTGTGTTGATATGTCAAGAACAATGAGTACACAAGCCAGGACATTAATCAAAGGCCACTGAACACTTCAGGGTTTTATTCTTTCCAGGCACAGCTGAGGTACACTTGTTAAGCACGGTGGCTTATCTCTCTCACACTACCTTCATCATCACTCCCTAATATTCATTGTCCATTAACTGACTGACTACTCTGTCTTTCACTTATTAACACTCATTGTCTGACTGACTACTCACCACCTTGTACTGCTGTCTGTTGGCTGCCTTGCCCACACTAAATTAGGAGGCACGATGGTCCCTTTATATAACCCCTCCCCCCACCCCCACAGGTGACTCCATCTCCAGAACAACACAGGATATTCTACAACCTGGGAGGGAACTCACATTGTACCACGTAATAATGCACTCAAATCAACAATACATAATAATGACAAGAACAAATTCCTAAGGTAAGACATGTCCATGTTTCTAGAATGTTCCTCCTATCACCAGACATGAAACATTAGTCTAATCCTATGGCATAAAACTTAATTTCAAGAATGCTCCTCACAACTTCACTTACAATCCACTCAGCTAATCCCAAGGCACAATACATAATTTCTAGAATGTTCCTCATCTCCAAATATAAACCATTAACTTCATCTTACAGCATAACAATTTCTAGAATGTGTTCTTGACATCTCCAGACTTAAAACAATAGCCTAATCCTACAGCATAACACTTAATTTCTAGAATGTTCCTCACACCTGCACATATAAACCTCTAAACTAATCCCACCTACACAACAGGGGAACAAATGGACCAGCCTCCTGTGCATACAATGGCGTCACAATCTTATACATGCCAAAACCAGCAAGTTAGGATTATTTAGGTCGGATTAGGGAAAACTATTAGGTTAGGGTAAATATTGTAAGGATCAGTTAAGGTTAGGTTATAACAGGTTAGGTTAGGTTGCATTAGGTAAAATTAGATTAGGTAAAATTAGGTTAGGTTAAAATAGGTTAGGTCTGGATAAATTAGGTTAGGTTACAAAAATTTAGGTTAGGTAGGGTATGGGCTGGCTAGAATTACTGAGGTTATGTTACAATCACAGGGCTGGGTTTGGACAGGTGAGCACTGATGAGGGAAAATTTGTGAAAAAATGGTATTCTAAGATGGTGTCTGTTGAAACTTAAAAATACACTCAGGAAAAAAAAAAAAAAAAATCAACATAAGAGAGAGAAGGGGGAGGGGGGCATAATAAGGTGATTTTGTGTCTCCTTGATGATTACCCCTCCAAGCTTCCTCACAAACATACTATACATGGCATTTATCTCATATCTGCCATAAAATTGTACACAGCAAAAATATTAATCATGCAATTTAAATCATCATCATCATCTATGGCAAGCAGGGCCATGCAGAGCTATGGAAAACCATCACAGGTAAAATCAGCCTTACAACCAGCTATTGTTCGTTCATCACAAACAAGAAGAGCAAAATCTGGATTCAAATCTGAACCACATCAGGATCTGCCCCATGATCTGTCAATGAGTACAAACAGAAGAGGCCTTAATTACAGTCAAATGTGCTAATTTGTTAATGTTCATGACACAAATTGTAATGTTCATTTTTATACTGAATCATCACATAATATAACAATATTATTATGGATGAAATACACAAATAATATGAAAAGCATGAAGGGAGTATACACTGGATGTTGGTTTGACCAGCTATTGCTTACATCCCAGCCTGCTGCCCACTCACGGACCCTGACATCCCCACTCTGGTATCCTACTTGTCAATAATCCTCTCCTTAGATGAGGCCCAAGTAAACAGGGACAAATTAACTTTTCTGGGGGGCCTGTAAGCTAAACCAGATATTGGGGCTTCTACCTAGGGAAGGGGCCCCCATCATGAGGTCTTGTGTGATGCCAGTCACTGTAATTTTATCATTTATCAATTAATTTTTTTTTTTTTTTTTTCAATGGTGAGGGCCTTGGGTGTGAGGTACTCAGCCTAGCAATTAATCTACCCCTGCAAGTAACCTCTTGACTGGGCATAATTAGTTAACACCAAGCCATTGTGAAGGACTGTCCTGTCTTAACATGGGCACTGTCTTTAAAATCAGTGTGAATCCTTACTTGTGATGTCATGCCATTGTGAATGACTGTCCCATCATAATATGGGCACAGCACATCTTGTGTCATAGTAGATCACACTCTGAAAACCTATTGGTGGCATCATTCATCCATCCATCATCCAATCCTGTGCTGCCCCATGAGCAGTGTAGGAGCCCAGGGCTAGGCAACTTGGTCCTGATATTTATGATGAGTGTGACCAGCCTCACTCATCCCTGGGTGGCATCATGTGGTTAATAAACCCCAACCACTCCTTGGATATAAACCTACACTGGCTCAATCCAACTGGAGTGCCGTAGTTACCCACTAAACCACCAGGTGCTATAGTTACCACCCAGCATAGTAAATGGTTTCCTGGTGTACAAGAAACCATCTGATTTGTCACTCAGTGTAGTCATCCACAGGCAGAAGGAAGAGGAAAGAATGAAGGAAAGACACAAGAGAGAGCGTAAAGTCACCTGCAGGCAGAAGGACGAGGAAAGACTGAAGGAAAGAAAGACAGAAGTGGATGGAAGAAAAGATGGATGGAGGACAGGAAAGGGCAGACACCTGAGAGCAGCAGTACATCAAGTGAGTGTGTGGTGAGTGCCCCCACCTACCACTGATTATCAACAATGGTTAATGGTGTCTTGGCTCAGTAGGTTCTATGACATGCTGCATGAGGGGTGGCCTGCCACAAGTATCAACAGTAGCTAAAGGGGCACTACAGACCAAAGCACTCACAAGTATTTTTTTTTTTTTCTACAACCCGCTTTTTAAAAATTTTCCATTAATTTGGCCCCTCCCCGGAAAACAACTAACTAAAAAAACAAACAAGAAGCCTCGGACAAGGATTGACCAAACGATGACGACCCAAGACCGGACAAAGGACTTGGTAATGAGTACATGGAATGTAAGAGGAGCGAATGACGAGGTGAAAGAGAGAGAGATTGTCCAGGTGCTTAAGGATGCGAAAGTGGATGTATGTGGAATAACTGAAACAAAATGGAGAGGAGAAAGTGTGAGAGAATGGGAGCATGGATGGGGTATATGTGCAGGAGTAGATGAGAATGAGAGGGCAAAGGAAGGAGTGTGTATAGTTGTGAGTAAAAGATGGAAGAAGAGCATAAGACAGTATGGATCAGTTGGGTCAAGGATTGTGTGGGTAAAGTTGAAAGTTGGAATACAAATGTGGGCGATCGTGTGTGTGTATGCGCCAACGCAAGACTGTGCTAGAAGAGTGAGAGAAGAGTTCTGAACAAATGTGGAAGCGTGCATGGAAAAGTTTGGAAGGAATGAGAGAGTGTTTCTGATTGGTGATATGAATGGTAAAGTTGGTAATGTGAAGGTGGATGGAATAGTTGGTGAGTGGGGTGTGCCTGCTGAGATAGATGAGAATGGGAGTGCGTTAGTGGACATTTGTGCTGGGAGGGGGTTGGTGATAGCCAATACCCTCTTCAGGCATAAAATGATCCACAGGTATACATGGCGAGTGATGAGAAGGGTGGGTGGTGAACTGAATGAAAGGAAGGCAATGACTGATTATGTGTGTGTGGATGAAAGGATGCGAAGATGTGTAAAGGATGCAAGAGTGTATAGAGGTTGGGGGAATGGACTTTCTGACCACTACTTAGTGGTGGCCAGAATTAGGATGCAAGTAAGATGGAGGAATAGAAGAAGGGAAAGACAAGAGGAAGGAGTAGTTGCAAGGAGAGAGGAAAGGTTACAAGAGGATGAGAAAAAGGCAGAGTATAAGACAGAAGTGGAGGAACGATTGGGCAAATATGAATTGGAGCAGATGGGAGACGTGGAAGGTATGTGTAAGATATTTAAAGAAGAAATATGTGCAGCATGTGATGTGGTGTGTGGAAGGAAGAGAAGACAGAGGGGGGTGCAAGGAACAGCATGGTGGACTGAAGAGGTGAAACAGGCTGTGGCACAAAAGAAGAAAGCATACAATGAATGGATGAGAAATAGAGGCGTGGAAGAAGTTGAGAGGCGGAAGAGAGAGTTATATGTGGAAAGAAAGAGAGAGGTGAAAAGATTAGTAAGAGAGAGTAAGAAGAGAGTGGATGAGGAATTTGGAAGGAATTTCAGTGTAAAGTGGAGGGACTGTAAGAAAATGTTCTGGAGAGAAGTGAAAAGAGTAAGACAGGGTGGAAGTGAAGTTAGCAGGGGAGTGAAAGATAAAAATGGTAGATTACTAGTGGAGAAGGGAGAAAAGTGAGCAGATGGAGAGAACACTTTAAGGAATTGTTGAACGTAGAGGATGGAAGTAATGCGAGTATAAGTGGCTGGGGAATGGCTGGGAGAAGGAGGGAGGTGAGAAGACAGGAAGAAATCAGTAGGATAGAAGTTGTGGAAGCAATGAAGAAAGTTAAATCAGGGGAAAGCCCCAGGAATTGATGGAGTGTGTGGTGAAATGCTGAAGCATGGGGGAGAGATAGTAGTAGAATGGATGTGGAAGATGTGCAGATTGGCCTGGAGAGGAAGGTAGAGTCCCGGAGGATTGGAAGTCAGGTATAATTATTCCCTTGTACAAAGGAAAAGGGGAAAAAGAAGTGTGTGGTAATCATAGGGGCATTTGTCTTCTTAGTATAATAGGAAAAGTGTATGGTAGGATACTTATAGACAGAGTTAGAGAAAGAACAGAGAAATTAGTTGGAGAAGAACAGGGAGGCTTTAGGAAGGGAAGAGGTTGTGTAGATCAGATATTCATTCTTAGATCTTTAGTGGAAAAGTTTCTAGAGAAGGGAAAGAAGTTGTATGCGGCTTTCATGGATTTGGAGAAAGCATATGACAGGGTGGATAGACAAGGATTGTGGAAAGTGTTAAGAATATATGGAGTAGATGGGAAGTTGTTGAATGCTGTGAAGAGTATGTACGGTGGTGCGAAGGCTGCAGTGCGTGTGGATGGTGAACTAAGTGAATTTTTCTCTTTGAAAGTTGGTTTGAAACAGGGATGTGTCATGTCTCCATGGTTGTTCAATCTGTACATGGATGGGGTAATAAAAGAGGTACAAGGTAGGATAGTGGATGTTGGAGTGGCCCTGGTGAGAGAGGATAATGTTTGGAAACTCCCTGTACTGTTGTTTGCAGATGATACTGTGTTGTTGAGCGATGAAGAAGGGGAGCTGCAAGGCTTGGTGGATGAGTTTGAGAGTGTGTGTAAGAAACGGAACCTAAAGGTGAATGTAGGGAAGAGTAAAGTGATGGTCTTTGAGAGAGGTGAAGTTAGTGAATGTACAGCGAGATTGGATGGTGAGGAATTGGAAAATGTGAGTACGTTTAAGTATTTGGGTAGTGTGATGAGTAAGGATGGAGGTTTGGAGGGTGAAGTGCTTGAAAGGGTACAGCAGGGAAGAAAGGTTGCTGGTTCCTTGAAAGCAGTGATAAGAAACAGGGAAGTGAGCATGGAAGTGAAAAAGTTACTACATGACAGTATTGTGATACCAACTCTAACGTACGGAAGTGAAGCTTGGACATTGTTGGAAGGACACAAGTCAAGAGTGAGAGCAGTGGAAATGAGTTATTTAAGAGGAGCCTGTGGAGTCACGTGGAGAGACAGGCTGACGAATGAGGATATAAAGGAGCGTTGTGGTGTGGATGTGGATGTGATAGGGAGCGTTATGAGGAACACACTGAGGTGGTTTGGCCATGTGGAGAGGATGGAGGGTGAAAGACTGACGAAGAGAGTGTATGTGAGTGAGGTTGAGGGGGGAAGAGGGAGGGGGAGGCCAAGGATGAGATGGAGGGATGGGGTGGAGAGGTATATGAGAGAGGGGGGTGTGAGTTGGGAGCAGGGCAGTGAAATGGCGGGGGACAGGGCGACTTGGAGGTGATTTGTTTGTGGCCACCCCAAAAGGGATTGAGGCGTCTGGCAATAGATAGATAGATAGATAGAATTTGGCAATGCAGACTTAGAGATAAAACATGTCTTCTGCCTCACTTATTAGTGAATGGCACCATGCCTGGTTAAAGCCTGATTTCTTCTACAAGCTTTGCCACATTTATCATAACTATATAACTGTTCTCACACCTGCATGAACTGTCAGGTGCCAAGTGAATAAGAATTTTTTCTACACAGTTTTCTAGTCATCACATTTCAAATTTTTCACTCCTGAACTGATACTGGAGAGGACTTTAAACTATTTACCCTATTCATCACACTTGAATTTCTTCACTCCTTAACCCCTTAAGTGCTAATCTCATTGATCGGGCTTTTTGCGCAATTTCTTAAGAGGACGAGCAACACCGATCGTAGAAAATCCACAAAAAACTGGCAGCAGCTGGCTCCACCCCAACTGTGACGTAGATGGCTTCTAACCAATCAGAACTAGGTGTTGGACACACCAGAGGGGGACCCAGGCCCGTAACCAGGCAGTGGGGGGTGTACCCCCCCACCTCCCTCTCGCCATGTCCTTCTACTCCACTACCTTGTTACAATCCTACCTCCCACCGTTCTTACCACCACAACAACCCCTCCCACCCCCTCCTCATGCATCCCCCCCTCCCATGTGAATCCCCCCCCACGTCCCCCTCCCCAGTCAACTGGGGGGAGGGTATTTCCCCCCTACCCTCCCTCCATGTCCCTGTACTCCACTTTGGCCCTTCCTTTGTGTCTTGTGGTGGTCTCCTCCCATCCCTCGATCCTCATCCACCCCCTCCTGGCCTTAACAGCTCCCCCTTCCCCCCCCCACCCCCTACCCACTCCCCCTAGCACCTCCCCGGCCTCGAATATTTTGTGTATTTTTTACGATTTATGGCACGTGCTTTTTAATCATTACCTGTAATTTATTGGTGTCTGCAAACAGATATCCACACCACAATTACTTTAGCTGTCTTTAGTCGAAACCCACTTGAAAAAGACATTTTATTTTATGCCAACGCATGGAAGCATGTTGGAGCCTTCAAAACGAAACAAAACGAAAACTAGATTTGACAGCTCGGAGGGGAGGGAAAGGGGGAGGGGAGGTTAGGCGAGGGGAGGGGAGGGAAGGAGAGGAGAGAGGAGAGGAGGGAAGAGAAGGGGAGGGAGGGGACTGGAGGTTTGAAGATGGGAGAGAAGGGGAGGATAATTCTTACTATCATATTTTTATTGGGGGGTTCATGACCTATTTCCCTTGCTAGATTTGACAGCTCGGCAGGGAAGGAAGGGGGAAGAGGAAAGGGGAGGGGAGGTTAGGCAAGGAGAAGGAAAGGGAAGGGAAGGGAAGGGGAGGGAGAGGATTGGAGGTACGAGGAGAGGAGAGGAGGGAAGGATAATTTTTATTTATCATATTTATTTGGGGGGTTTGTTACTATTTTATTTTTATCTAAGCACCTGCCCTCCTCTCTTCCTATTTCTCCCATCTTTCCTGTCACTACTTAATGCTTTTCATTCTGTTACAGGTGGCTTTACATTGAGTGACAAGCCAAATGGTTTCCCTGTAAGCCAAGAAACCCTTTACAACGCTGGGTGGTAACCATATAACCAAACCATACGTACTCCCTACGTGTCAAGTGCGTTGGTGGAGAGTTAGTGCCCCTCCCTGTAAAACAAATAACTCAGAGTCAAATGGCCACCCCGTACGGGATTATGGCATCTGGCAATAGATAAATAGACAGACATTACAGTGATTTATAACATCTATACACACCAAAAAAAAAATTGATTTTGGTGATTTTTGTACGTATTGTTGCGAAGAAAACAGGTGTGAGCAGCATATTTTCTTTCTTGCCGGGGCTGCGACGGGTAACTTATAAACTTTGACGGACCATAGCTTGGTAACTATTGGGTCTAGGAGGGTGGGGTTTGCGTTTTCAGGTGTGTAAATTCAAGCTCTATAAATCGAGCATAAAACTTTAAATCTTTGAGGAAGTTGAAAAATTGGCCTGTTTTTAGCGTCCTGGGGGACAGTCGAGGCTGGAGAATTGCGTACCCTAGGGGTTAATAAATTAAACAGTGTGGATGACATCAACTGAGTCAACCGTTTACCATATTCAGCACACTAGAAACTCTTCCCTACACAATTATTTAATAGGTGTCTGGTGAGATTGCTTCTCAGACCAAACTGTTTACCACATTCATCACACTTGAAATTCTTCACTCCTTAACCCGCGCCGTCCCGGCGACGTGAATTAATGCGGCAACATTGCAAGGTCCCTAATTTGCACAATTTTCAATTTTCGCGAGTGATTTCGCAAGTGATTTTTGGCATGTATACACGGGACACCTTCCTCTATTCCTCTACAAGATGCCAAGCAGGAACAATGCCTTACACCGCATAATCTCTCCCCCCCCCCTGCACGACATTGTCTCAGCAATTTACCTGTTACCAGTGACCTGGCCAATAAAGACATTCAGGGCCAGAATGATTCCCCAAATGATGACAATGTGGAGGACAAAGTTTACATAGCATTAGAGGAAGAAACAGTCAGAAATGATGATCAGGTAATGTGGGAAAAAAAAGGTCATGAATGGTGATGAGTTAGTGAGTGAAACAATGCTTATAATGCCTATATTACTGTTTGAAAACCAATATACTCTTGTACTAAATATAAATTCGTACCAAGTAAATAAATACTGTATATGAGTGGATAAAATAGTTACCCTCCCACAGAACTCGTTTTCTTTGGTGCCAGCCTGTTAGAAAACCCAGTCAGGTAAGGAAGTACTCGCACCTAAATCGAGTATTTTAAACCTCAGGTAAGCGATTTCTCTATGAATTTTCGATGTTTCTCACCAAAAGCGGATGTTTGGGCCAAAAAAAAAAAAAAAAGGTCCAAAAACGTCGGGATGGGGTGGGTTAATGAATTAACAGGTGTTGAGCGAGACTACGCTTCTGTGCAAATAGTTTACCACATTCATCACACTTGAAATTCTTCACTCCTGAATGAATTAATAGGTGTTGAGCGAGACCAGCCTTCTGTGCAAATTGTTTACCACATTCATCACACTTGAAATTCTTCACTCCTGAATGAATTAATAGGTGCTGAGCGAGACTAGCCTTCTGTGCAAATAGTCTGCCACATTCATCACACTTGAAATCCTTCACTCCTGAATGAATTAACAGGTGCTGAGTGAGACCATACTTCTGTGCAAATAGTTTACCACATTCATCACACTTGAAATTCTTCACTCCTGAATGAATTAATAGGTGTTTGGTGAGATTTCCCTCCACCGTAAATCGTTTACCACATTCATCACACTTGAAATTCTTCACTCCTGAATGAATTAATAGGTGCTGAGTGAGACCAGCCTTCTGTGCAAATTGTTTACCACATTCATCACACTTGAAATTCTTCACTCCTGAATGAATTGATAGGTGCTGAGCGAGACCAACCTTCTGTGCAAATTGTTTACCACATTCATCACACTTGAAATTCTTCACTCCTGAATGAATTAATAGGTGTTTGGTGAGATTTGCCTTCTGTGCAAATTGATTACCACATTCATCACACTTAAAATTCTTCACTCCTAAATGAATTAATAGGTGTTTGGTGAGACTTGCCTTCTGGGTAAATCGTTTACCACATTCATCACACTTAAAATTCTTCACTCCTGAATGAATTAATAGGTGTTTGGTGAGACTTGCCTTCCGGGTAAATCGTTTACCACATTCATCACACTTAAAATTCTTCACTCCTGAATGAACAACTGCATGTTGGATAAGACTTCTCTTAAAAAGAAATGTTTTACCACACTCTAAACATCTGAATTGCTTAACTTCAGCTAAGGACACTGCATCCAGGACAGTCTCATTGTCACTGAGGAACATTTTGTCATCCACCTCACACTCTAACTGTACATTTGTTTCCTTCTTTACAACTTCCATTATTTTGTCACCCACCTCACACTCTAACTGTACATTTGTTTCCTCCTTTACAACTTCCATTATTTTGTCACCCACCTCACACTCTAATTTTACATTTGGTTCTTCCTTTACCACTTCCACTATTCTGTCACCCATTTCACACTGTAACTTTAGACCTGGTTCTTCCTTTACCACCTCCATTATTTTGTCATCCACCTCATACTCTAAATTTACATCTGGTTCTTCTTTTGCCACCTACCTTATTTTGTTGCCCACCTCAGACTCTTTATATCTTTACATCTGGTCCTTCCTTTATCACCCTGTCATAAGATTCCCCCAAACTCTTTTAATTCCTGCCATAAACTAGTCTCCACTGAACAAAATTGCTGACACAGAGGTCATGATTACTGAACAATAACTGCTTCTGCACTTGCAAGTACTATGTAACCATATTTATAAATAAATAGTTCACTACTGAGTTTTAAGCTGTTAATGCAGTCTAAAATACAACTGGGTTCCTTATTTTACCAGTTCTTCTCCAATGTCCATGCAGCAGTTGCACAGCAGTAATTGCAAAGGATATCACAACAGCTAAATGATCCTGGATCAACTCCTACCACTCATCCAGTGATTCATACTTCTTACAATGAAAGACATTACGAACAGACAGTATAAGCCACATATATTTGGAAGAGGTACCTCATGTAGGATGTACAGTACTGTACTGAGACAACACAACATGTGCCTATATAATGTCAACACTTTACCATGTATATATTACTCAGGTGGCTCTCTGATGATCACACTACTTAGATCTGCTTTACAGAGTCAGTTTCAGCTGTGGACCTGCAACAAGAGCTGCCATTAGACAAGAATCTCTATGAATTTAAAAACACTGCCCAGTGAGCCCTCATTTTGCATGTATCTAGTCCTTAAAAAAAATTAATTTGCATTTTAGCATGTAGGCTTAGTAGAGAAATTTGAAGAAAGAGTGAGGTCATTAATGTAATAGACTGGTTATATGAGTGGGAAAGTGAGGCTGGTATGGCAGAGTAAGTGGCAGCAGAAGTGTTAGGCATGGTAGGTAATTTAGTAACAAGGCTGGCCAAGGATGTGACCAAGCTAGATGATACTGATGACTTCCCGGTAGTTAAGGGATGATGCAAAGTTAAGAAACAATGATAGGTGTCTATCTATCAATCTAGAAAGGGGGAAATGTTCCCCCGAGCTAGACCTTATTACATCATATAGCCCCGCTAGGTAACAAGAGGGCACTACCCCTCCCAGCATGGCAGCTACCAGGCGTGGTTCGAACTAACGACCCCCTGGTCCCGAGTTCGACACTCTACCACTGAGCCACCCTGCCCCCAATATCTATCTACAGCCAAACCATAAACCTATGTGGCCGTTTGTCTCTGAGTTAGTGGTTTTACTAGTCCAGCAGATAAGGCAAACAATCGTTCACTTTTTCAGGAAAACACCAAATTTTGCACAGTTGTAGAAGGGACCCAGACAATAATTTTTTGAGATGGACCTCCAGAATCTTGGGCCCCTGATGGTCGCCATCTTGAATTTCAAAATGGCTGCCTTTCAACCCATATTTTCTTCAGTAACTCCAATAATATGATACAGAAACATAATCCCAATGGCTAACCCCAGGTTCTTTGGGTCTGGCACTTGAATGGAATGATTTTTCTGACCTGGCAAAGGTCGGCCATCTTGGAGTTCAAGATGGTCACCTTTGAACCCCTATTTTCTTCAATAACTCCAATACTATGATAGATAGAAACAATTCCAATGACTAACCCTATGTTTTCAGGGTCCGGCAATCCAATGGAATCACTGTCCGATGTGGAAGGTTGGCCATCTTGGAATTCAAGGTGGCTACTTGCTGAAGCCCGTTTTTGTTATAACTCTGATACAACGGCAAACATCTATTACATGCCTTTTCGATCAAATTCAGATATTAAAAAAATGTCCATCGCAGTCACATAATGACGTACATGGCAAGTTAGCCTTGTAATACTTGCAGTTCCCTTTGCAAGCAGTTTTACAGTGGCAACTGATTAATTCTGAGCAGGTGATTAATTCTGAGCATACAATGAATGGATGAGAAATAGGGGCGTGGAAGAAGTTGAGAGGCGGAAGAGAGAGTTATATGTAGAAAGAAAGAGAGAGGTGAAAAGATTAGTAAGAGAAAATAAGAGAGAGGATGAGGAATTTGGAAGGAACTTGAGTGTAAAGTGGAGGGACTGTAAGAAAATGTTCTGGAAAGAGTAAGACAGGGTGGAAGTAAAGTTAGCAGGGGAGTGAAAGATAAAAATGGTAGATTACTAGTGAAGGGAGAAAAAGTGAGCAGATGGAGAGAACACTTTAAGGAATTGTTGAACATACAGGATGGAAGTAATGCGAGTATAAGTGGCTAGATATAGAGTCCCGGAGGATTGGAAGTCAGGTATAATTATTCCCTTGTACGATGGTGCGAAGGCTGCAGTGCGTGTGGATGGTGAACTAAGTGAATTTTTCTCTTTAAAAGTTGGTTTGAAACAGGGATGTGTCATGTCTCCATGGTTGTTCAATCTGTACATGGATGGGGTAATAAAAGAGGTACAAGGTAGGGTAGTGGATGTTGGAGTGGCCCTGGTGAGAGAGGATAGTGTTTGGAAACTCCCCGTACTGTTGTTTGGAGATGATACTGTGTTGTTGAGCGAAGACGAAGGGGAGCTGCAAGGCTTGGTGGATGAGTTTGAGAGAGTGTGTAAGAAACGGAACCTAAAGGTGAATGTAGGGAAGAGTAAAGTGATGGTCTTTGAGAGAGGTGAAGTTAGTGAATGTACAGCGAGGTTGAATGGTGAGGAATTGGAAAATGTGAGTACGTTTAAGTATTTGGGTAGTGTGATGAGTAAGGATGGAGGTTTGGAGGGTGAAGTGCTTGAAAGGGTACAGCAGGGAAGAAAGGCTGCTGGTTCCTTGAAAGCAGTGATAAGAAACAGGGAAGTGAGCATGGAAGTGAAAAAGTTACTACATGACAGTATTGTGATACCAACTCTAACGTACGGAAGTGAAGCTTAGACATTGTTGGAAGGACACAAGTCAAGAGTGAGAGCAGTGGAAATGAGTTATTTAAGAGGAGCCTGTGGAGTCACGTGGAGAGACAGGCTGACAAATGAGGATATAAAGGAACGTTGTGGTGTGGATGTGGATGTGATAGGAAGCGTTATGAGGAACACACTGAGGTGGTTTGGCAATGTGGAGAGGATGGAGGGTGAAAGACTGACGAAGAGAGTGTATGTGAGTGAGGTGGAGGGGGGAAGAGGGAGGGGGAGGCCGAGGATGAGATGGAGGGATGGGGTGGAAAGGTATATGAGAGAGGGGGGTGTGAGTTGGGAGCAGGGCAGTGAAATGGCGGGGGACAGGGCGACTTGGAGGCGATTTGTTTTTGGCCACCCCAAACGGGATTGAGGCGTCTGGTAATAGATAGATAGATAGATAGACAAAGGAAAAGTGGAAAAAGAAGTGTGTGGTAATCATAGGGGCATCTGTCTTCTTAGTATAATAGGAAAAGTGTATGGTAGGATACTTATTGACAGAGTTAGAGAAAGAACAGAGGAATTAGTTGGAGAAGAAGAGGGAGGCTTTAGGAAGGGAAGAGGTTGTGTAGATCAGATATTCATTCTTAGATCTTTAGTGGAAAAGTTTCTAGAGAAGGGAAAGAAGTTGTATGCAGCTTTCATGGATTTAGAGAAAGCATATGACAGGGTGGATAGACAAGGATTATGGAAAGTATTAAGAATATATGGAGTAGATGGGAAGTTGTTGAATGCTGTGAAGAGTATGTATGATGGTGCTAAGGCTGCAGTGCATGTGGATGGTGAACTGAGTGAATTTTTCTCTTTGAAAGTTGGGTTGAAACAGGGATGTGTCATGTCTCCATGGTTGTTCAATCTGTACATGGAAAGGGTAATAAAAGAGGTACAAGGTAGGGTAGTGGATGTTGGAGTGGCCCTGGTGAGAGAGGGTAGTGTTTGGAAACTCCCTGTACTGTTGTTTGCAGATGATACTGTGTTGTTGAGTGAAGACGAAGGAGAGCTGCAAGGCTTGGTGGATGAGTTTGGGAGAGTGTGTAAGAAACGGAATCTAAAGGTGAATGTAGGGAAGAGTAAAGTGATGGTCTTTGAGAGAGGTGAAGTCAGTGAATGTACAGCGAGATTGGATGATGAGGAATTGGAAAATGTGAGTACGTTTAAGTACTTGGGTAGTGTGATGAGTAAGGATGGAGGTTTGGAGGGTGAAGTGCTTGAAAGGGTACAGCAGGGAAGAAAGGTTGCTAGTTCCTTGAAAGCAATGATAAGAAGCAGGGAAGTGAGCATAGAAGTGAAAAAGTTACTACATGACAGTATAACGTATGGAAGTGAAGCTTGGACATTGCTGGAAGGTCACAAGTCAAGAGTGAGAGCAGTGGAAATGAGTTATTTAAGAGGAGCCTGTGGAGTCACATGGAGAGACAGGCTGACAAATGAGGATATAAAGGAGCGTTGTGGTGTGGATGTGGATGTGATAGGAAGCGTTAGGAGGAATACACTGAGGTGGTTTGGCCATGTGGAGGGGATGGAGGGTGAAAGACTGGCAAAGAGAGTGTATGTGAGTGAGGTGGAGGGGGGAAGAGGGAAAGGGAGGCCGAGGATGAGATGGAGGGATGGGGTGGAGAGGTATATGAGAGAAGGGGGTGTGAGTTGGGAGCAGGGCAGTGAAATGGTGGGGGACAGAGCGACATGGAGGCGATTTGTTTGTGGCCACCCCGAACGGGATTGAGGCGTCTGACAATAGATAGATAGACAGAGATAGTGTTCTGGACAACAGGCAACTTTGTCCATTCGGGGTGCCAAGTACTGTTGAGTTTCTGCCAACCCCAGACAGATGGTGATGGGAGCTCTGGTTGGGAATTTAAAGCTTGGCCCTAAACATGTCCAGCCTGGTATGATGCTCTTTTGGTATGTTTCTCAAGAGCATCAGCTGTGGGGGGAATGTGTTCAATAGTCCTTGCCCTCTTCGGGAATAAGAACCTGTGCACGTCGTTCACAGACTTCAAGTCCATTGTCCTGTCATACACCATTGCCATGAACTGTTCTAGTTTGTGGAGTTCACTGGAGACAGACGCAGGTTTGGTGGACAGAGCATGAAAACTGGCTGTGATGTCAGGAAACACCTCCCATGCCTTCCAGGCTGTCATCTTACCTTTGATGGCAAAGAATGACACAGTATCACAACCTGTGAAGGCAAGAAAAAAGGCCAATGTCTCTGCTTTCCTGCGCCCAAGAGCTGATAAAGCCAGTACGCTGCAACCGCTACCTCTTTCCGCTCCCAATCCACCCAGCCATCCCACTCAACTCTCCTGCCCAAAGACCCCAACACCTACAAATCCAACTACAGTACTTCAGGACCATAAATCACTGTACACATACATGAACATACCAACTGACATAACTCTTGTGTGTCTTGTAAGGTGGACTTGAGACTAAACTTGTGGTCTCTGAACTGAAAGAAAATGGTGTAAATGTACTTCATACTCAATTTTGCAGAAATGGCCTTTCATATACCGGTATGTGGAGAAGGGCCAAGCAAGTTGGGCTTTTATATTTTAGTTTTTGATATTCACTTTTTACATTCATTATGTTTATACCTACCAACAGTTGGCTCTGACATCATTTTCCAGTCAGATTATTCAAAACATTGAGCCTGATTAGAATTATAATGAAATTAACTGTAGTCCTTCCAGTATATGCTAAGCATTTGGACGTTGGTCTGTCTGGGGATTCCCCCACATGCGGAGCTGCCAAATCTCCTACAGGGTCAGTTGTCGGATTACTGGGTCAATTCCCTGCTGGGTCAATTATCGGATTCTCTCTCTCTCTCTCTCTCTGCATAATAAAAGGAACGCTATACATTTTGTGTTGATAAGCCTATACAGTATGATGAATTATCCAAATCTGAGAAGCCTCTCTCTCTCTCTCTCTCTGCATACTAAAAGGAATGTTATAAATTTTGTGTAGGTTTATTTATATAAAAAGGCTATACAGTGAGTCCTTGATATACGAAAGGGATAGGGACCAAAAAAAACTTTCATAATTCAAAATTTTGTACATCGGAACGATTTTCCCCTTTGAAATACACATATAAATAGGGGGATGCGTCCCAGGACCCCCTCGGACCCCCACCTAAACTTCACCCCCCTCCCCATTAATAAGTAAGTAATACCTGAATACAATTGTAGAGAAGGAGGTGGCCATATTCTTGTACATCTCCTTTTTCTTCGTCACAGTTCCAATGGTGGAAATAGCAAGGCCTATAGCAAGCCCAATCTCCGAGACTCCCTGCCCCTCCTCATGGGGTCTTATAATTTCCAATTACCTTTCCAGAATTAGAGTACAGTGCTGCTGCTTCTTTGCAGTGGGCTCCCCCAATGCTGGAGGTGATGCAGGGCGCTTGGGAGGCATGGCAAAACAATACAAAAAAATGAAGGGCTGTGAAAATATCCTCACGTACAGCGAGGCTGTGAGGAGAGGAGGGATGTGGACTCAACTGAGAAGCACACGAAAATTTGTTTACCAGAGAGGGGTTAGCTCGTTTTCTCTCGGCAAGCGAGTGAGGCGCTATACACCGCCATTTTGAATTTTTCATACAGTATTCCATTAACCCCTTCGTAGTTGCCGGCCTTGAACAACACTTCACTGTTTTCGTGTGAATGACGTTGAGTTAGGGCATTATAAAAAACTGCAAACACTTACGGGAAGGGAACGAAGGTCACTGGCGTGTGTACATGACCCTACTCTACCATCCCATCAGTCATGAGTTCTCTTCACTCCACACCGATGTTTACATGCTTATGTTACATGCGCCCTAATTTTGAGTAAGTTTCTTTCAGCAAGAGAACATAATTTACCACCTTCAAAATAGTCAGAAAAATATAGAAGACAAACTAGAAGAATATGACCTGAACTGGTATGGTCTTTAGGCTGTATACTTAAACGAAAGATTATAGGTTTTACAATTTTAAGAGACGATATGGAACAAAAGTATAAGCTAATCAGAAAAAAATTACTCTTTCATCCCACATGTTCTCATAGGTTAGCAATCAGTTCCACATTCTTCGTTTGGTAAGACTCTTCCCAATATATTTCGGACCGACTGGGCACAGTTCTTTCTGCTCCTTAGAGTTAGTGTACATTTGCTGCTCATTCTTTTGTTTGTTCTTATGTGTATGAGTGAAAGAGAGAGAACTGATACAAACAATAATGTATTCCATTATCGCTTTCATAACTGCTGGCCCTGAACAACGCCTTACTGTATTGGTGTCAGTGACGTTGAGTTAGTGTGAGCTAAAAAAAAAAAAACCTGCGAGCAATTATGGGATGGGAATGAGGGTCACTGGTGTGTTTACACGACCCTACTCTACCACCTCCAGCAGTCTGGCGTTCACAGTTCCCTTTGTCCCAGATGTTTTCGGCCGATGTATACACGCTGATGTAACAGGCGTCCTAATTTTATAAATTCTTACAAGAATCATAGCAAATCACAGGATGGGCTTAGGGGAAAAAATAATTTAAAAAAAAAAAAAAAAGTCAGGCATGCCAGACGAATCTTTTCACATATGTAAGAAAAAGAAACTGATTTTAGAACTTTGAAAAAATGGTCCCAAGGCCGACCACAGGAGCAGGCAAATATCTGAACCCACAGCCAATGAGGGGCTAAACATATGTTTTACTTTAAGCAGTAAAAGCATCTTACCAAATCAGTTCTTCCTGATAGTCTGTTATATTTTTCAGATTATTTCTGGGTTGGTAAATACAGTAAACATTTCTTATTAAATCTGTTTCCCCATCATTTTTAGCTGTTCTGGTGTGACAACTCTTATTTCGTTAACATAATGGCAGAAAGGACTGTTCTTCCCTAAGTTTTTAAACCTGGCCTAACCGAGCTTATTTGTACCTAATAATTTTAACCTAACCTAACCTCCAGTTGGGAAACTGGGAAACAATATCCACCTTTGAGCACGCTGAGTTTCTTCCACTGCGCTGGAAACGATTGTAGGGGAAAGTGACGATAATAACGGGGAGGAAATTTTTCACCGAGAAAGTAATTTGCCAAACTGAAAGTTATCAGAAAATTACAGAAACAAGCTGGAGGATTATGCATTGAATTGATAAGGTCCTTCTGCTGCTTTAAGTGTACAATGAAAGACACAAGTATCTTCCCAAAGTCTGACGAATATAGCGTGGAAAAATCGAACCATTTGAAACAAGCACTAGTAGAAACAGAGTTTTCATTGTATTTTGCCTGGTGTAAATTATCTTCAGACTGAACTGGGAAGATAGTTGTGTTTTTCATTGTACATTTACCAGTAAATAAATCAATCTAACTAGTGTATTTCCAATTTCCTCTCAAGAGTGACAGTAAGATGCTGTTTCTTCTTTGCACCTGGTTCCCCGGATGCTGGAGATGATGCAGGGCGCTGAGTAGGCATGGTGAAAATACGAAAAGGTGAAGAACAGCGAAAAACAGTGTAACTTACAGCCAAGCTGAGAGGAGAGGACGGACGTGACTCAACTGGGAAGCGCGCGAAAATGTGTTTACCAGAGAGGGGTTAGTTCATTTTCTCGCCACAAGCAAGCATGGCACTGTAGCCCATTTTGAATTTTTCGTATTTCCTCTCGTATCATTTTTCGTACCATCGAGACAGATACTTTCGTATCGTGGAAATTGTTCTACATTTATCGCTTTCGTACCATCGGAAATTCGTACTTCGAGTTTTTGTATTTCAAGGACTTGCTGTACTGTGTGATGAATTATTCGAATTGGAGAAGCCTCTCTGTCTGTCTGTCTGGTGACCAGAGAGTAAGTGACCTGACCTTTGGATTAGCATGGTCATCCCTGACTGTGTCACTTGTCCCCATGCTTGGAGGAAAGCAACATCGGACAGCAACGCTGCCAAGTATTGTTGTATTTATATAAAATCATTGCTATTATAAAAAAAGAAACATTCATAACACTATATAGCCTTATCCATCCATCCATCCATCATCCAATCCTACACTGCCCCATGAGGAGCGTAGGAGCCCAGGGCTAGGCAGTTGGTCTCTACATTTAAGATGAGAGTGATCAGCCTCACTCATCCCTGAGTGGCATTACATGAGCAATCAACCCCAACCACCCCTTGGATATAAACCTTCACCGGCTCAATCTGACTGGAGCGCAATAATTACCCACTAAACCACCAGGCACCATAATTTGGTTATATAGTTACCATCCAGCATAATAAATAGTTTCCTGGTGTACAGGAAACCATTTGGCTTGTCACTCAGTGTAGAGTCACCCACAGGCAGAAGGAAAAGGAAAGAATGAAGGAAAGAAAGACAGAAGGAGTGTAAAGTCACCTGTAGGCAGAAGGACAAGGAAAGAATGAAGGAGAGAAAGACAGAAGAGGATGGAAGGAAAGAAGGATGGAAGACAGGAAAGGGCAGACACCCGAGAGGAGCACTACATCAAGTGATATTGGAGAAGTAAATATATACAAATTAATTTAGAAGTAGTAAATAGCTGACATAATCATAACACAGAGTGATGTGTGTTGGGCCTGACATGGCAGTAAAGTGTGTGGGGGAAAGGCCAACACCCAAACGCTCAGCATATACTGAAAGGACTATAAGATAACTGAAAATGTGATATGGCTTCATGGCAGTACCTTCTTTTCAATATGGGAGACAGCAACTGACAAAATCAACTTACTAAAAATGTATGTTTAGGGTATTTGAAAATCCAGTAAGAACAGACCTGAAACAGTCCTGGCAATGGTTGTGCTACATGATAGATCTCTAACCCTAGAAAATACAAGTGGTGTGTTTGAGTATAAACTTCACAGAACTGGGCCACCATCTTGGACTTCAAGATGGCCTACACCAAATGATCATGAAAATGATTCCAATGAAAAGGCAGCGTTTGCCTTTGAAATTTTCCGTCTATCTTTTATAGCCTTGCATTATAACGAAAGACCAATTTCAGCCAGCAGCCATACTGGACTTCAGATGAACAACCTCTGCCAGATCCAGCAATGATCCCACTGGATTGCCAGACCCTGAAAACATGGGGTAGCCATTGGAATTTTGCTTCTATTTATCATACTATTGCAGTTATTGAAGAAAATGGGGTTGCTAGGCAACCATTTTGAAATCCATGATGGCAGCCACCAAGGGGCCCAAATCTGGGGGGTCCATCTCGAAAAATGATCATATGGGTCCATTCTACACCTGTGCAAAATTTGGTGCCTTCCTGAAAAAGTGAACGATTGACCTGATAATTTGGCCTTAGCTGCTGGACTATACGGGAAGGGGCAATAACAGTCCATCAACCCACTTGCTGACAGGTAGGGAACGGGTGGGTTGGTTATACGTGGTCTGTTCTGAAAGTATCCGACTGTAGGCTCTAAAAAATAAACAGCTAACTCGATGAGCCAGGACACTAGTCGCCATCAAGTAGGCTGCTTCTGACTGGACACAAAGTCCAGCATTCTTTCCACTGCTTGAAACATTTTTAAAAGTTGGTTTTCAGTATCTCCTGCAGGTGTATATAACAAACATATATACAGTATGTACAAAGGGAAAAAGAAGTGTGTAGTAATCAAAGGGGCATTTGTTTTCTGAGTGCAATAAGAAAAATATATGGTAGAATACTTATTGACAAAGATAGGAAATAACAGAGGAATTAGTTGGAGAAGAACAGGGAGGTTTTAGGAAGGGAAGAGGTTGTGTAGATTAGATATTCACCCTTAGGTCTTTCATGGAAAACTTCCTAGAGAAAAAAAATGTTGTACGCCTTCATGGATTTGGAGAAAGCATATAACAGAGTGGACAGACAAGGAACATGGAAAATATTAACCCGTCCCGTCCTGTCGATGTATGGGTACGTTGCAACATTTTGCATTTGCCAGTCCCGACGACGTACTGGTACGTCATGCAATTGCAAGGTCACTAATTTGCACAATTTTCAATTTTCGCGCGTGATTATTTGTACGGATACACGCGACACCCTCCTCTATTCCTCTACAAGATGCCAAGCAGGAACAATGCCTTACACTGCATAACCTCCATCCCCCTCCACCCCAGTGTCTCGGCAATTCACCTGTTACCAGTGACCTGGCTAATAAAGACATTCAAGGCCAGAGTGATTCCCCAATCGATGACAATGTGGAGGACAAAGTTTACATGTTTACATAGCATTAGAGGAAGAAACAGTCAGAAATGATGATCAGGTAATGTGCCAAAAGAAGGTCAGGTATGGTGATGAGTTAGTGAGTGAAACAATGCTTATAATGCCTATATTACTGTTTGAAAACCAATATACTCTCATACTACATATAAATTTGTACCAATAAATAAATATCGTTTATGAGTGGTGTGAAATAGTTACCCTCACATAGAACTCGTTTTCTTTGGTGCCAGCCTGTTAGAAAACCCAGTCAGGTAAGGAGGTACTGCTATCTGGATCGAGTATTTTAAACCTCAGGTGAGCGATTTCTTTATGAAATTTCAATGTTTCTCACCAAAGGCACAGGTTTCAGCCAAAAAATTTTTTTTTCGAAAATACCTTGGGATTGGGGGGTGTCGGAGGTGCAAAATAGCTCGGGACGTGACGGGTTAAGAATATATGGAGTAAATGGGAAGTTGTTGAATGCCGTGAAGAGTATGTATGAGGGTGCTAAGGCTGCAGTGCTTCTGGATAAACTGAGTGAATTTTTCTGTCTGAATGTTGGACTAAAACAGGGATGTGTCATGTCTCCATGGCTGTTCAATATGTACATGGATGGGGTAATAAAAGAGATACAATGTAGGGCGGTGGATGCTGGAATGGCCCTAATGAGAGAGAGCAGTGTTTGGAAACTCCCTGTACTGTTGTTTGCAGATGATACTGTCTTGTTAAGTGAAGACGAAGGGGAGCTGCAAGCTTGGTGGATGAGTTTGGGAGAGCGGGTAAGAAACGGAATCTAAAGGTGAATGTAGGGAAGAGTAAAATTATGGTCTTCAAGAGAAGTAAAGTCAGTGAATGTACAGTGACGTTGGATGAGGAAGAAATGGAAAATATGAGTGCATTTAAGTACTTGGGTAGTGTGATGAGTAAGGATGGAAGTTTGGAGGGTGAAGTGCTTGAAAGGGTTCAACAAGGAAGAAAGGTTGCTGGTTCCTTGAAAGCAGTGATAAGAAACAGGGAAGTGAGCGTGGAAGTGAAAAGTTACTACATGACAGTATTGTGATACCAACTCTAATGTATGGAAGTGAAGCTTGGACCTTGTTGGAGGGACACAAGTCATGAGTGAGAAAAGTGGAAATGAGTTATATGGGAGGAGCATGTGGAGTCACATGGAGAGACAGACTAACAAATGAGGATATGAAGAAGCGTTGTGGTGTGGATGTGGATGTGATAGGAAGCGTTAGGAGAAACACACTGAGGTGGTTTGGCCATGAGGAGAGGATGGAGAGTGAGAGACTGATGAGGAGAGTGTAAGTGAGTGAGGTAGATGGGGGGATATGGAGGAGGAGGCCAAGGATGAGATGGAGGGATGGAGTGGAGACATATATGAGAGAGGGATGTGTGAGCTGGGAGCAGGGTGACATGGAGGCGACTTGTTTGTGGCCATCCCATGCAGGATTAGGGCGTCTGGCAATAAATAGATAGACAGATTGTTTTCAAGGGAGGGGCACTAACCCTCCGCCAACTCGCTTGCTGGCACGTAAGGAACGTGTTGGTTGGTTAGAAGGCTAACAGCCAGTGTATCAGATATTATTTCCTGGTTTACAGGAAATCATTTGGCTTGCCACTCAATGTAGAGCTACTCCCAAACAGTGCACCACTACAGGTTTGTGACAGGTTTTGGGGGCATTTTAGGATTTGCAGTTGAGGGCATCCTCCCTAACCCCACTGAACCTATGTTATATCAACCTCACTATACAATAAATCATTATGCAACAGGTTTTCACTTGACACAACCCTACTGTATAGCAAGACCAAACTGTATTTGAGGCATTTAGTCAAATAACGACAAACGTGCCAAACATCTAAAACTAAGATTTAGGTCGCAACACACTCGTCTGCCACTTTTCTATCTGGCAGAAATGATATCACAGCATGTTCGTCTTTAAAACATGGTCGAAAGTCCTATACAACAGAGTGGATTCTCGTCCCAGCATGCTGCAGGTTGGTACACGTGGCCTGTGTCTTTCCCGAGGAAAGGTGTAGTGGAAGAAAGATGAACATGCCAGTGAGCACTCCTCCAGGCTGCCAATGAGCAGTGGGTCTCATGATGACGTCACACTCACAGCCAATCAGTGCCCGTGTTTTGTGCGTGTGTCGGCTGGTGGGTGTGGCCAGATCCTGCCCTTCCCAGTTCTGTTTACAATGTAAGCCACACAGATGTGCTTTTGGATTATTACATTATTTTCACCTCAGATTTACAGTGAGTTACATTGCAACATGAGAGACTAACATAGTGATAACGACCAGGAGGTCCCTGAGCATACACAGAAGTGAAAACGTAATCCATCTCTTTGGAACCATGCAGCTGCCAAGCAAAAACAAAAAAGGAAAAGCCAGCTAGGAAAATTGGTCCTTCTTGGAAATGTGGCTCAGCTGCTTCAACAACTTGGGCAATGAATAAAGTAAGTGATCTATTTAGGCTACAGCTTTTTAGGCAATGAGTAATTATAACAGACAGACCAGTTACTTTGCCAGTCATGTGAAAAGTGTTGCTATGAAGCAGCCTCATGTCAAGGGCCATAAAACAGGCAAGTCATGTACAATTAGTTATTGTATTAAGTACCGGCTTGGCAGTGTGACTTACGATGTCTGTCGATCATCATTCTTCAGCGTTCAGGGTTTTGAAGAGTGTAGAGTTTGTTCTATACTCGACAAATTGACTGTAGCTGGATCAGTGGACTCTGACAAGCAAGGCACTGGCCCTAATCTGAAACAAGTTAGTGATGAACGGAAGGCAGTAGACCAACGATACACTAGACTACTGTTATCCTCACACCCTCCACAGCACTTAAATACATGCACCACTACTGTACATGGGTTGGTGATTGTCCTTTTCATATTTTTGGTTATTTTCAAATTAGTTTTTTTTTTTCTTTCATCCATACAGGTACAATGGTATGCAGTTAATAACTGAACAGCATTATAACCTGATATATCATATATTTTGTATTTCATTCTCATGTGTCTTAAAGTATCTTACCAGCTCTATTTTTTAACTCATTGTTTATTGAAATAAGGCTCCTGGTTCTAACGAGCTACAATGAAACAAATTTTTAACACTGTTTATCTCAAAACACTGATTTGCCACGTTTGTCATTACCTGACTAAATGCCTCATTTGCTTCCCCCCCCCCCAGGCAAAAACATGTGATCTAGGCCACGGGACTTTTTGAAAACTGCAGATCCATTTCACAATTTTTGGATGGTTGGCCGTACTTCCATGGAATTCCACATATTACTGTGATGCCGTGGTTACAGTCAAAGACTTGAAAAAATTAGTAGAAAACAATGTCACTGTAGTTATGGGTCAAAGAATGTCCCTTAATCCTTAGCCGCCGGGGGGTTCCCGGCCGCAGCACACGCCTCCGTACGGGCAATTTCCGAGATTTTGGAAAAAATACCCTTATTTCAAACCTCATATCTGACAAACTATAATAGATAGAGATTCAAATGAAAGTTCATAAGACTCACCAACTCTTTCTCTTTCTAATAATGGTATCCCGAGGTCTCTAGGTGGTCCCGTTGATGAGTAAGGATGAGTTGAAGACGAGTGGTATTTCATGTTTTGGCGCACTGCTCCAAGCGCGCGCCACTGGCTGCGGCCTTGGCCCAGTCGGCTAGCGTTGGCAGCACTGCCTGGAGTGGTGATTGTAACACTGCCTGTGCATCCTTCGAAGGAATGCGGATGATTCCACTCGTTTTTTCCACTGCTCCTTACTCACCGCCATAAGAATGAGTCATCACCCGGTTCATGTGGCTCACCCAAGGATTTACCGTCCGCTCCATAATGCCTCTATGCTCCGTAGGTGTGTGGGAAAGGAAATATCTTGTCGTTTTTCTGTACTCACTTCTTCCGTAAGGAATATTTCTCCTTTACCTTGTTTTTCTGTTCTCACTTCTTCCGTAAATAATCATATTTCTCTTTTACTATCACTTCTTCCGTAAATAATCATATTTCTCCTTTACTATGACACTCAGAACTGCACTGTACATCACCATTATGCATAATTACACTTTGACAAGTAAATGTTGTTGCTCTTTCATATATTATTGTAGAGTATGAGGTAATTATTTGTACTATTCAAAGTTATAGTGAAAATCATAGAAATGTTTCACACAACTAACATTATTTGTACGTCACATCAGAGATACACTGATGCTCATATTTGGCACAATCTCCCTGAGTACTGAGTGAAATAATTTAGGTACAGCCAAGCAGGTATTTTTCTTTGTGGCCCACTGGCAAGTGGTTTTCTTTCAGGTAATAGCAAAGTATTTCCAATAATTTTCAAACCAATATCCAATACACAGTATCAATTTCTGTATTGCACTTACTATAAATCACTTATTTGCACTTGCTGAACTTATAAATGACTTACATCTTAGCACTTACTACACTTCACTCATACTATCACAATTTTCACTCATTTATGAAAAAACACAAATTTGTGCATTGCTGTACATTATTTACACTTCCCCACACACCTGCTCAGTACTCACGCTCGGAATGATACTCTGAGAAGCATTTGGGGCATAGGGGCCCTTGCATTCTGCAAATTGGTACGAGGTCTCTTTTCGTGCTGGGGGACGGCGTTTGGTTGTGCGGCAGACGTGGCACCGCCTGTATGCCAGACGACCTGCTGCTGTTCTCCTCATCTCCACAATCTTGTGCTGACAGAAATACTCAGCACAGCTGAGCCTGTCAGCTGGAGCCGCTGTCCCCCTCCTAGCATCTGTCACCTGAGCAATTGAATATTGTTCAAGGAGTTCATGTGCAAGCTCTCTCTCTCAAACCCTCGTAAAGAGGGAGGTTTCCTTACAAGCTCCTTGAACAGTATGAAACTGTTCAGGACAGCGATATCAAGAAGGTGTAAGAACACCTTCTTGTACCACCTGTAGGACGTACGTAGGCAATCGACCTCACCAATTTGCATGTCCGATTTATCAACCAGCCGCATGTTGATATTGTAATCCTTGACTGCATCTCGCTTCACCACAGGTTCCCTGGTCCTGTAGTCTGTTTTACCAGTTTCCTCCAGCACACCCTTATGAACTATAGTCAACATGCTAACCCGTCTCTTATCATGCCAGAGAAGGGCTAACATGTTCCCACATTTCTTTGTCAGAAGGGTTCCTTTCTCAGTATTTGCCGGAAATACTGGGAAATTCTTTCTGTTGGCCCTAACAGTTCCACAGGACCCAGTACCATGGTCAAGCAAATACTTTGTCAACGCCGGGGCTGTGTAATAATTATCGGTGTACAGAATGTGATGCCTGTTGAAATACCTTTCCATCAGCACTTTCACTACTGATGCAGAGAATCCATGAGGATCATCGCTAGATATATCAACATCTATCGCCGAGTAAACTATTACACCCAGCACATACCCAGTTTTACAGTCACAAAGCACAAAGAACTTCAGGCCAAATCTGTGATGCTTTGATGGCACATACTGAATAAATGCAAGCCTGCCCCTGAATAACACCAGCGACTCGTCAATAACCACTTTCTGGAACAGACGGAAAACCCTGGAGAATGACTCTTTCAGCATTGTCAGGATTGGTCTTATTCTCCATAACCTGTCGTTCGGTGCAGGCCCGTAATTTCGATTGAAATGTAGAAACCTCAGGACTGCCAGGTACCTATCACGGGCCATGTATTTTCCGAAGACAGGTGTGCCAACGAGTTCATCCACCGACCAATAGTCATGAAGCACATGTTTTTTTATGTGCACCATCAGCATGGTCAGGGCGAGCCACACAAACATCTCCCCCACCTCTACAGGTATCCATTCACGCATGTGTGTGCTCTCGCTAGCAGGTACGTCCAGCCAACGCACACACATGGCCTGGTGGAAATTAATTTCATCAACCAGGTACTGCATAATTGCAGTCGTGAAAACTGCCTTGAATAAACTACTAATAGTCCAAGGCCTGGGGGGAAGTGCATCCTCCTGCACACCTGCACCCTCCTCATCAAATGCTGGCACAGACGGATCAAAGCCAGCACCATCCTCCCACACAAATGTATCTACTCTACCCACACGTGGTAGAGCAGACCGTCTGGCAGTTGCACTGCGTTTTCCAATCACTCGTGCACGACCACGTGCAAGGCCACGGGCAGGGGGGAGGGGAGGGGAAGGGAGAGGGAAGGGGGAGGGAGAGGTGGGGGAGTAAGCGAGTGATGACTCACCTGACGCGGAACTTTCCTTTGAAGATGCTCAGCGCTGCGTATCACCACGTAGCTCCTGTCTAGGCAATACAACTCCTGAAGGGCCTGGTTGAGGTGATTCTGCCCCTGAAGTGGTAGGCTGAGGTGTGGGGGAGTGGTGGAAGAAGATACGTCGGCGAGCAGGCGGGAAGAGTGTGGGGGAAATGGCTCTGTGGCGTTTTTTCCACAGATGTCCGCCAGGTCCACGGCCACTTTCCCGATATCCTGGGTCATCTACTGCCTCCTCATCAGCAAAATCATCACTGTCGTAGGCTCTCCCTTCCTCCTGTAGAAGTCGGAGAGCCCTCTCTTGCGTCAGAGAGCGAGTTGGAGATGGAGGGCGAGAGAGCTCGCTCTCCACGTGGTAGCTTTATTTGCCCTCTGACTACGTACTCTCACTCAGTGTTCGAGATGACACAGTTTTGTCTAGGGCACGTCCTATGGCACTATCACTAAGCCCTTTCCTTGGCACAAAGGGCATGACTTTAGTAGGGGTCGATGAGGTGATCGGCACTTCACGTGGTGGAATGGAATCGGACAACGTCAAGGAAGATGACATGGTTCCTCTCGCTACCACTGCCAAGTACAGACTGAACAGCGCAACCGCGGGGTACCTGTGGGGCCTACCTACCCCGTACGTATCACAGAAAACGGTCCCGCACTCAAACAGTAGCCGGAAGGTGAGTGCGGTATAGCAAGGCAACCTGCAGCCCTGCACGCCCCGAATCCTGTCGTGCATACACGTCAACCGGCGGACAGGGGTTAAGGAAATGTATTAACTGCAAAAGAAGTGAAATTCAGGCTTTTATAATTAAAAACTTTTAAACCTAACAAAAATGAAAGATATCATTGGTCCTAACCAGATCATTCTTCAATCATACCATTTGTTCTGTTCAAACTATTTATGAGCGCTATACATGCCAAATCTATTAAAAAGGGACACAGAACTTTGACAATTATCAAACAAATTTGTGTGTATCATGAACTTTAATTTCTGAAAAGCCAGCTTGACTTCCCCGAGTCTGGAAATCTTCACTTTCATTATTGCCCTATGATGAATTTGCAAGTACAGTACAGTACTACTTGTGAAGACTGCACAGTGGAACAGTGTTAGTGAAGACTGCATAGTGGAATGGTACAGTAGGTCCCCATTATAACAATGAGGTGCATTTGGGAAATCCCATCACTATGCCGGGGTATCAGTTACCGGGGACGTTCAAACATAAAAAGTACAGTACAGTATTGTATAGGGATGCATTTGGGAGCCTTGGGATCTCCCCGCCAACCAAGTCTAAAACCCACCCAAATGAGCCCAAAAACAAGTTTCTAGCTCACCTAAACCTCACAGACAGCTTTAAAGCAAGCTAAACTAAATGTAAATGTGTATAAAGGGAAGGGTGATGCCCTGGAAAGAGGAAATTATAGAGGTATAAAGCTTTTAGATCAGATAATGAAGGTAATGGAGAGAGTTTTAGAAGGTATGATTAGAGAGTAAATATTGATGAGATGCAGTTTGGGTTTATGCCAGGTAGGGGGACCACTGATGCCATATTCATTATTCGACAGCTTCAGGAAAAATATATTGGTAGGAGAAGGGATCTTTATTTTGTTTTTGTTGATTTGGAAAAGGCGGTGAAGTGGGCAATGAGAAAGCTTGGCTTGGAGGAGTGGCTGGTTAGGGTGGTTATGGCCATGTATGTGGGTGCTCACACCCAGGTGAGAGTGAATGGAGATTTGAGTGATGAGTTTTCTGTGAATGTTGGTGTGCATCAGGGGTCAGTCTTGAGTCCCATGTTGTTTATCATGGTACTTGAAGCCCTTTCACGTGACTTTAGAAACGGACTCCCGTGGGAGTTGTTGTATGCTGATGATGGTGTTGATTGCAGAGAATGAAAGGGAGGCGGAGGAAAGGTTTAGGAAGTGGAGAGATGGTATGGGGCAAAAGGATTTAAGGGTAAATGCAGATAAAACAAAAGTGATAATATCTAGGGTTGGTGGTGGTACTGTCAAAGACGAGGGAGAGTGGCCATGTGCAGTTTGCCACAAGGTCGTGGGAAGTAATTCCATCTTGTGCGGTGTGTGTGATAATGGGTGCATAAGAGATGTAGTGGTATCAGAGGTAGACTGCGAGATAATGCTGATTTTATGTGTACGGCGTGCCGGGGTGAGCAGGTGGAGATTGTCAGGCGTGAAAAAATTGAACTTGCTGGTGAATTTCTTGAGTGTGTGGAAGAGTTTTGTTATTTGGGAGACATGTTGTGTGCTGGAGGTGGGGCTTGAGCTAGCTCTGTGGCTAGGGTGAGAAGTGGTTGGAAGAAGTTCAGGGAGCTCTTGCCTCTCCTGACATTGAGAAGGCTCTCCCTACGTGCTAAGGGGTCTTTGTATACAGCATGTGTTAGGAGTGTAATGCTGTATGGCAGTGAGACCTGGGCAGTGAAGGAGGAAGATATTCGCCGGCTCAGACGTACAGAAATGACAATGATTAGGTGGATGTGCAGTGCGTCCCTGCGTCCAAGGCCTGGAGGGGCTGGGTTTACAATGGAAGAGTTGAGAGGTAGGATGGGACTGGAGTGTATTGGTGTTGTGATGAGGAGAGGTAGATTGAGGTGGTTTGGACATGTGGAGAGGATGGGGGATGATAATTGGGTGAGGAAGGTGAGAAGTGTTAATATTGGGGGTGGGGTTATGAGGGGCAGACCAAGAAAGACATGGGACGAGGTCATTAAGTGTGACCTTAGGGTTAAGGGACTGAACAGGGAGGCTGCAATGGATCGTGCAGCGTGGAGAGCCGCCATTGGTGACCAAGGGCGACAAATGCAAGCATGTTGGAGCCTTTAAAAATGAAAAAAACTAAGCCTAAAAGCAGTTTATAACCCACCTAAATCCAAAAATAAAATCTGAAAATCATAAAAAATTTCTTAAAAAAAAAATAATTAAACTTAAGTGAATTGTACCTCAAAATGACAGTGTTCACCCTATCTATGACTAAAACACATTAACCCTATGAGATTCCGAAGACGCGATTTCGAGTCATCGTAAATCCAACCGTTGAAATTCTGATGACTCGAATTCGAGTCATATGGAACAACATTTGTTTTTTGCATGTTTTCCATATCCTGTCTGGGCTTATTCTACATACACTATCCTGTTTATCCTTTTCCAACTATTTAGTTTTACACTGACAAGTACATCAGACAGATATGCATAATGAATTCGCTTTTCCCATGAATAATATCAGAATTACCAGCATGGATATTTGCCTGTATGACAGCGAGAGCTTTCGCTTTTCTCTGTGAAAACTAATGTAAATTGCCATAACCTGTATATCAATGGAAAGGTAATTTACTGTAGAGTCACATGGTGCAATCAAATTCATTTAACTCTAACACTATTTTTTTTTTTTTTACAAATACTTTTCCACGGAAGGGTGTGCGATTTTTCCTTTTCAGCTAACTTCTACTCGTCCTACTGGTCTCTTAGCTACAGTAGTGTATTTACCGTTTTCAACCATACTACGATAAAGAGCAACTATTCAGCTTTAAAATGGTACCATATTCATTAGTGTACCATAAAAAGTTAATGTACAGTGGCCAATTAAGTACAAACATCGCTGCACGATGGTGCTACTACGTGCACCGGGCTGAATCTGGCACAGACACAATCAGCGGAGGACCGAAAATCTCAAAGGGTTAATCTAAGTCTAAAAACAGTTTATAAGTCAACCTAAATACAAAAATTAAGTCTAGAATATCATCAAAATCTGAAAAAAATAAAAATCAGTTAAAATCAACAAACAACTCTCATTGGATAACCAAGGACTGGCCATTAATAGGCGGGGAAGGGTGTTAATTGTTTTACATCGCAATAGCGCGGTACTGCATAAAGGGGATTTATGTAGTGGGATATTACTGTACTGTTCTCATGATTTGCTTAATAAAGAAAAAAAAGTCAACATCTGACCGTCTACATGTGAAATAATTCCCAGGGTAAAAATAAGTTTTACTTTAAGCAGCAGTAGCACCTTACCAATTCACTTCTTCTTCCTGATCTTAAGTTTTCTGGTTATTTTTGGGGTGGTAAATGTGTCCCTAATGTTTTTAGCCAGGTTCCTTCTGCAGTATCAACTGTTTCTCGAGAGTCATGGCGGACACTTACTCCAACACATGTCCTCGTCACCTTTTAGTAGCTACCTCTTCCTAACCTTAGCTACATTTTAACCTAACCAAGAATTTTGACCTAACCTAACCAAGGTTCAACCACCCAGTAAGTCTGCCAGGTACACACATGCTTTATTTGAAGCAGCAGAAGCACCTTACCAAATCAGTTCGTCTTCTTCCTGACAATCTGTTATACTGTAGTTCTCTGATTATTTCTGGGGTGGTAAGTAAACTTTTCATGTGAAATCCGTTTGTCTGTTCTTTTTTGCTATGTTCCGCTGTGTCAGTTCATTTGGTCAGCGATGGAGGAAGGGACTGACCTAATCTACATAAACTGTACCTAATAATTAATTTAATTTAATTTAACCTAACCTAGCTTAGCCTAGCATCCAGTTGGGAAGTTGGGAAATGAAAACCATCTTTGAGTATGGTGAGTTGGACAAACAATCGTGGGTACGGCTGAAAGGTCATGATGATAAAAAGTGGAAAATTTTTCAGCAGGAAAAGGTACCGTAATTTACCATCCTGAAAACAGTCACAAAACAACAGAAAACAAACTGAAGGAATATGAACTGAATTGGTAAAGTCCTACTGCTTCACGTAAAGCGTACGTTTACTGTCTGTCATTACAAGTGCTGTTTTGGCATAAGGAACATACTGGTAATGATAAAAACAAAAGCGAAAAAATCAACAGAAATTGGTAATGCTTTGCCAACCGCGTACGGCAATTCCACCTATATTAAACCAAACTCACAATCTCAAGGTAATTTTGGTACATAAACAACACAGATAGTTAACTGTTCCATTGTAACTGCAGGAAGTGAATGGACAAAGGCAAAAACTATACCTATTTTGGGTATTTATGAAAGTGGCCAGGTCACCCGCAGCAATATTTACTGACGATCAATCCAACCGGCCACATTGTTTACCAACCATTGTTCTGACTGGACGCATCAGTGTATCCCGTGTCAAAGCATTGGCAACTTAATGATTTCACCAAACCTAACCCAGCTTCCAGGGGTGAGTTTATAAATGTGCCCAGTAGCTGTGGTAATCCAGCTAACCTATGAAAGACTCATTTCAATATAAATTTTTTTTTTTTTTTTTTAAATAACAGAACGGAGGAAGGAAAAACAAATGGGTAAAAAAAAATAATCCATACACCAGATTACTGGTGTCCTCTATTCATAAAATATCAGTAACAGTTAGACTTGAACAGTTGTGGGTTGAAATTTGGAGGAAAACAACTCTGGGGAAGCGAGTTCCAGAGAGATGCAGTTCGGGGAATGAAAGAATTCTGATAGGCAGAAGTTCTGCAATATGGTTGAGTGACATTCCAGTCATGAGCGCTACCAGATGCCCGTGTAGCACGAGGGAAGGCATGTAGAGGTGGCATCATGGACGCAACTTCGTCTGAGCATTTGCCAAAAAAATATCTGTAAAATAATGCAAGGGAGGCAACATTCCTTCATACTTGCAGCGGAGGTAGTTTATATGTAATGGCAGGGTTGTTAATGATTCTAACAGCTTTATTCTGAATTTTGTCTAGTTGTCTTAATGCAACCTCTCCACAACCATTCCACAAGGGTGAGCAATATTCAAGCTGAGAGCGCACATGACTTATAAATTATAGCTAACTGCTCATCGGCGAAGAAGTTACGGACTCTGTACAATAATCCAAGTTTCTTTGAGGCGGTTTTAGCAAGTGATCTGACATGAGAGGTCCAGCTGAGGGCACTGTTAAGTGAGACACCAAGAATTTCAATACTTTTGGAGATGGGAATATTAGTAGCACTGAAGGTAATGTACGAATCTGGCAATATCTGTCTATTAGTAAACTGTATATATTTAGTTTTACTAGCATTAAAAGAGACAAGGTTGTTTTGTCCCCATTCACTGATTGTAGCTAGATCTTGATTTATGGAGATGGCTGTACTGAGTTGAGAGGTAGAGATATTAGACTTTGTAAATGGACGTCTGAGTGTGAATGAACTATGTAGTGTTGAGTCATCTGCATATGAGTGAACGGGATTGTGAGCGACAGATAAGAGATCATTAATATGAACCAGAAATAGGGTTGGTGCCAGAACTGATCCCTGCGGCACGCCGGCGTTAATTGAGTGGAAATTCGAATATACATCACCTGCTTTTACTCTTATTTTCCTGTCACTAAGATAAGAAGAAATCAAAGGAACAAAAGACGTTAGTCCATAGCAAGGGAGTTTGGACAGCAGGGAACGGTGCCATACTCTGTCGAAAGCTTTAGAGATATCAAGAGCTACTGCATGAGTTTCTCCAAAAAGATCAATTGATTGATGGATGGTATGAGTTAAGAGACTGAGTATGTCAATGGTGGATCTTTCGTGGCGAAAACCGTATTGTCTATCACTAAGTTGTTGGATTCAAGATGTTTAACAATATGCTTATTAATTAAAGTTTCAAATACCTTACCAAGAGAAGATGTGACAGCTATTGGTCTGTAATTGGAGGGGTCAGACGAACTTCCTTTCTTCGGAACTGGGTGGATATTGGCTTCTTTCCATGAATTTGGGAATAAAGAAGTACGTATGCATAGTCTGAATAATTTGGCTAGGACAGAGGCAAGTTTAGGGGAATACTTTTTCAAAACAATTGGCGGAATTCCATCTGGGCCTGGAGCTTTGTTGGTAGGTAAATTGTCTAGGATGGATTTTATGAATCTTGTCTGTATTTTAAGTGGGGCAATTTCGGGAGAATCAAGTTCCAGTACTGAGACATTCTGGCTGGTATCATCTATGGTAGAGTTTCTTGCAAAGGTACTAGCAAAGAGATCTGCTTTCCCACGTGGGTCATTTGTAATATTGCCATCTGAAGATTTTAGTGGGGGAATGGAAGATGACTTGTTAAAGTTATTACTGAAAGAATTAAGAGTTGACCAGAATATTCTATTGTCATTAGGGTTGTTAAGTAGTTTTGATGCTTGCTTTTGAAGAAAGTTTGATTTAGATAGATTTAATACAGCTTTTGCATGATTTCTAGCAATTTTAAATTGGGAGAGTGATTCAGATGTTTTTGATTTTAAGTAAGAGTTATATGCTAATGACTTTTGAGCTGTTGCTCAGGCACAATTGCCATCAAACCATTTTGGAGAGTTTGATCTTTTAGTGAATTGTTGACTTGGTATGAATAAATCCATACCAGCTAGTATTAAGTCGCAAATGTGGGACTGGGTAGAATTGGGATCACTAGAGAAGAAAGACTGCCATGGAACATCAGCAAGATAATTTCTAAATCCATCCCAGTCTGCCCTGTCAAAGTGCCATCGCGTCACCCTGACAGGTTCGGAATGGGGAGGTGTAGGAGGGTTAACTAATGAGGCTTTGATGAGATTGTGGTCAGACGATCCAAGTGGTGGAAAGGCTGTGCTCATTTCGTGAAGAATGAATCAGAAATAAATTGTTTACAACCATGAAAAGTCAGAAAATACAGAGAACAAACTGGAGTAGTATGGAATGCATTGGTAAGATCCATTTACTGCTTGATGTAAAACGTACATTTACCATTCCCAGTATTAAAACCAATGATTTCTACAAGTCATGAAAACTGGATGATTACCGTACTATAAAACATAAAAGGTGAATACAGCTTAAGAACTCTGAAAAAAGAATGAAAAACTAACCACAGAACACCGTATACACATCAAAATTTGCCTAACACGTCGATAACAATAACTTACCGGTGGTGACTATGCATGAATGCCAGAGTAATGGGTATTATTACGGAATTACACCCAACTAACGGAGACTGGAATTAATATGTTCACCATTTAGTTTGTGCAGTTTTAAATGATTTCTATGCCCCCTCCACACGATCGTCCTGACGTGGAAAAGACCCACAGAGCTACAGATGCTGATGTAGGTAGATGGAGAGTTATTTCAAAACATGTGGTGACTGGCGGATTAAGGCGGTGTCACACTAGACCAAAAGTGGCTAACATGCCAGCCAGTTTTGCGAGTGAAAACGGCTAGCAGAGTCGAGTGTCCGTCACACTCGTGTGTTTTAGCGAGCCAAAACGGCCAACAGTGTCGTCTGCCTTGGCGCCTTGTGGTCATTTGTAAACAAACCACCACGGACTACACACTCCCTTTTCCTCAATTTCTGTAACCGCCTCACGTACTTTAGCAGCTCTAGAGCCACAGAGCAGTCTTCTAGGTTTTCTTTGCCGCAGGATTCATATCAAAATCTGATTATTACTTGTCGTTTGGAGACAAAACAGACAGCCTCCTGGCTGGTCACCCGAGTGTCCGAATATTTATTTCATATTACAAGAAAAAAAATAAAAATGAATAAAAACCACAAAAATTAATTTGTATTTACTTAATAGTTTTAGTTAAAGTTTCCTTCTGTGAATAACAGAATATTTTCTCACCAGTTACAAAATAAATATACGCTCATTTGAGTTCTAATCCCACCAACAAGCTGTGAGCGAGAATTGTTATCCATTTCGCCTCGCAGGAAAAATCTCGCTCACCGTGAGTCAGTTTGGTATGCGGGTCGCAAAACTGGCTAGCATGTTAGCTACTTTTGTCCCAGTGTGACGGCAGCTTCAGCACAACTCGCCCTCACAACAAAAACAAAACAATTCGCCGTCTGATTGATTCCCCGTCATGTATTTTCATCTCAGTTTATTTAGTGTTATGCTGGGTGATTTTAGTCCGACCTCTCGTCCTAAGAACACCAGCGACTGAGCGGGGTCCTCTTTCCGGACCGGAAGTAAAGCACCCACAAAGGAACAGGACATAAAAACCAGGCAGTACACCTTAACACATCTATTGCCTTGATTCTTACACCGTGACAATATACACAAAGAGATATTTGTTATGTATAGAGACAGGAAACACAGAATTAGCCTTTAATACAAATGGGTAGGGTTACACGCACAATAGGTCACTCTTCACTTGTGCATGGATATTTGATACTAATATTACATTACCCAGATACTGTTTCTAGGCAGAGATGGCGTTTTATATACTGAGTTCATTTCACTAGGCGAGGACGTGACCAAGAGTGGCGGGAATGAATATTACCTTAAGTGGGTAGGATGCGGGTCGCGACACTTGTGAGAGTCACTTAGTCGCAGTAGCACTGGTGCAGTGGTAACGTTCCGGCTTGCCAACTGGTGGACGGGAGTTCACGCCTCGCTCAGGTTACGAAACGTTTCACTGACGAAGTGGGTGGTTACTGTTCCCCTTGAGCAAGGGGACGGGTGTGTGCGTGTGTGAAGGTCACACCCTTGCCCTTAGATCGGACTATATGAGCTCTCAGCTCCCTTCCGGGAGGGTAAAAAGCTGACGATCACGACCATCAAGTGATCCTGACCAACCCGGTGAATTACAAGTTTCTGATGAACCCCTCACGCCTCTGACTTTAACCCACGATTGCTATAAGTCCTCCCGTATATAGTTATTGGTCTTTTCTGTTCTGCCAGGTATCGGGTCACTGTGCACTGTGTGTAACTCCGGTCACTTATGTATCACTTGGGCCTTTACTCTGTTATTTGTCACTGAACACTACTGTGTTGATTGTTCACTGTACTAGCATTATTAGTGTCACTATGTACCCGTATTTTCCTTGGGTATCACCTGCTGCGCGTCCTGGGCGTGAGAGAGGGGCCCTCCTGATGGGGGCAGCGCACTGTCCATAGGGGTGTCACTGCCCAGGTTGTAGTCGTCGCTGGGGTGCAGGGAGGCCCTCCGATCTGGGGGCTTCGACCTGGGAGGCGGCCCTCACACTGGGGCTGCGTCGGTGGGGTGCAGGGAGGCCCTTCGGTCTAGGGGCCTCGACCTGTGAGATAGCCCTCGGGACTAGGGCTGAACAGCGGCAGGAGGCGGGCCTGGTGCCTCTGGCTCCGAGGAGAGAGGGAGCCTGGGTTGTCTGGTCCTGGGGGCTGCTGGCCAGACCTGGGAGTCGGGGGACTGTGGCTGCCTACGGGAAGAAGCGCCGTCAGGGGTGAACTGCGGCATCGCCTCCGTCGGGTGTCCGTCAGGGACAGGGACCTCCCAGGGGTAGGTGGTAGGGCTTGGACTGGGCCACGCCACCACTCTGACAGCACCTCCGGGGAACTGCTCCTGTTGGGAGACAAAGGGCGTCCCACGCAGCCTAGAGGAAAGGGGTCGGCCGCGCAAGGGACCTGCTGCCCGGGAGGGCCTTCAGAGTCACGAATGAGGGGCATATGGTGCCCACTCCCTCCCCGTCACGTACGGTGGCCGTGAACGCGGTTTTGTGACTCCTAGGGCTCGCAGCTGAAGGGCATACGGTGGCCGCTCCTTCCCCGTCACGTACGGTGGCCATGAACGCGGTGCTGCTCCCGAAGGAGGAAAAGACAGGAGAGGGGTGCACGCAGGCAGCACCCTCTCCGGAGTGTGCTGAGGCCGTGGCCGAGGGTCTACTCACGGCCTACTCAGACAAGGTCGGACAGCTCACGGACCAGTTTACGCTCCCACTGCGCAGTGACGTCACGTGTACCACACGCTCCCTATTCTCTCTCTCTCTCTTAAATGATTTGTCTGTCTTAGATTGACTCACAGCATATTTACCATGTTTGTAGTATTTTTTTAATTCTGAAAGGGGAATAAATTTGTGACTATTACCTTGCTACAGGATTTATTTACACAATTTTTATATATGATAAATAAAGGTTAACATAGCCAAGTTTATTCTGCATACTGTCACGTTGTTATCTTCATAAATTTTCCATTTTCACTCCTTCAGATCTTTCCTTTTTTCTTATTTATAAGTACGTTTAAGTACTTGGGTAGTGTGATGAGTAAGGATGGAGGTTTCGAGGGTAAAGTGCTTGAAAGGGTACAACAGGGAAGAAAGGTTGCTGGTTCTTTGAAAGCAGTGATAAGAAACAGGGAAGTGAGCATGGAAGTGAAAAAGTTACTACATGACAGTATTGTGATACCAACTCTGACGTACGGAAGTGAAGCTTGGACGTTGTTGGAAGGACACAAGTCAAGAGTGAGAGCAGTGGAAATGAGTTATTTAAGAGGAGCCTGTGGAGTCACATGGAGAGACAGGCTGACGAATGAGGATATAAAGGAGCGTTGTGGTGTTGATGTGGATGTGATAGGAAGCGTTATGAGGAACACACTGAGGTGGTTTGGCCATGTGGAGAGGATGGAGGGTGAAAGACTGAGGAAGAGAGTGTATGTGAGTGGGGTGGAGGGGGGAAGAGGGAGGGGGAGGCCGAGGATGAGATGGAGGGATGGGGTGGAGAGGTATATGAGAGAGGGGGGTGTGAGTTGGGAGCAGGGCAGTGAAATGGCGGGGGACAGGGCGACATGGAGGCGATTTGTTTGTGACCACCCCAAACGGGATTGAGGCGTCTGGCAATAGATAGATAGATAGATTCTAAAAAAACACAGATATTTTGGCAAAGTAGGCTATGACATCCTTTGGCAAATCAACTACACTTTCAATTTCAGACACAATTCGCTTGAAGCATTCTTTCCACTCCTTTAGACTGTCTTCATGTACAGTTTGAAATACTTCCCTCACTGTAGATAACTGAGAGTAAAATAACTGAGGGAACATGCAGGACACCTCTGTTTACTTCGTCAGTCCATGTGTTATTGTTGGTGGTGCACTCACTAGCTTTCTGACCTAAGTGAGGGTATTTTAAACAAAACTTCCTTGCAATATATCCGCCAATGTATCTAAGAGATTCTTCTTCTATAACAACATCAATTGATTTACAGTCTTGTTCAGTAGGGGTTATACATTTTTCAAGGCACAGATATTCATCACTCATCATTTACATCATTTCCTAGTTCATACCCAACATCCAAATCTCTGAAGCAGTTACCAGTAATCTAAAGTTCGACTGCTAGATCTCTTTCACAGAAAGTTGTACCTTTATTGTTTGTTTTCATCAGGCCATCACTTGTAGACAGACAGTGAAAATTATCAGTAGCTGTGTTAGAACTCTCAGATAGTAGCACAACATCTTTTCCTAGGAGTAACTTCTTTAACCTGAATTTTAGGCTACATTGAGAGCATTTGGGTGGTCATACGATCCGTGCATTTGTCGTATGCACCCAAATAAATGTTCCTGGCCATCTTGATTTAATTTCCTAGCAAGAATGTATTCAACATTAAAAAACTCATGAAGCATATTGTACAAGCCTATTAGTGAGTAAGAAGATAAGATTACACCTTTCTGAAACATATATAGCCCTTTATATAGTGGATTTTTTACTCTCATTGTTGTAATTACTTCAGTCATTCTATGTAGAACATTTATTTCGTCTGATAAATTTACTCCAAATGCATTTCGTGACTGCTTGTCACCAAACTTGTGAGAAGAATTCATTACATCAAACCATTCGTCCACAATGTTGATGAAGTCAGCAGTTTCCTTCAGGTATCTACTCACCAACAGTCCTCTTTTTCCAAGTTATGTTATTGAACTAGAGCATGTATTTTACAAAAGTTGGGTTGCATATTTAACTCTTTCTCGTTGCTGACCTGAAACATTTAAATGCATTTCACTGAGTTTATATGCTAAGCCATACTCTGTCTTTGTTGCTGTTAACATTTCCCTGATGCAGGAATCATATATAACACTGCCATCCTTCAGATGAAAGCAAGAATCAATAAAATTATTTCTAATCAATTTAATTAAAACACATATATATCCCGATCAGCGACAGGGTTCCTAAAAGATATTTTCTTAGTTCCCACAAGATCGATGCCTAATTCCTTCCACAGCTTAAGATTACTGGGCCCTAAATCATGAACTAGAGCAACGACAGGGTAACCTGCATGCCCAGCCTCTTCTGCCAGAGTTATTAAAGTTTTACTTATGTCTGCAACATCAAAATCATAAAAAACTGGCTGCTTCCATTTTCCTACCCCTCTACTAAGCATCACAACCTGTACCTTCTCATGGGGCTTATAAATGGTATCATTACCTTTGTCATAAGACCACTCACTGCTAATGGACATTTCATCTAATGATATTACAGCCAACCTTTGAAGCTGAGTAAAGCTATCAGACTTAGTCTTCATGATGGACAACACAGGGTTCAGTATGCCAGGTTCACATGCAAAGTTCTTGGCTCGTTCATTAAGGGTAGTTTTACTCAGCAAAGGATATCCTTTTTTTGTCCTCAGATATTCGTAACACTTAGGACTCATGCTTCTTAGAGTAAAAGCAGCTGAGACATCTTCATCTGGCCATTGCCTTACACTCCTTTTGTTTATAATAGCATCGAGTTGTGTCTTACTGACAATGGGACCTAAGAGGTTCTCAAGTTCAGAATATGAATATATTTGACTACATTTTGCTCTTAGATCAAGAACTGTTGCTTTTAATGCTTCATTCTCTTCCTTAAGTTCTCTATTTTCCTTTTCTTACTGCATAATTGTTCTTTGCAGCACTTCACTAATAGTTTCGCCAGCACCGATGACATTTTCAGTTTCACTAGATTCACATGACAATTTTCCATCACAAGATAGCACAGAACCTTTGTCACTGACACTGCACCTACCACTGGTATCATATTTGCCAGTATTTGATTCACTTCCATCAGTTCCAGACAGCATATCTTGTACGGATCTCTTAATTCCACGTTTCCATGATCTTTGAGACCTCTTACTGGATCCGTCAGTTGCGTCTGTAGTGCCTAAAATACATACATAAGAACATAAATCACACAACCCAATAACACGGGTTGATAGTGACTTGCAATGCTTTATTAATAATCTGTTATGTGTGCATCAGTGCATATACACACATCATACTTCCCCTCTTGCCATACAAACTCTCTCAAAATATACATTCACCTCCCTCACTCCACTAACTAGCTCTAACACCAAACAAATACCCAAATACCTCCCCCCCCACACACACACACATACCTGTGCTGGGATCAACAATCCCTTTCCCTTTGTGACCTCTATTTCCTTACCCAACATTTCCTTCCCTCTCCTAAGGATTTCCCACTTCACCTGTCCCTTGTTTCTCTCCGTCCTTGTGCCGTGATCTGTAATCCTTTCCCTCCGGATTGCATCATCCTTTAATGTTCACTGCCTCTTAGGAGTATCATAAACCACACACACACACACACACACACACACACACACACACACACACAATTGCATTATAGTGTAATTACCTTGAGGCATAAACAGAGATGGGATTGCATCATCCTTTAATCCTTTAACCGCAGGTGTCATCCCAGAATGACATTGCAAAAACTGGACCAAACCGTGGGTGTCATTCTGGAATGTTTGTAAATATTTTGAATACCGCGTGTTTTTTCCGCGCGCCAATTGTTTCAAGGGAGAGTAGCTATTAAGTTCTTTCACTCCAGCCGACCCCCACCTCCCTCCTCCCACCCCCCGGGCCCCCCACCCCACCCCTGACCAAACACGCATCAGTATCTGTCCAGCTGTGTGAGCAACAATAATGCTGATGTGGCAGTGAAGTGCGGGCAATTACAGTGCCTTTTACCTGCCTCAGTGAACACAGAGTGGGTGTTTATCGTATGTGCAGTGTTCATATATGTTTATAGTATTATTATCAGAATAAGGTTGGCATTTGGTAATGGTGTGTGAGCGAAAAATAGTGATTTTAGATTGCTCACTTCTAGTGGCACTGCCCATCCAGTGATAGTCAACGAAATCATGAAACCTACATAATTGCAAAGCCGAAGGTTAGTACTTTCTAATGGTACCTTACTTTTCGCTCTAGATTTATTCTGTGCAGAGTTATAAAGGTTTAAAGTTTGTTTATATTTTGGCTGGACCCCCCCACGGGGGGGGGGCCAGTCGGGTCAAAACAATGCCCGCGGTTAAAGGGTTAATGTTCACTGCCTCTTAGGAGTTTCATAGGAGGTGCCTGGTGGTCTGTTAGTCAAAATGCATCAGTTTGGGTGACGGCCTTGCATACGTTCAATTCCCAAGAGGTGGCTGGAGGTTTTTGACTGAGTGGTGCCACCAGGGGAAGAATGGATTACAGGAACCAAGGCCACCTGTGTTACTCGTGTTGCTTTCCCTGCTACTGCTGTGGTTGGAGGTGGTGGTGTTGCTGCTAGGATTGTTGCTGTCACTGCTGCTGCTGGTGTGCGATGGTGATGCTTATGCCACTTGGGTTGGTTGGTGATGCTGCTGCCACTTGGCCTGTGACATTGGACTCCAGTTGCTGCTGCTGCTACTACCGGTACCAACCTCCTGAAATATGAAAGAAAAACAAAACGAAAGAATATGCTGAGTCATCTGAGGTTTGTTTAGACTACAACAACACGGGGATTGTAAGTATATCCTTGCACTTTTAGTATTGCAAAATGGATACATACTTTAGTAAAGCAAATTTGGAAAAGAAAAGGGATAAAAGTAAAAAGCCAAATGATGATTTCTACCAAGAACTGGTTGAAGTGGAGACTCACAATAGACTGGTTGAACGTGTAAACAAACTAGAAATGGCTTTCAAAAATGAAATTGATGAAATAAAGAAGCAGATGCTCTTGCAAAAGGAAGAAATAGAAAAACTAGGAAGGGAGGCCAATAAGAAAGACACAACCATCAGTGAACTAACAGTGGAATTGAGTACACTTAGGAAGAAAATGAGTGAAATGGCAAGTACAGTAGTCAATCACGAGAGTGTTATGGAAGAGTTAAAAAATGACACAGAGACAATTAGGCAAGTAAGCAGTATTATTGACCAGAGCAGTGATATTGAGGAGAAGATAACACAGGTGAATGAAGCTGTGCAAAGCTACAAAAATGATGTGGAAACCACGTATGCTGAAATGGTGAAAGTAAAGAAAGACTTAGAAACAAGGGTGGAGGAAAAAAGCATTAAAAAGGAAGTGAAAAGAATAACCCAAAACAATCCAAAGTTAGTCAGAGATTCAGTAGATATAAACAGATCTATAGTAATCACTGGTATAGAAGAGGAAGAAGTAAAAAACAAGATCACAAGAGACAAAAAGGAGATGGCAAATGTAATGAGCTTACTGAAGGAAGTATCAGAGGAAATCTGTAGTAAAGACATAGAGGAACACAAAAGGTTAGGGAAATATGAGAAAAGCAAGACAAGACCTCTAAAGGTGACTTTCCAGAGTGTAAACATTGTGGAAGAGATACTAAAAAATGCAAAGAATCTTATGGAAAAAGAGGAGTTCAAAAATGTATGGATAAAAAGATGTCTAACACAAGAGGAACTGGAATTACTGAAAGAGAAAAGGGAGGAAGCAAAAACAAAAAATGAGGGAAGATCAGAAGAGAAGAAGAAATTTTTTTACAAAGTAATAGGATTGCAGGTATGAAAGTGGTACACAAACAGGATGGAATAAAAAGGAGGAATGTAGCAGAACCATGTCATGACAAGTATATAAACAAGATGATAAAGTTGATGTATTCAAATGTGGATGGAATGGTATCTAAATTACTAGAGATGAATGATTATGTCAGAGAAAATGAACCACAAATAATATGCCTAACTGAAACAAAATTAACACCAAGGATATCCAATGACATACTAAACTTAGAGGCATACAATATATGGAGAAGAGACAGAAATTTAAAAAAAGGAGGAGGAATTATAATATTAACTAAGAAAAATCTAAAAGTCAATGAAATAAAACTAGATATACCATCACAAGTAGAACTGATTGCAGTAGAGATCAACACATCTGAAGGTAAAGTAATTGTAGCCAATTTGTACATGCCACCCAGATCAAACACATGGGAAAGAGATGAATATGAGAACCTGGCAGAGAGTACAATTCAGAGTTTAAGATCATTACTACATAAAATGGAAGAGAAATCAGAAAGAATTATACTAACTGGGGACTTCAATACAAATATAAATTGGAATACTCTAGATATAATTAGCCAAGAAAGCTGTTGGGACCAAAAGCTCCTGGATCTCGTACAAGAGTTCTTCCTAACGCAACATGTGAGGGAAACCACCAGAAAAAGAGGACTTGATGTACCATCAGTGCTAGATCTAATATTTACTAGGCAAGAAAATGATATTGACAGTTTAATATATCACCCTCCACTCGGCAAAAACGATCATGCAGTACTAAATTATAACTTCAGGATAGCATATGACATAGTAAACAGCAATGACAGTTACAAAAAGAGACTAAACTATAAAAAGGGAAATTATTAAGACCTAAAGAAGTATTTCTTAGAAGTTGATTGGGAAAATGAGCTTATAGGACAAGATTTAAATGCTGTATATAAAAAATTCTGTGAATTTTATGAAATAGGAGTCCAGAAGTACATCCCACAGCACAAAGAAGCAGATAAGAAAATACAGAAATGGTTCAATACAGAATGTAAAAAATCAAAAGAAAGAAGAGATTTGTTGTGGAATAGATACAGAAGACATAATAGTGAAAGGGCGTATAATAATTACAAACAGGCAAGAAACGATTATACAAGAATAAGGAGGGAAGCCCAAAAACAGTTTGAGGAGGATATACAGTAAGGTCCCGGGTTACGTCAGAGTTCCGTTCCTGAGACATGACGTAAGCCGATTTTGAACGTAACTCGAGTTTTATACAGTACGTCGTATGATTATGCTTACCGCAATGCATCTTACAGATTTTTCAACCATACATTGCATACTATACATGTAATAATCTTATAACAGGTATGTATAAGAAACATAGTCTTTTGAACTGATGATATTTATTGAATAAAATATAAGTTGTACTAGCTAAGAGTCTTCGTCACAGTACTGCACTCGCTGCGGTGACAGCACTTCTCATCGTCATGGCAGCAGAGTTACGCCACCACTGCCTCACCCACAACTGAGTCTGGCTGCCGCTTCCTCACTCTCCCGTCCTTACACACGTGCACACTGCCAACACACATTTTATTCCTATATTCAAGCACTTTTCATACTTCATCATACAATAAAGTTTACTGTAAATTACTGCCGTAAAATATGAAATAACATCATTACCAGCACGATAATGTAAGCATTTCTAACATCAAGTTTGATGGCTTTTTTTTTTTTTCTCACTCGGACAGCAAAATTATTTCAGTGATAAAATGACCGATTACTGTATGGTACTGTAATAAAAGATGCATACTATGTGTCACTACATACCTTCTGACATCAACTTGACTCGTTACTGGGGTTGCGATGTGGAAGGCACTGCATCAGGGGAGTCAGGGACCGGAGCAGGGGAGTCCAGGGCTGAAGCAGGGGAGTCAGGGGCTGAAGATAGGGAGTCAGGGGTTGACGATGAGGATGAGGTAGCAACTGGTGGTGAAGTTGTGGCTCGGTGTTCAGTTCGCTTGAAAAACTGGAGAATTGAAGACTGCTTGGCGGCATATTTTTTTTCGTCATAGATTTGACGATAACAGGACACTGCATCCTCAGTTCCCCTGTACACTTTGGCAAACCTCTCTGCATTTGGGTCTTGATCTTCAAATGCAGCCATTGCTTTTTCTAGGAAGTCGAAAGCATTTGCCATTTCCTTAATCTTAAACTGTCTTAGCGGTTCTGCCTCATCACTTTTTTCATCATTTTCCATTTGCTTTCCTAGGTATAGCAAGTCTTCATTACTCAGCTCTTGATCATGTGAATCAACAAGTTCATGTACATCACTCTCGTCTATGTCCAGATTTAAATCGTTTCCAATTTTCACACAGTTGCGCTTGACTTCGTTTATACTGTCTTCATCAAATCCTTTAAAGTCATTTACGAGGTTAGGGCACACTTTTTCCACACTCCGTGCATATTTGTCTCAGTCACTTCAGCCCAACATTCTCCAATATTTTTAACTGCCTTATAGATGTTGAAATCTTTCCAGAATTCTTTGAGTGTTACTTTACCATTTTCTGTTGCTCGTATTGCCTGTCTGAATGTTTTTCTCAGGTAGTAAGCCTTGAAAGCTCTTATTACACCTTGGTCCATGGGTTGAAGGATTGATGTTGTGTTTGGTGGCATAAACACAACTTTTACATTAGGGTGCAACTCTGTCAGGCTCGAAGGATGACCAGGAGCATTATCAATAATGAGAAGAGCTTTGAATGGCAGATTCTTCATAGCACAATACCGTTCAACCTCTGGCACGAAACACTTTGAAAACCAGTCAATGAAAATTGCACTAGTCACCCAAGCCTTTAAATTACTTTTCCAATGAACTGGTAGGCTAGCTTTAAGGATCCCCTTAAGAGCTCTTGGATTTTCGGAGTGGTACACGAGTAGCGGTTTAAGCTTGAAATCGCCTGCACAGTTTCCCCCAAAAGTAGCGTTAGGCGCTCTTTGGATGCTTTGTGACCTGGCATGGTTTTTTCTTCTTTAGCAATATAGGTTCTGTTAGGCATTCGTTTCCAGTTTAGTCCCGTTTCATCAACATTAAATATAAGTTCTGGAATGTAGCCTTCCTTCTCAATCAACTCCTCCAACTCTTTAACGAATGTTTTTGCTGCATCGTCATCTGCACTGGCTGCTTCTCCGAAAATTCTTTTGCTGGTTAGGTTTGCTCGAGCCCTGAAACGAGTAAACCAACCTTTTGATGCCACAAATGTCTCGTTGGTCTCACTTTCCTCACTTTTTTCTTTCTTAAGGTCTTGGTAGAGTGTACGTGCTTTTTCACAGATTAACTGTTCACTCAGAGGCATGCACCGTTGATTATTGTCCTCAATCCACAGCATTAGCATCCGTTCCATCTCAATCAACAGTCCCGATCTTTGCTTGGTAATCACAGTTGATTGCATGGGAGTTGCACCTTTAACGTGAGTCAAGATACGTTCCTTGTCTTTGAGGATGGTAGCTACGGTAGTTCGGCTCATCCCAAGCGCACGCCCGATTGCTGATGCCTTTTCTCCTTTCTCATTACGCTTAATAATATCGACTTTTTCACGTAATGTGATGGTCTTGCGTTTCTTGGAGTCGTTATGGTCACCAGGAAGCTGTCTCTTAGGCATCTTGGAATCAGGATGGCGAAAAACACAAGAAAATGACGGTATCACTGTATCAGGCGGTGGTAGCAGTGAGACTGAGAGCGATTGTTGGTAGTTAAGCGTGAGGCGGGAAAACGCCAGAGACATCTCGCGGTACTTAGCAACACTTCAAAACCCACGCTTTACGTATTTTTTCTTTATTTTCTTATATTTTAAAATTTCCACTCACGGACCGACTGTCGTAACCTTGAATTGACGTAAGTCGATACTGACGTAACCCGGGACCTTACTGTAATAAATAAAAGTAGTGATCAACCAAAGCTGTTTTACAGCTATATCAGAAACAAAACCAAAGTAAAAGATATAATACAATCCATTACGGACGAGGGAATCACTTATACACAAGAGAAGGATATTTGTGAAGCACTAAATAAGAATTTCCAATTAGTTTTTACAGAAGAAAAAAATTTTGAAAGGGACTATGTGGAACATGCATGTCCACACATACTACCAGATATACAAATAGCAGAAAAAGTAATACAGGAGGAGTTAAGTAGATTAGACAGAGGAAAAGCAATTGGTCCTGATGAAATTTCATGTTGGGTACTACGAGAATGTGCAAAGGAGTTAAGTAAACCATTATTTTTAATTTTCAAGAAATCCTTGAGTCAAGGTAAACTACCTGATATTTGGAAAAAAACAAATATTGTCCCCTTATTCAAGAAAGGAAATAGACAAAATCCACTCAACTACCGACCAGTATCACTGACCAGTGTTGTAAGCAAGGTATTAGAAAAGCTTATAAGAAAAGCTTGGATAAATCATCTAGAAGAACACAGTATGATAACAGAAAGACAGTTTGGTTTCAGAAAAGGAAAATCATGTGTTACTAATCTGTTGAGCTACTATGACAGAGTAACAAACACAATACAGGAAAGGGAAGGATGGGTGGACAGTATCAATTTAGATTTCAAGAAAGCTTTTGACACAGTACCACACCAAAGACTTTTATGGAAACTGTACCATCAAGGAGGAATTCGAGGCAAACTGTTTTGTTGGATGCAAGACTTTCTCATAAAAAGAGAAATGAGAACAGTACTAAGAGGAAAATACTCATCATGGAAAGAAGTGACTAGTGGAGTACCACAGGGTTCAGTGCTGGCACCAATCATGTTTTTAGTGTATATAAATGATATAAACAGTAACACTGGAAATAAGAGCTATCTGAATATGTTTGCAGATAATGCAAAAATACAAAGGAGAATTACTAACACAGACTCTTGTAAAGAGCTACAAGAAGAATTAAATAAACTTCATGAATGGAGTAGTACATGGCAAATGGAATTCAATGTGGACAAGTGTCATGTAATCAAGTTTGGTAAAAGTGGAAAAAGACCTGATTGGGATTATAAGTTAGGAAATAAAACCCTATACACATCAGAAAGAGAGAAAGACCTAGGTGTGATCATCAATAACAGACTATCTCCGGCTGACCACATCAGCGAGAAGGTACGGAACATGTATACACTGCTTGCAAATATGAGAATAGCATTCACATACATAAATGAAGACATGCTAAGAAGGATAATAACATCATTCATTAGACCAACCCTGGAATATGCATCAGCAGTCTGGAGTCCTCATCTCAAAAAGCACATAGACAAGATTGAAAAAGTTCAAAGGGCCGCTACAAGATGGATACCAAGCTTAAGGGACCTAAGCTACGAAGAAAGACTAAATAAACTAAATCTACCAACACTACAGGAACGAAGGAAAAGAGGTGACATGATAATGCTATATAAGTGCATATCAGGGAAGGAGAAAGTAGACATAAATGATTACTTAACACATGGAGAAGCATCAGCAAGAGGACACTGCAAAAAACTGCATAAGAAGAGAGGTGATAAAGACGTAAGGAAATTCAGTTTCCCAAACAGAGCAATTGATCAATGGAATGCACTACCGAATGAAATAGTGTGTGCCAAAACAATTCACAAATTTAAGATTATGTACAATAAATATGGTTTAAGACATGGGACAGTACGACCTTGACTCATTCCTGTAAAGGTACAGTTAGGTAAGAACAATTAGGTAAGAACACACACATACACACACACACACACACGGCATCGTCGGGGGTGGACGTCTGTACCGGCGCTCCATACCAGCTCAACACGGCCAGAGGCATTACCTAAATAAGTATCTTTGAATGAGTCAAGCTCTGTACCAGGTTAGACTAAATGATTTTTCATTATTAAAAGGAAAAGAAATAATAAGTTTAAATAAGAATTTCAGACAACAAAGAACCACGATGCGTTGAGTCAGCTGGGTTTGTTTATACTACAGAAAGACGGAGAAAGCGTGCACACTGTAAGTACATACTCTGTTCATTTAGTATTACAAAATGGATACATACTTCAGTAAAACAAATTTGGAAAAGAAAAGGGATAAAAGTAAAAAGCAAAATGATGATTTCTACCAAGAACTAGTTGAAGTGGAGACTCACAATAGACTGGTTGAACGTGTACACAAACTAGAAATGGCTTTCAAAAATGAAATTGATGAAATAAAGAAGCAAATGCACTTGCAAAAGGAAGAGATAGAAAAACTGGGAAGGGAGGCCAATAAGAAAGACACAACCATCAGTGAACTAACAGTGGAATTGAATACCCTTAGGAAGAAAGTGAGTGAAATGGGAAGTACAGTAGTTAATCACGAGAGTATTATGAAAGAGTTAAAAAATGACACAGAGACAATTAGACAAGCAAGCAGTCTTATGGACCAGAGCAGTGATATTGAGGAGAAGATAACACAGGTGAATGAAGCTGTGCAAAGCTACAAAAATGATGTAGAAATCACGTATGCTGAAATGGTGAAAGTAAAGAAAGACTTAGAAACAAGGGTGGAGGAAAAAAACATTAAAAAGGAAGTGAAAAGAATAATCCAAAACAATCCAAAGTTAGTCAGAGATTCAGTAGAAATAAATAAATCAATAGTAATCACTGCTATAGAAGAGGAAGAAATTAAAAACAAAATCACTAGAGACAAAAAGGAGATGGCAAATGTAATGAGCTTACTGAAGGAAGTATCAGAGGAAATCTGTAGTAAAGACATAGAGGAACACAAAAGGTTAGGGAAATACGAGAAAAGCAAGACAAGACCTCTAAAGGTGACTTTCCAGAGTGTAAACACTGTAGAAGAGATACTAAAAAATGCAAAGAATCTTATGGAAAAAGAGGAGTTCAAAAATGTATGGATAAAAAGATGTCTAACACAAGAGGAACTGGAATTACTGAAAGAGAAAAGGGAGGAAGGAAAAACAAAAAATGAGGGAAGATCAGAAGAGGAGAAGAAGAAATTTTTTTACAAAGTAATAGGATTGCAGGTACGAAAGTGGTACACAAACAGGATGGAAGAAAAAGGAGGAAGTTAGTAGAACCATGTCATGACAAGTATATAAACAAGATGATAAAGTTGATGTACTCAAATGTGGATGGAATGGTATCTAAATTACTAGAGATGAATGATTATGTCAGAGAAAATGAACCACAAATAATATGCCTAACTGAAACAAAATTAACACCAAGGATATCCAATGACATACTAAACTTAAAGGAATACAATATATGGAGAAGAGACAGAAATTTAAAAAAAGGAGGAGGAATTATAATATTAACTAAGAAAAATCTAAAAGTCAAGGAAATAAACCTAGATATACCATCACAAGTAGAACTGATTGCAGTAGAGATCGACACATCTGAAGGTAAAGTAATTGTAGCCAATTTGTATATGCCACCCAGATCAAACACATGGGAAAGAGACGAATATGAGGACCTGGCAGAGAGTACAATTCAGAGTATAAGATCCTTGCTACATATAATGGAAGAGAAATCGGAAAGAATTATACTAACTGGGGATTTCAATACAAATATAAATTGGAATACTCTAGATATAAATAGCCAAGAAAGCTGTTGGGACCAAAAGCTCCTGGATCTCGTACAAGAGTTTTTCTTAATGCAACACGTGAGGGAAACCACTAGAAAAAGAGGACTTGATGTACCTTCAGTGCTAGATCTAATATTTACTAGGCAAGAAAATGACATTGACAGTTTAATATATCACCCTCCACTCGGTAAAAGCGATCATGCAGTACTAAATTATAACTTCAGGATAGCATATGACATAGTAAACAGCAATGACAGTTACAAAAAGAGCCTAAACTATAAAAAGGGAAATTATCAAGACCTAAAGAAGTATTTCTTAGAAGTTGATTGGAAAAATGAGCTTATAGGACAAGATTTAAATGCTGTATATAAAAAATTCTGTGAATTTTATGAAATAGGAGTCCAGAAGTACATCCCACAGCACAAAGAAGCAGATAAGAAAATACAGAAATGGTTCAATACAGAATGTAAAAAATCAAAAGAAAGAAGAGATTTGTTGTGGAATAGATACAGAAGACACAATAGTGAAAGGGCGTATAATAATTACAAACAGGCAAGAAACGACTATACAAGAATAAGGAGGGAAGCCGAAAAACAGTTTGAGGAGGATATAATAAATAAAAGTAGTGATCAACCAAAGCTGTTTTACAGCTATATCAGAAGCAAAACCAAAGTAAAAGATATAATACAATCCATCACGGACGAGGGAATCACTTATACACAAGAGAAAGATATTTGTGAAGCACTAAATAAGAATTTCCAATTAGTTTTTACAGAAGAAAAAAATTTTGAGAGGGACTATGTGGAACACGCATGTCCACACATACTACCAGATATACAAATAGCAGAAAAAGTAATACAGGATAAGTTAAGTAGATTAGACAGAGGAAAAGCAAGTGGTCCTGATGAAATTTCATGTTGGGTGTTACGAGAATGTGCAAAGGAGTTAAGTAAACCATTATTTTTAATTTTCAAGAAATCCTTGAGTCAAGGGAAATACCTGATATTTGGAAAAAGGCAAATATAGTCCCCTTATTCAAGAAAGGAAATAGACAAAATCCTCTCAACTACCGACCAGTATCACTGACCAGTGTTGTAAGCAAGGTATTAGAAAAATTTATAAGAAAAGCTTGGGTAAATCATCTAGAAGAACACAGTATGATAACAGAAAGACAGTTTGGTTTCAGAAAAGGAAAATCATGTGTTACTAATCTGTTGAGCTACTATGACAGAGTAACAAACACAATACATGAAAGGGAAGGATGGGTGGACATTATCTATTTAGATTTCAAGAAAGCTTTTGACACAGTACCACACCAAAGACTTTTATGGAAGCTGTACCATCAAGGAGGAATTCGAGGCAAACTGTTTTGTTGGATGCAAGACTTTCTCATAAAAAGAGAAATGAGGACAGTACTAAGAGGAAACTACTCATCATGGAAAGAAGTTACTAGTGGAGTACCACAGGGTTCGGTGCTGGCACCAATCATGTTTCTAGTGTACATAAATGATATAAACAGTAACACTGGAAATGAGAGCTATCTGAATATGTTTGCAGATGATGCAAAAATACAAAGGAGAATTACTAGCACAGACTCTTGTAGGGAGCTACAAGAAGAATTAAATAAACTTCATGAATGGAGTAGTACATGGCAAATGGAATTCAATGTAGACAAGTGTCATGTAATCAAGTTTGGTAAAAGTGGAGAAAGACCTGATTGGGATTACAAGTTAGGAAATAAAACCCTATACACATCAGAAAGAGAGAAAGACCTAGGTGTGATTATCAATAACAGACTATCTCCGGCTGACCACATCAGCGAGAAGGTACGGAACATGTATACACTGCTTGCAAATATGAGAATAGCATTCACATACATAAATGAAGACATGCTAAGAAGGATAATAACATCATTCATTAGACCAACCCTGGAATATGCATCAGTAGTCTGGAGTCCTCATCTCAAAAAGCATATAGAAAAGATTGAAAAAGTTCAAAGGGCCGCTACAAGATGGATACCAAGCTTAAGGTACCTAAGCTACGAAGAAAGACTAAATAAACTGAATCTACCAACACTACAGGAGAGAAGGAAAAGAGGTGACATGATAATGCTATATAAGTGCATATCAGGAAGGGAGAAAATAGACATAAATGATTACTTAACATATGGAGAAGCATCAGCAAGAGGACACTGCAAAAAAACTGCATAAGAAGAGAGGTGATAAAGACGTAAGGAAATTCAGTTTCCCAAACAGAGCAACTGATCAATGGAATGCACTACCGAATGAAATAGTGTGTGCCAAAACAATTCACAAATTTAAGGATATGTACGATAAATATGGTCTAAGACACGGGACAATACGAGCTTGACTCATTCCTGTAAAGATACAAGTAGGTAAGAACAATTAGGTAGGTAAGAACACACACACACACACACACACACACACGCAATTGCATTATAGTGTAATTACCTTGAGGCATAAAGAGAGATGGGATTGCATCATCCTTTAATGTTCACTGCCTCTTAGGAGTATCACACACACACACACACACACACACACACACACACAATTGCATTATAGTGTAATTACCTTGAGGCATAAAGAGAGATGGGATTGCATCATCCTTTAATGTCCTCTGTCTCTTAGGAGCATCAATTCCAAGGAGTCGGGATTTCAGTTCATCTCTGTAGTCACTGTCCGCAAAATGTACTGAGCATATCAATGCATTATCAGCGTTTATTTCATCAGCACGACAACAGGAATCAATCCACCTTTGTCTAAGTTCTTTTGCCCTTGGAAAGCGGAAGTATTGTACATTTGATCCTACTGTATTTCTTCGTGTGTTGTAGCTGCCATATACTGAGCAATTGCTTGGCATATCTGCAACGCTGATGAGAGATTAGTGGAAATATGTCAGAATAAACAGAACGTGTACACACAAAAACGACCTGGGTCAGACTGGAGTCAATGACAGGGAGAAGTGGGCAGTGTGGTACAGCTGACATCATCATTCACTCGCTCTACCTGCGCGCCGTCTGACTTTGTCTGAGTAGGCCGTGGGTCTACTTACCCTTACACACACTACGGCCATAGTTGTGTGCCTGCCCGCCCACCTGCCGGGAACTAACTGAAGGGCGTACGGTGGCCGCTCCTTCCCCGTCACGTACGGTGGCCGTGAACGCGGTGTTACTCCCACAGGAGGAAAAGGCAGGAGAGGAGTGCACAGGGGCAGCGCCCTCTCCGGTACATACTGAGGCCACAGCCGAGGGTCTATCTACCCTTGTACGTACTAAGGCCAAGGCCGTGGGCCTGCCTGCCCTTTGGGAAGTAACTGAGGCGTTACTCCCGTAGTAGGAGGTAATAGTGGATGAGGGGCGTACGGTGGCCACTCCCTCCCCGTCACGTACGATGGCCGTGATCGCGGTTCCACTATTCCTCTCTCTGCCAGTCGAGGCGCGTTCAATAACTAACGCCTCGAGGCCGTCCCCAGAGGTGGCTGTGACTGAGGGGCGTACGGTGGCTGCTTCCTCCCTTCACGTACGGTGGCCGTGATGGCGATGTCACAGGGGAAACAACTGAAAGGCGTACAATGACTGCTCCTTCCCTGGTACATACGGTGGCCGTACCGCGGTGTTGCCTGGGACTGACTCTGGATCAGTCCCACCCCGAACCTGGTGAAGGCTGCCCTGCCTGCAGGGTCGTTGCCTCTTCCTGCTCACCTGGTGTTGTGACAGTTGCAGGGAAGAGGGACTCTGGACAGAGGTGTCCTGGTGACCCTCTTGTCCTGGGTCACTAACCCCGCCGTGGTGTCCTGGGATGGTGGTGTGGTGGTGGCTTGGTGGTGGGATGGGTCGCGGGGTGAGTGGTCCAGCGGCGGCTGGTATTTTATTTAGCATGTACAGTGCCTAAATAGCTCACTTGGTAAGCTGCTGTACTCACGCAGTTGCAAGCACTGGTTCGAATCCTCGCAATATTTAATTTAGCCAACGGCCATACCACGTTGAGTACACCGCTTCCCATCCGATCAGCGAAGTTAAGCAACGTTGGGTCTGGTTAGTACTTGGATGGGTGACTGGGAATACCAGATGCTGTTGGCATCCCTACATGTCAAGTGGGGTTGGTGGAGGATTAGTGCCCCTCCCTGTAAAACAATTAACTCTAAGCCCTTGGCCACCCCGTTTGGGATACATGGCGTCTGGCAATGAATGAATGAATGAATAAATGTACAGTATACTAAATTTTGAATTATATGATTGGCAAGTGATTGCGGTTTATTGTTCCTATATTAATGTAAAATGTGACATCAAATAGTATTAATAAAAAATATATAAATATAATGAGATGCAAATCAAACGATGTACAGAAGTAACTGAACGATGTTTCACCTCGTCGTTTAACATTAGGCTGCATACAAGCTTTTATATAGTTCCCTAGCAACCTTACGTGAACGATTGGTATACGTTAAAATTATACGAATAATCTACAGATATTACGTGTATATAAATACGTAACTTTGAGATTCTCAGCCTACTGTATCCAAAAATTGCAGTAACCTTCACCAGATTTCACCGCTTGCACAGATTGGACCACCAGAAATATAATCAACAGGAGGGGGAAGTTTTGGAGCTGTTTTGATATTTATTTCCGAATTGCTGCATCACCTTGCCAGACAACCCATAATTGCTGCATCACCTTGCCAAACAACCCATAATTGCTGCATCACCTTGCCAAACAACCCATAATTGTTGCATCACCTTGCCAGACAACCCATAATTGCTGCATCACCTTGCCAAACAACCCATAATTGCTGCATCACCTTGCCAAACAACCCATAATTGCTGCATCACCTTGCCAAACAACCCATAATTGCTGCATCACCTTGCCAAACAACCCATAATTGCTGCATCACCTTGCCAAACAACCCATAATTGCTGCATTACCTTGCCAAACAACCCATAATTGCTGCATTACCTTGCCAAACAACCCATAATTGCTGCATCACCTTGCCAAACAACCCATAATTGCTGCATTACCTTGCCAAACAACCCATAATTGCTGCATCACCTTGCCAGACAACCCATAATTGCTGCATTACCTTGCCAGACAACCCATAATTGCTGCATCACCTTGCCAAACAACCCATAATTGCTGCATCACCTTGCCAAACAACCCATAATTGCTGCATCACCTTGCCAAACAACCCATAATTGCTGCATCACCTTGCCAAACAACCCATAATTGCTGCATCACCTTGCCAGACAACCCATAATTGCTGCATCACCTTGCCAAACAACCCATGCTAGGCACCTTGCCAGACAACCCATGCTAGGCACCTTGCCAGACAACCCATGCTAGGCAGCTCACATAACTGTGACCATGAGTACTAGGACAAGAAAGTGGCGGTAAAAATAATTTTTATAATAAAAAAAAAAAATAAAAAAAACGCAGTCCCCTGCCAGGAAAACTTAATTTTAGTTGAAATTAACATGAAAAACTGAGGTGAACATGCACAGTTCAGGAACTGACATGGCAATTTTACTGAGAAGGACGGAAGCATAATCCATAAATGAATAAAAGAGCCGCATTGTTTGTTTGTTTGTTTGTCCTTCAGTTACGCCCAAACCAAGTGTATTGGGGTCTATTAAAGCCCGCGTTGCCCAGAAGCAAGGCGGGGATCCTCTGTTTGGCTCAGTGGTAATGTGCGCGCGTGTGCAGCGCAAGGGCCTGAAATCGAATCTCGGTCAGACCAGTGATTGATTTGTTGAGTTTCGGTTCGGTTATTACTCAAAGGTCAGAGATCCCCAGACCCACAGTGTAGTGCCTAGACCCATGTATATTCTAAATCAGGGTGACCCAAGGAAGGTATTAGGGGGTCAAAATTCAAATCTGGGCCACTTAAGAACACCGGTAGAGTGTTCACCTTCTTAGCCCGGGCAACGCCGGGTACCCCTGCAGCCCAGTTTTTGCAATGGAGACTCACATGACCTCCAGTTCGGACATAGGCTATGTGAGGTTGACCTCCGAGGTCATTTAAGGTCACTTGGAGGTCATTGGAGGTCACCGGTAATAGTAAACAAGTGCACACAAATACTGTGCGTTAGTCTGCGAAAGCTGAAATCGAAAGTTCCTGGAGCACTTATAATCCCTCTTCAAAAGCATTAGAGGTACAGTCGGAGAAATTTCCGCGCGGGACATTGTGCAGATGGCAGCAGCAGCGACAGACAGAAATGATCTGGTAACAGTGCTGGGGGTGAAGCAGGGGTGGGCGTTGCGGGGAAGGTGAGTGATGGGGGAGAGGAGGGGTGGTGGTGGTGGAGGCAGATCTGTGTTAAGGCCGGTTCACGCGAGCTGAATCGCGGCCGTTTTCTTCGCCGATTTGCGACGGAAAAATGCCGATTTTCGGCATTTTTCCCGGAAAGGTGTTCACACGTACGGGGACTGAGTGGCAGGAACGCGGCAACAGTGTTTACAAACAAAGATGGACCGCCGTACTCGTACCAGGTGTGCGCCCTTGCACTTGCACTTTCTCTACTTCAAGATAAGCCGTCACGCATCTGGACTTGTCCGTGGCTGTCTAGGAGAAAAGAAGAGAGTGTGTATTACAGGCTGGTGAGGGAGCTTAGCTTGGAGGATCCCCAAACTTTAAATGAGTGGATCCGTCTTAACAAGACCCAGTACGACCACTTGCTGGGGCTTGTGACACCCTTCATTAAAAAACAAAATATGCAGATGAGGGAAACTGTGATTGCTGGAGAACGGCAGGCATGATGAATAAACTTGTGTTAGCCACGCGTGATGAAGTCGAAATGGTGATACTGTAAACACACAAAGATGTCGAATTCGTCTTCGTTCCCAGAGCTTTGTCTTGTTCGGTGCTTCCATTTTAATCGGCCCGGCAACTTTCTCCCGATTCCGGCGAAAAAAGACCGACATGTCGGTCTCTCCATACCGGCGAAAAAAGTTGCCGGAATTTCTACAGGGGAGCAAATTCCGGCAAAAAACTGCCGCGATTTTGCTCGTGTGAACCGGCCTTTAGGGAGAGGTTAAGTAGCCATTAATTGTGTCAACAAACTCTGCATAATTAATCATTCCATTGCGATTTTTCTCTTAATAATAAACGGTATTATAGTGGCAACAAGCTGCTAATGATGGTTCAGTATTTGAGGGAATACCTAAGTAAACAGGTATCGCCAAGACGTAACCTTATCCTTCGCCTCGTCGTTCCGTCCCCTCATCGGAAAGCTTTCTGTTGTTGACTGAGAATTTACAAATATTTAGAACTGATTCCAGCTGCTTCTCATGCAAGTTGCGTAACAAAGATACTGTAACTTTCATTGCAACTTGTATTGAATACAGAATCTAACATCCTGTAGTAGTCAATTTTATAATTGTGTAAGTCAACTACTGTTAACTGAAGACCGAACGCTGGCAGAATAAGGAAAATACATGCTATATACTGACAGCGTAATTTGTTATCCTTTCATAGTCGTATAGGCACTTACCCTGCTTACGGATGGATGAGCCTGGCCTTCGTATCAGACTATAAATTTAAGCATACTCCAGTCAACACTGTCATAGGGCCAATCCCTCATTTCTTAATAGGTCTGTATAACTTTATGCTTATGTGCATGCGGGTGTGATTATACGAGTATTAAACGTGCATAATCTCTCTCTCTCTGACACACGCAATAGATGACCTTGCATACAGTCACACTGATAACCTTTCTGTTGGCAGGAATAAGATACAGTCTATTTTTCAGTTGTTATCTAAAGTGAATACGGACATAACGTCACTATTAAAGATGGTGATATATTTGACAAAATACACACGACACTCACAAAATTACCAGCAGTATGTAAGACTTGCATCGCTACAAATTGTGCATGCACCTAACGTTTTACGAAATTCTCGTAATGTAATACCTACAAATGTGCTAACAGTAGCGGTCTCTCCGTCCACACAAATGTTCTAACCACACACACACACACACACACACACACACACACTTGTTCTAACCACACACACACACACACACACAACTGGCGTAGTGGTAATGCATTCGCCTGCCATCTAGTAAGACGGGAGTTCGCGGCGGATAGGGTGGGAAAAGTTTCACGAACGAAGTGGGAGGTTAATGATCCTCTTGAGGGAGGGAATGGTTGTGTGCGTGTGTGAAGGTCACAGCCTTGCCCTAGATCAGACTATATGAGCGCTTAGCTCACTTACTGGATGGTAATGAGATGACGATCATGCCAATCACGTTATCCTGATCGACCCAGTGAATTACACACACACCCAAACGCATCAAATTTTGGCAGGCAGCTCTCCTCTCCGTCCACTCCTTTCACACACACTAAAAGAATATATCACATGCTTATTGTCTCATACAACTCACAGTTGAGGAGAATATAGCTGAATAATAATTTTATCCTGGGAATTACTGTAGGCCGAAGGAAGAACTTATTTGTTACATTTAAACAAGAAGTGTTTCTCAACCCAACTATTCTGGTCTACTGAGTTTCTGATAAACTTCATGCATCAGTCTAGTACTACTTGTTCTAACATTTGTCTTGATAAACAAATATTATTAACTGAACCAAGAGCAAAAAACGTCACTGACAGAATGTGTCAATACCAATGACTATGTTGGGTTAGCACTCGGGTGGCAATGTTCTTGTAAACCAGTGCTTTCCAAACTGGGGAACGTGCCTCCCTTTGTGGTGTGTGAGGTAGACGGAGGAATGACCTGAAGCCATCTTCCAAAACTTGCTGTTATATTGCTGTATGGCCCAGAAGCCTAAGCGTTGAGGGAGAATGAAGAGAAAAAGCCGGAGAGGACAGAGATGAGGATCCTGCGATGGCTGATGGGATTGTCACAGAGAAAGGAGGAGGAATGATGACATCAGAGCAGAGGCAGGAGTTGTGTCAGCTGTGGAGAAGGGAAGAGAGGCATGTTTGAGGTGGTATGGGCATGTGATCAGGATGGAGGAAGTTGATCCTGTGAAGGTGGCATGGAGGAGTCAAGTAGAAGGGAGAAGAACGAGGGGAAGACAAAGAATTACGTGGAAAGATGGAATTGCGAAAGAAATGAGGCAGTTAGGCCTGGAGGAAGAGGACGCGGCGGACAGAAGTTACTGACGACAACATATAAGAGCGGCCGATCCCACCAGCGACTAAGGCAACGATTATATACTGTAATATATATATATATATATATATATATATATATATATATATATATATATATATATATATATATAGATATATGCACTTACGCTCATTAAGTGGCTAGAATATGCAATTGCATATGCACATATGCAATTGCATGATTATCCTTAGCCTACTTGTGAGTGTCTGTTAGATAAACTGAGAGAGTTAGACAGCGAGAGACCCAGTATTATACACAGCACAACACACACGCAGACGCTATTGATTGACCTGAAAAGGTCTAGGTCTGGTTTATGCTTAAATTAATTTGTGACAAGCAGCCAGCATGTGCTTACGATTTAGGAAATACTGTGTATCAAATTCACATTGACAACTAAGAAAGATGCATTTACCTTAAAATCTGACATGCTTTAAAGCCTTTTAGGGTAAAAAATACTGATGGTTGACTAAAACAACGAAGAAATGGAATATTATATATAGGGTATTTTATTTTTCATACACTACATATCTACGTTACAATTAAGATGTAGGTGGGGGCGCTCACCATCCACTCACTCGATGTAGTGCTGCTCTCGGGTGTCTGCCCTTTCTTCTCCTTCATCCTTCTTTCCTTCCATCCTTTTCTGTCTTTCCTTCATTCTTTCCTTGTCCTTCTGTCTGCGGGTGACTTTACACTCCCTCTTCTTTCTTTCCTTCATTCTTTCCTCTTCCTTCTGCCTGTGGGTGACTCTACACTGAGTGACAAGCCAAATGGTTTCCAGTACACCAGGGACCCGTTTACTACGCTGGGTGGTAACCATATAACCAGATTTTGACCCCTGGTGGTTTAGTGAGTAATTATTGCGCTCCAATCGGATTGAGCCGGTGAAGGTTTATATCCAAGGGATGGTTGGGGTTGATTGCTCACGTAATGCCACTCAGGGATAAGTGAGGCTGGTCACTCTCATCTTAAATGTCGGGACCAATGCCTAGCCCCGGGCTCCTACGCTCCTCATGGGGCATTGTAGGATTGGATGATGGATGGATGGATGAGCAACTTTTCTGAGACGTATCTTTTTTTTTTTTTTAATGCGAGGAAGAAGGAACCAAAGGCCATGAGCCCGCAGTAACAGTTCCCTCCAAGAGAAAAACAAAATACAATAGAGAGCCAAATTCAAGATCCGATCATTTTGAGATGCCTGGACACACTGCATTTGAAAGACTGGAGATCATAGGCAGCAGGAAATACAGATAGAGGGAGACAGTTCCAGAGCTGACCTGTTGCATAAATGAAAGACTTGGAGTAACGGTTAACTCTTGCATTAGAGAGTTGGACAGAAAAGGGATGAGAGTTTGCTGCCAGACGGGTGCTACGCGCCCGTCGTAGAGGTGGAGGAATGCAAGCAGACAGTTCAGAGAAGCAGTGACCATTAAAGTAGCAATAGAAAAGAGATAAAGATGCAACAGTGCGGCGAAGAGACAGAGGTTGAAGGGAGTCAGTAAGAGGAAGAGAGTTAATGAGACAAAAAGCCTTTGACTCCACCCTATTGAGAAGAGCTGTATGTGGGGAGCCTCCCCACACATGAGAGTTGTACTCCACACAGGGGCGGATAAAACCCCTGTATAGAGTCAACAATTGTGCAGGGGTAAAGAAAGAGCGGAGTCGGCTTAGCACACCCAATCTCTTGGAAGCAGATTTTACAAGAGATGTAATATGATCTTTCCAAGATAAGTCCCGAGTAAATGAAACCCCAAGCATGTTCAAGGATGATGCAGGATTAAGCTGAATTTTATTAAACATTAATGGGTATACCTGTGGAAGATTTTGTCGGGTTGATAGGTGTAAGAACTGAGTCTTAGATGCATTAAAGACAACCATATTATTTTTACCCCAGTCAGAGATACGAGCCAAGTCAGACATTAGGTGTGCCATAGCCTCATCCCTTGTTTCTTGAAGTAACTGTTGAGATAGGCGTTGTGGGAACCGAATGGAAAGGTGAAGGGTGGAGTCATCAGCGTATGAGTAGATAGGATTAGATGTACAGCTTAGAAGATCATTGATGAATAAAAGGAAGAGAGTTGGTGATAGGACAGAGCCCTGAGGAACACCACTGTTGATAGATCTAGGAGAAGAACGATGGCCGTCTACAACAGCGGCTATAGATCGACCAGAAAGGAAGCTAGCGATGAAGGCACAGATAGAAGGATAGAAACCGTGGGAGGGCAGTTTGGAAATTAAAGATTTATGCCAGACTCGATCGAAAGCCTTTGAGATGTCAAGTGCAATGGCAAAGCTTTCGCCAAAGTCCCGAAAGGAGGATGACCAGGAGTCTGAAAGGTAGGTGAGAAGATCGCCAGTGGAGCGTCCCTGACGGAACCCATACTGACGATCGGAAAGAAGGTTGTGATAGGAAAGATGCCTTAAAATTTTTCTATTAAGAATTGACTCGAAAACTTTTGAAATACAGGACGTTAAAGCAATTGGACGATAGTTGGAGGGTTGGGAGTGGTCACCCTTCTTTGGGACTGGCTGAATGAGAGCAAACTTCCAGCAAGAAGGAAAGGTACAAGTTGACAGACAAAGACGAAAGAGTTTGCCTAGGCAGGGTGTAAGCACAGAAGCACAGTTCTTGAGAACAACAGGAGGGACCCCATCAGGCCCATACGCCTTGTTAGTACTGAGGCCAGTGATGGCAGAAAATACATCAACTGAAGAAATTTTAATATCAGCCATGAGGAAGTCAGAGGGGAGAAGTGATGGAGGAACAGCACCGGAATCGTCTAAGGTGGAATTGGAGGAGAAAGTCTGTGCGAAGAGATCTGCTTTAACAGTAGAAGAAATAGCTACAGAACCATCAGAGTAGAAAAGAGGAGGGAAGGATGATGAGGTAAAGTTGTTAGAAAGATTTTTGGCAAGGTGCCAGAAGGAGCGGGAAGAATTCGAGTTGGAGAGTTGAGAGCATTTAGTATGGATGAAATTATTTTTAGTAGAGCGAAGAACAGACTTAGCACGATTCTGGGCAGAAACGTAAAGATGATGTGATTCAGGGGTGGGTTGGCTCCGGTACCTTTTGTAGGCCTTCTCCTTGTTGCGGACAGCATTAGAACAAGCGTGATTAAACCAAGGCTTTCTTGCGTTAATCAAAGGATATGAGAAAGGAATGTATGCTTCCATGCCCGAGAGAATAACCTCCGTAATGCGCAAGGCACACTCAGATGGCTCACGGCCATGGAAGCAATAATCATTCCAGGGAAAATCAAAGAAGTACTGCCTGAGGGCCTCCCAGTTCGCGGCCCCAAAATGCCACAGACAACGTTTCCCTGGAGGATCCACAGGCCGTACCGGGGTGATAGGACAGGTTAAGGTAATAAGGTTGTGATCGGAGGAGACCAACGGAGAGAAAAGATTAACAGAGTAAGCAGAAGGATTAGTTGTGAGGAAGAGGTCAAGTATGTTGGAGCTCTCTCCAAGGCGGTCAGGGATACGGGTAGGGTGCTGTACAAGCTGCTCTAGGTCATTAAGGATAGAAAAGATGTAGGCTTGTTCACCAGGTGGATCCGTGAAAGGAGAGGAGAGCCAAAGGTGGTGGTGAACATTGAAATCTCCAAGAATGGAGATTTCAGAGAAAGGAGAAATGGACAGAATGTGTTCCATCGTAGAAGTAAGATAGTCGAAGAATTTTTGATAGTCAGTAGAATTAGGGGATAAGTAAACAGCACAGATATATTTAGTCAGAGAATGACAGGAAAGCCGAAGCCAGAGTGTGGAGAATTCAGAAGAATCAAGTTCAGGAACACGAGAGCAAGATAAGTCGTTGCGTATGTATACACAACAGCCACCTTTGGCTTTGAAATGAGTATAGAGAAAGTAGGAGGATACAGAAAAGGGTTTGCTGTCGGTTGCCTCAGACAGCTGAGTCTCCGTCAGAAAAAGAAGGTGAGGTTTAGAGGAGGAGAGGTGGTGCTCAACAGAGCGAAAGTTAGATGAAAGGCCGTGAATGTTGCAGAAATGAAGAAGAAGAGAGTCAGACAGTGGTTCCAGGCACCTCGAGTCGTCACCGGGAGAGGGGCAGATGGCGGGGGCATTTATGGTCCCCCCCCCCCGGGGACTCCGAGGCTTGATTAATCGATGCCATTTTTGTTGAATTTTGAATAGGAAGTGTAGTGTGTACTGCATGTAGTTTGGTGAAGATAGTTAGAGAAATTTGTACTGGAGAGCATGCTGGCCTACTCTCTGTGTAACTGAGACACTGAAAAAGTTCAGCAAAGGGGGATAGTCAGGAACTAGTCCTGAGGGCTGATGAAACGGGAGCTCCAGCACTCCCTGTCATCAGCTTTCCATCCACCTCGGGAGTACTGCCCTGCTCGACTGGTGCTGCAGTCTACTACTGAGGTAAACGTCTGATATTAGTCTGTGTTACAATAGGGATGTTATAGATACCGAAGGGGGGCGAGTCATTACATAAGGTTACGTGTTGGTGATGTCCGTGTGTTTATATCAACCTTGCTTGATCACTGAACTAAACATTTTTCATCATGTCATTAATCATCACTTTACAGTTGTTGCTGCTTCGTGTGTTACCCTGTCATAAAAACACATTCATTTAAAATAAAAGCAAATTATGTTACATTTAATGGCTACTAAGCCTCTCCCTAACACTCCGCTACCCCCACTCCCATCCCTCCCAATATACAGCTACTCCCACTACCCCCCATCCCTCACGTCCCACCCCTCCCACCACACAGCTACCCCCCACTACCCCCGCAATCTCTCACCTACCCATAGAGGTAGGAGTAGGTAGAGGCGGCATAAAGGATTAACCACGGGTAGGTCAGAGTGAGGCCGACAGACCTGACTCGACCAACATGGCGGCGACCCCTTTGACAGCTGTCGGACTTGGTTCCGCTGACCAGGCGCGAGTGTTTTCTTAGTTGCAAACAGAAAAAATGAGGAAGAAAGTAGGTTATGAATGGAAGGAGAAAAGAAAGTAGTTAATGAATGAAAAAAAAGGAAGCATTTAAGAACATATGGTAAAATGAAGGATGGAAGACAGATAGATGATTTAAAATAATATATATCAGCATATTATGAAAAAAGTTTATATCTATTATTCTAAATAATATTCAGCTTGACTTTACTAACTCCAGTCATATACATAATGTACACTTACAAATTATAATTCATTCTAAAGATACTCACCAGTGAAATGTAATGGATGGGTCAGATTTCTTATCTCCTCTTTCATTAAACCCAAATGCGGCACAGGTGGTGGGCATTTTTGGAGACTTAGGTTATTTGATGGTGAGATACAACTTAGGACAGAACGTCTCACACCCACAGCTGAACTACAACTAAAACCAGAGGTAGAATGAAGTCTACTTTGTTTCTGGCATTCTCCCTGAAGAATACCAGGTGGACACACAGCTGGAGGTATTAAAGGCTTAATAATCTCATGGCCACACCCACGTAGGTAGGATTAGGACTCTTACCTCTATGGGCACAGCCATAGAGGTAGGAGTGCACAGCAATCTTCTTCAAGTCAGGTAGGTATTGCCGTGACCTCTTGACTTGACCAATATGGCCGTTTGACAGTTCTCTGGCTTCACCGGAGCCTTCTGACGCCGACTCTACCCTAATCCTACCTCTATGCACCTACCCCTCACGTCCCACCCCTCCTGTAATGCTAGGTGAAAAAGGCCCGACTCCTCGTTCCTAGAACACCTAACGTGTAGCGGGGTCCTCTTTCGAGACCGGGGCTTAGTGCAATAAAGAAAGGTAGGACACAAAAACTCCAGGTAATAACCTTTACACGTATATTACCACAGTCAGACACAGGACAAAAACAACAGATAATACAACACAGTATATGGTGGAGAATAAAACCTTAACTAGATAATCAGTATCTTGCAGGATACTAGCTTAACAGACACTGATGCTAACACTCTAGGTTTAGTGCACAGGTGTACTTGGAACACAGGGTCGCGGTGCACGTGACAGAGTAGGAGTGGGTTTTACACGGGGGGGGGTGGAGGGGTGACGTGTGGAGGGTCAGATTAGTTATAGTTGGAAGACACTGAGAGTTTCATTATGTTTGTGGTAATACGAGCGGGAGGGTATTACTAACACTTTCTCATCACTATTTCCTGGTAGCAAGGGACGTCTGGATATTTGCTAAGGAGAATCTCTCGTGCTAGGAGTCTTACTGATTTTATACAAGGGCGACACTTGTGAGTCTGATTCACCAGAAGTTAGGCTCTACACTCGTCCTTATTAATCCGCCCCGTGATATCACGTATTCTCATCTTATCTTCTCCTGAACACTTGCCCTGTTATTCAACATATACTAACTCACTGTATCACTGTTACACTAACTCTGGGGCAACATCACACTTAACATAAGTCACTTATACGGTGGGGGCGGCGGGGAGACACGCCGGCGACAACTCTGCCGGAACAGGGGCACCGCCAGGGGAGGGCGTGCCGAGAGGGCACGGGACGACTCGCAGGGGCGTCTTCTCTCATCCAGGGCTGCAGGTGGCGAAGGGGCCCGTATTCTCCAGGCTGGGTACGGGGGTGTGGCCCTCAGGGCTGGGGCCAAACAGGTCCAGGAATCTCTGGCTCAGGTCTCGGCCAGAGGTGGTCTTCCGCCGTCGGGGCGCGGGGAGATCGCGTCCGGGCATCCTGGGGAGGGCCTGGAGTACCCTAGGACTGCGGTCCCCAGAGTCAAGGGGTGCCGTCAGGGAGGGGCTGCAGCACCGACCTGAATTAGGGTCCATCAGGTGGGTCTTCTCCAGGGCCAGGCGTAGGGAGCAGAGGCCGAGGGAGGCTGTAGGGCCTCTCTGGGGTCCTTCTGCACTGGAGGTCCAGACACTCGTCTCACACTGGGACGGTGACACTGCTCTCACCTCTTTCTGACTGTGGGGCCTGGCTATTGGCCGTGGCTGCCCAAGGGCGCGACTATGAGGCGCCAAGGCCCGGCTACTGGCCATGGCCTGAGTGGAGGAATCAGCGCGCCTCTGAACACCTTTGGAGCGGCTATCGGCCGTCACACGAAGATGGGAGCGGCCCCAGGCCGTCTCCTGCAGGAGGGAGGGGGAGCAGCTATAGGCCGACTCGGGGGCAGCACTTTCGGAGTGGCTATTGGCTGTCTGACGAAGGCGGGAGCGGCCTCTTGCCGTCTCCTTCTGCCAGAGGGAGGAGCGGCTATCGGCCGATTCGGGAGCAGCACCTTCGGAGCGGCTATCGGCCGATTTGGGAGTAGCAGCACCGGAGCAGCTATCGGCCGTCTGACGAAGGCGGGAGCGGCCACTTGCCATCTCCTTCTGCCGGAGGGAGGAGCAGCTATCAGCCGTCTCCTGCAGGAGGGGGTGTAGGGCGGCTATCGGCCGTCCCTGGAAGGACACCTTCTTATGAAGGCAGGAGCGGCTATCGGCCATCTCCTGATTACCCTCAGGTCGGTGTGACACCGATTCCCTTACGAGAGGCGGGTGGCTATCGGCCGTCCCTAATGAGAAGGCACCTTCGGAGAGGCTATGGGCACACTCCTGTAGAAGGCGGGAGTGGCTATCAGCCATCTACTGAGGGGCACTGTTTGGAGCTGGATAGGCAGCTCCACCCCGATCTGATCTGGCGGTCCCTCTCCCCGAAGGTAGTGTTGAATTCCTGCTAGGGCGATGGAGAGGAGGCTGAGTGTTATAGGGGCGCACGGCCCGGGCTGACGTGCCGTTGTCGCACTGCATCCTGCGGTTCGGCTGCGGCTACTCTGTGGGGTCCGGGTGGGGGTGTCTGAGTTTCCAGGGGCACCATGCTGTAGCTCGCACATGTTACCTGTCAGGGAGTTTCTGGGGGCACTATGCTGTAGCTCACACATTTTACCTCCTTTACCCCCAACACTGTTACCAGATCAAATTATTTGCCGCTCCTGCTGCCTTCTATGCGGTGTCCCGCGCGGAAATTTCTCCAACTGTACATGGTCTTTCTGGAGTAGAAAGAATGAACTAGCTAGAACAAGCACGATTAGTGTGTTTGCCTTTTTGGCCTGGGCAATGCCTGGTAGTGTAGTATAAAAGAGAAACCTGGGGAGGGGGGGATAGCAATTCTGTCATGAATGAAATGCTGACTCAGGCGATGTTATTCTCCTCTTTAGCCCTTTCTTATTTACAAGTACGTCATACCATAATTCTTTCATTATTCCTAGAGACGATTTTATTTAATTTGGGCAAGATCCCCCTTATTAGGGGATTTAACGAGCGTTTCAGCTTGCCTCACGCATTCGAAAGATGTCTCCTCTTGGTGTACACTGATAGGCCTGCTGTACTTCACCACACTTCACACACACTCCTCTTGGTGTACACTGATAGGCCTGCTGTACTTCACCACACTTCACACACTCCTCTTGGTGTACACTGATAGGCCTGCTGTACTTCACCACACTTCACACACACTCCTCTTGGTGTACACTGATAGGCCTGCTGTACTTCACCACACTTCACACACACTCCTCTTGGTGTACACTGATAGGCCTGCTGTACTTCACCACACTTCACACACACTCCTCTTGGTGTACACTGATAGGCCTGCTGTACTCCACCACACTTCACACACAGCTCATCACTCCATTTAATGAATTACACAACAATCAGTCTATACTTCGATTTTATTTTTCCAACTCCACAGTTCGCGGGCGCATGTGTGTGTGTGTGTGTGTGTGTGTGTGTGTGTGTGTGTGTGGCCGGTATAGTTCAGATGCTGCACTGTGAGGAGAGAGGGGAAGGGAGGGATTAGTAAACTGTGGAGTAGAGGGAAGAACTGGGTAGTCATGGAATGCAAGGGGGACTTACACACTGGCGGATTTAGAGGGGGGCATTGGGGCCATCCTCCCCCCCAGGAGGTACGTTGGCGCCCCTCTGTAATTCCTTTCAGTTGTTTGCTGCGCCTCTTGTTCCTTTCATCAACTCCTAGGGCTATAGGCAGGAAGAAGTGTCGGGCACCTCACCCTCAGCCAGACATATCGATGCTGCACACAAAACGTACTCTTTTAATACATGTGTTTGTGTGTGTGTGGAAATGGGGACGTTAGTAAACGTTTTCCTATAGAAAACGTTCACTGTATGTCTAGCCTAACCTTCCAAAAGATACTCTTAAGAATATGATATATACGTAATAAGTAGTGAAAATTTAAATAAGCTGGCTACTAGCGGGCGCCCCTTTCTTGCACGGCCCCCCTCCCCCCAAGAATAGCCGTCTATGGCGCCCCTGTCTTGCTGCCCCCTCCCCCCGAATAGCCGCCTAGCTCCGCCTATGGACTTACACAGTGTGATGCATTGGGTGGATGGGTGACGGGTGGCAGAACTAAAGTGCACATTATTGTGTAGGATACCCCTGTGCCTTAGCCTTCTGCTACTGCTTCTTACACACACTCTTATACGATCGTACACATAT
>NC_136965.1:16309792-16414792 GCF_032717465.1 Coenobita brevimanus | reverse complement strand
CAGTGTGGGGGTAGTGAAGGGGCTGGCAGTGTGGGGTTAGTGTGGGGGTAGTGAAGGGGCTGGCAGTGTGGGGTCAGTGTGGGGGTAGTGAAGGGGCTGGCAGTGTGGGGTTAGTGTGGGGGTAGTGAAGGGGCTGGCAGTGTGGGGTCAGTGTGGCAGTAGTGAAGGGGCTGACAGTGTGGGGTTAGTGTGGGGGTAGTGAAGGGGCTGGCAGTGTGGGGTCAGTGTGGGGGTAGTGAAGGGGCTGGCAGTGTGGGGTTAGTGTGGGGGTAGTGAAGGGGCTGGCAGTGTGGGGTTAGTGTGGGGGTAGTGAAGGGGCTGGCAGTGTGGGGTCAGTGTGGGGGTAGTGAAGGGGCTGGCAGTGTGGGGTCAGTGTGGGCATTGCAGTGTTTGTCAGTCAGCTTGTTGTGTTGCTTGCTGGTGCACAGGACGCGGGGTTAATGCCATACAACTTCACATCGAGAGTTGTTGCTTTGGTGAAGTGTACCTTGATTTATTTTATTCTATTTATTTATTTTTTTGTGTCCGACTGTGGGCAAAGGCTTCAGGGCCTATCCCAAGGCCCAGTAGTCCTCGTACACACCTCCACATGTGTAGGTGTAGCCTATGTATGTCTTCTGCACACACACACACACACACTTTGGAAAGACTTGTGATACTGAAGGGGCCAATGTAGGCCGTAAGCAATATCCCCAGTGCATAAAGTCTTCCAAACTGAGTGTAAGCCTTTGTATATCAGGCGATTTGTATTTCCATTATACCAGTGAATTTCTACCAGTCTATCTGCATACTGTCTATCTATTGCCAGATGCATCAATCCCGTAAGGGGTGGCCACAAACAAATCGCCTCCATGCCGCCCTGTCCCCCGCCATTTCACTGCCCTGCTCCCAGTTCACACACCCCTCTCTCATATACCTCTCCACTCCATCCCTCCATCTCATCCTCGGCCTCCCTCTCCCTCTCCCCCCCTTCCAAGACCATCCTTGTCTAAATAAAACCACTGGGTGTCAATCAGCCTGAAATACATGATGGGGCTGAAGGGGTACATTGAGTTGGCTTCTTGTGTAGGTATTGTAGTTGTTGACAGAACCCCGGCACCTTGACTGTGTAGACTGGAGGCGTCAGGGTGGTGGGGGTAGGTGAGGCAGGGGGGTGTGAGGCAGAGAAGGGTTAAGGAGAAGCAGGGGTGTTGGTGGTGGCAGGTAGGCAGGGGGATGTGAGGCAGAGAAGGGTTAAAGAGAGGCAGGGGTGTTGGTGGTGGCAGGTAGGCAGGGGGGTGTGAGGCAGAGAAGGGTGAAGGAGAGGCAGGGGTGTTGGTGGTAGCAGGAAGGCAGGGGAGTGTGAGGCAGAGAAGGGTTAAGGAGAGGCAGGGGTGTTGGTGGCAGCAGGTAGGCAGGAGAGTGTGAGGCAGAGAAGGGTTAATGAGAGGCAGGGGTGTTGGTGTAGCAGGTAGGCAGGGGGGTGTGAGGCAGGTAAGAGCTAAGGAGAGGCAGGGGTGTTGGTGGTAGCAGGTAGGCAGGGCAGACTTGGGGAAAGGTAGGGTGGCATGAGTGGAGGAGACAGAGATGCAGGCGGCAAGGGTGGCAGTACTCAGTGTCTTGGAGGTAAACAAGAGGCAGGGCTGGGTTTGACTTCAGGTGGGGTTGGGTAAGGCAGGACTGGATCAGGCAGGGTGAGTGTGACGGGACGGGTTGCGAAGTGGAGGTAGGAAAGAGAGAAAAATGAGTGAGGTAGGGGTGAAGGCGTGGGTGCGTGAGGTAGGGGTGGAGAAGGCATGGGTGGGTGAGGTAGGAGTGGAGAAGTCATGGGTGGGTGAGGTAGGGGTGGAGAAGTCATAGGTGGGTGAGGTATGGGTGGAGAAGGCATGGGTGGGTGAGGTAGGGGTGAAGGCATGGGTGGGTGAGGTGGGGGTGGAGAAGGCATGGGTGGGTGAGGTAGGGGTGGAGAAGGCATGGGTGGGTGAGGTCGGGGTGGAGAAGGCATGGGTGGGTGAGGCAGGGGTGGAGAAGGCATGGGTGGGTGAGGCAGGGGTGAAGGCATGGTTAAGTGAGGTAGGGGTGGAGAAGGCATGGGTGGGTGAGGTAGGGGTGGAGAAGGCACGGGTGGGTGAGGCAGGGGTGGAGAAGGCATGGGTGGGTGAGGTAGGGGTGGAGAAGGCATGGGTGGGTGAGGTAGGGGTGGAGAAGGCATGGGTGGGTGAGGTAGGGGTGGAGAAGGCATGGGTGGGTGAGGTAGGGGTGGAGAAGGCATGGTTAAGTGAGGTAGGGGTGGAGAAGGCATGGGTGGGTGAGGTAGGGGTGGAGAAGGCATGGGTGGGTGAGGTAGGGGTGGAGAAGGCATGGGTGGGTGAGGTAGGGGTGGAGAAGGCATGGGTGGGTGAGGTAGGGGTGGAGAAGGCATGGTTAAGTGAGGTAGGGGTGGAGAAGGCATGGGTGGGTGAGGTAGGGGTGGAGAAGGCACGGGTGGGTGAGGTAGTCCAGCATCAGGGCGAGTTAAGAACACTAGTCTTGATGGAAATTGTGTGTTTCATTTCCCACCTGAGTTACGGACAGACACACAAGTATCTTCCCCAAGTTGAACGAATACACAGCGGCAAAACTAAACCATCTGAAACACGCCCTGGTAAAGATAGGGGTTTGCACTGTATATCGCCAGTTGTAAATTATCTTTGGCTTCCTAACACTTCCTTAGTGGTCTACTCGTACACATTACATCTCAATTTCCTTATGTGTTCCTAACGCAAACTACGTGGTTATCAAGACGTGGTTGGCAGGGTGTAATACACAAAACAAACCACCAAGCAAGAGGTGATAGGGAGCTCTAAAAGTAGCATGCAGTCCCACCCACACCCCTAACTTCTGATGAGAAAGTATGTTCGTTTGTTCAGTGATGGGAACGCGTTTTGGCTGGTACATTCTCTATCTATCTATCTATCAATCTATCTATCTATTGCCAGACGCCTCAATCCCGCAAGGAGTGGCCACAAACATATCGCCTCCATGTTACCCTGTCCTCCGCCATTTAACTGCCCTGCTCCCGGCTCATACCCCCTTCTCTCATATATCACTCCACTCCATCCCTCCATCTCATCCTTGGCCTCCCCCTCCCTCTGCCCCGCTCCACCTCACTCAGACACATGGCAGTATGAAGAAACATTAGAAAAACGATGTATTGATATAGTATTATCTTAATCTGCCATAAACCACTTCATTCAGGTGACGTATTATCCAGTTTAGTCCTGATACTGTTTGACGACTTTCTTCAGCTTAACGTTTTTCTAACCTGCCTTCTTAGCTACGGCCTTAATCAACGCTGGCGTTATAGAACTTTTCTGAGCTGAATAAAACTGTCCGGAAATAGCAAGCATAAAGTAGCAAAGTGCATCATCGGAATGAAGGGATAGGTAATAAGTTGCCGAAAATGCAGTTCAGGTGATATCGTTTGCTGTGGACACTCAAGCGTCAGGGATCTTGATAACACTGTATTTAATACCCATCAGCCGTGCACAGATGGCTCACACGTCACCACTAACGTCTGCTGTATACCCATCAGCCGTGCACAGATGGCTCACACGTCACCACTAACGTCTGCTGTATACCCATCAGCATTGCACAGATGGCTCACACGTCACCACTAACGTCTGCTGTATACCCATCAGCCGTGCACAGATGGCTCACACGTCACCACTAACGTCTGCTGTATACCCATCAGCCGTGCACAGATGGCTCACACGTCACCACTAACGTCTGCTGTATACCCATCAGCCGTGCACAGATGGCTCACATGTCACCACTAACGTCTGCTGTATACCCATCAGCCGTGCACAGATGGCTCACACGTCACCACTAACGTCTGCTGTATACCCATCAGCCGTGCACAGATGGCTCACACGTCACCACTAACGTCTGCTGTATACCCATCAGCCGTGCACAGATGGCTCACACGTCACCACTAACGTCTGCTGTATACCCATCAGCCGTGCACAGATGGCTCACATGTCACCACTAACGTCTGCTGTATACCCATCAGCCGTGCACAGATGGCTCACACGTCACCACTAACGTCTGCTGTATACCCATCAGCCGTGCACAGATGGCTCACATGTCACCACTAACGTCTGCTGTATAACCATCAGCCGTGCACAGATGGCTCACACGTCACCACTAACGTCTGCTGTATACCCATCAGCCGTGCACAGATGGCTCACACGTCACCACTAACGTCTGCTGTATACCCATCAGCCGTGCACAGATGGATAACACGTCACCACTAACGTCTGCTTAGAAACTGTGTTCTGCTCCGAGTTGGGAATACGCTGTTGTTAGATCTGTTATGTCCAGATTCAAGAAGTATGTCATTTACAGCAACATATTATCCATCAACGCTTTATAATAAGTCATAATAAATCGTACTTACATCTGCATGGTAAATTCCCCTGACATCGTTTGGTGTGCAAATAAATGGTACAACACTAAAATAACATGAATTCCAGCTACTTTGCCTAGGGCTTAGGCTGTCAACAGTTATTTCATCGCTAATAATACTGCCTGTATAAAACAGTGTATCTTCAAATAAGGCCGATATCACATTTTCCCACACTGAATAGGAAAACGAAAGTGACCTTATTTTCCGTTGTATACATCACAAACATCGTATATTAATGCAGTATTAATGTAAAGTTAGATGTTTACCACTAATTCGTTAAGATTTATCCATGAGGCACGAGTGAAAGATTTTATATAGTACCTAGATTTCCTGTGATTGGCTGCGGGGCCTGACGCTGGAAAGAGATGACATCTGATTGGCTGTGTGACGTCACTACACTACCCACAATGCAACAGCCAACCAGGAGGGCAGGCGCAGACAAGGAAGTTACCGGTGTGGTTTTTTTGTTGGTGTATTTCTGGCAATTTACCAACTTGTGCTGCACTTACACAAGACTATGGGCCACATCAGCGGTGTGAGACAACAGCGAGCTGCCAGAACGAGGCAGCGTGTGTCTAGCAGCACAAATGAACGGGTAAGGCGTGTGAAAATAGGAAGCCTGTGCTGGTGTCAATATGGCAGGTGAGACAGTGTGTGGCGTGAGGTGTGGCTGCGTGAACCTGACGCTGTGCCATTGTTTTGGTCAATACCATCAATATAGTTCAGGCACCTTTCATAGACGGAAAATGTTGTCATGTTGCAGCTAATTCCTTACAGATCAAATCAGTCTTAGAGACACTGACATTACATCACTTAATCAGCACTTTATGGTTAGCATCGTGTTATCGTATCATGTGCCTATCACCTCCCTTCCTGCTGGAGAGGGGGCACCCACCACCATTACCAGAGACTCACTTTACCACCACCACCACCACCTAACCAGCACTAGCACCGCCACCAAGTAGTCACCTCCCATCCACCACTGCCACCACCACCCAACCATCACCACCACCTGACCACCCTACCACCACCACCACCACCACCACTCCCCACACCACGTCCCAACCCAATTTGTGTAGGTAGATGCAGTGTGGTATAATATGGGTTTCTTTGTTAATGGCGAGTAGTTGTAGCTTGTCCACTACCTGCAGGTATTATTATTATTATTATTATTATTATATTATTATTATTATTGTCATTATTATTATTATTATTATTATTATTATGATTATTATTAAATATTAAGGGTAAAATTACCTGCGTCGATGGATGTCAGGATTCTCCACATGAGTGTCTGTACTCTGTAGTGAAGAGTGATGCACATGAATTGCAAGTGTTGTGATCGTTCTTGCGTGTGTCTGTGTGTGTGTGTGTGTTTCAAAAAGTCGAATTGCCTTAGTGCAAACTAATCATGACAGGTAATGATAAAGCAAAGGGTTTAACGATGTGCAATTGGCCACGTCATTCAGTGATTAGCCAGACTCAGATTGGACCTACGGGGACCAGAGGAAGGTGTTGTGTGTGTGTGTGTGTGTGTGTGTGTGAGAGAGAGAGAGAGAGAGAGAGAGAGAGGAACGGGAAGAAAGAGGGTGGAAGGGATGAGGGATACGCAGGGAAAGCAGAGAAGAGAAATTTGAAGGAAGGTAAGGAAGACGGGGATGGAAGCGAAGGAAACAGAGGAAGGAGAGGGAGAGAAAAAGACCGAGTTTGTGAGAGATATTGTGAGAGTTTGTGAGAGATTGTGAATAAATGAAGGCTTGGGTTTGGGCATGAGAGGAAGGTGGGGATGAGTGATAGTGGAATGACTGGCAGGCGATTGGATAGGAGGGATGATGATGATGATGATGAAGAATATAGGCTTTGATCAGACACACACACACACACACACACACACACACACACACACACACTGCAACGCCTCCCCCCTACACACATGTACTAAAAATAATCCTCTTTTCAAACTAACCCCTCCGGCAGCAACACACAGGTACTTTACACGAGCCACGGGGCATTACCAGTCAGAGTAAGTGAGCCGAGTGCCGCGGTAACACAGATGTCAACAGCAGCTGCCGGGGAGGGAAAGAACGAGAGAGTATACCAACCAACACAGTCACAGTAATATTCATGTTCCACGTATATATCTCACTTGCTGTATTGTACTTCTTCCTGTTTGGTCTTCATTGACAACCTTCTTTTTAATCTACCGGGTACCTCGTTTGTCTGTGTTGCCTGCCGCCGCTTCCTGTGTGTTGATCACCCCCACACACTCACAGCACACAGTAACACCACTCACTCTGTCAGTTCCCATCCTCACTCGCGCACATCCACACCATATCAAACTTCCATCCTCATGCCAATCCCCCTCCACCCCACAACACACTCCTTCATTCCCTACCCACACCCACACCCAACTGAAACCCACAATAAACGCCCCCACGCCAAAAAAACACCCATGCATCTCCCCCGGGCAAGAGAGAAACATACGATCGTCTCTCTCATTTAGCACACACAGCCACAGCCAAACAGCCCTTACCCTACACACCCCTACCACCTCTGACAGTACATACACAATCAAAATACAATCCCACACATCCCCACATCCTCCTAAACCCACAGTCATCCTTCCCCACACCCACAGTACACCCACAAATCTCCTCCCCCAGCAAGGTAAAAACATATTCGTTCATAACAGCACTTCCAATGACACTATTACCAATACACTTACACTCCCAGTATATCCCCAACACCCACACCCACACCCACAAACCCCCACCTAAACCCACAATAAACCTCCTACACGCCCACAACACGCCCACACTTCTCTTCTCCGGCTTTTATCCCTTTTAAACCCTGTCATCTATCCCTTTCAGCCCCTCTCACGTATCCCTTTCAGTCCCTCTCACGTATCCCTTTCAGTCCCTCTCTTACCGCCTCACTCACTGTCTTCTCTCTCTTTTCTCTCTTTATTCTCTCTCTTTCAGCAGTCTAGCCCTCTTTTCTCTTTCTAATTCTTTTCTAGCCCTCTTAGTGCCAGCCCAGCCTCGTTGGTTAGCTGGTGCCCCTCTCATCCTACCTCTCCCCTCCCTTCTCTCTCTCTCTCTCTCTCTCTCTCACACACACACACACACACACACACACACACACACACACACACAATCTTTTTTAATACAACTCAGTGCAATGGTGTGGGCCAGGGCTGTGCCTAATGCCTGCGTGTTGAATTATTTTTCCCGCCAAAATTCAAGCCAGTTTACGACAAAGGCGATTTTCATGTAATAACACGACAGAAATAGACCTAATAGCGGGAGAGAGAGAGAGGAGGAAAGGAGGAAAATCTAAACTTGTATGTGTGTGTGTGTGTGTGTGTGTGTGTGTGTGTGTGTGAGAGAGAGAGAGAGAGAGAGAGAGAGAGAGAGAGAGAGAGGAGGGAAGGAGGAAAATCTAAACGTGTGTGTGTGTGTGTGTTTGTATGTGTGAGAGAGAGAGAGAGAGAGAGAAAGAGAGAGAGAGAGAGGAGGGAAGGATGAAAATCTAAACGTGTGTGTGTGTGTGTGTGTGTGTGTGTGAGAGAGAGAGAGAGAGAGAGAGAGAGAGAGAGAGAGGAGGGAAGGATGAAAATCTAAACGTGTGTGTGTGTGTGTGTGTGAGAGAGAGAGAGAGAGAGAGAGAGGAGGGAAGGAGGAAAATCTAAACGTGTGTGTGTGTGTGTGTGTGTGTGTGTGAGAGAGAGAGAGAGAGAGAGAGAGAGAGAGAGAGAGAGGAGGGAAGGATGAAAATCTAAACGTGTGTGTGTGTGTGTGTGTGTGTGAGAGAGAGAGAGAGAGAGAGAGATGTAGGCAAAAAAAGATGTCATCGGATTGAGAGGGTTAAGGGTGGTATTCTGGGAGCCTGGATATTTCGCAACTCCCCTTCGTTAGCGATTTAATTTGCACTTTACACCTCAGTAATATTTGGCATGTTGTTGACAAAAACCATGTCGGTATTAAAACGATGCAAATGGCCTACAGGAGAATGGTAATGTGTAATGTACGGGATAAATGGCTTAGGTAAAGGTGCTACGAAGCCTGCTAGTGGCTGCCAGTGTAAGGCAGCTCTGTGATACCGCTGATAAGGCTCGTATCCCAGAGATAAGCGATGCAGCACACACACCAGCCATAAAATTAACACAAAAGCAAGAGGCTGTCGGCCGGCGCCAACGATTGAAAATATCCGCCTGTATGTGGCAGATTTCGTAGCACCACTTCCTCGGTGATTTATTTGGCATAATATTACACATTAATATTGATTTTCATGTAATCCATCACTTTTAAAATCGACGTAGGTTCCATATATAACATACTGGAGGATTTTATGGTATATGCGGCAAGTAATCGCCGAGGAAGAGACGCTACGGAGTCTCCAAGGCCTATATGAGAGATTTCGGCTGAAGTTTTAATGTCGGCACGATTGCAAGTCAGAGTAACATAGAAGAGAATATTAAGGTGTATGGTGCAGAATAAATCGCTGAAGAAGAAGTGTTATGGAACGATCAGAGTCAGTTGAAAATTAATCCGTAATATCGCTGGCTTGGTGGCCTTCGCACCGGTTTTTCCTTAGCGATTTATTTTGAAATTAGGCCTTTCTGTTGGCTTGTATGATATTTATACTTTGCTAATACCGCCATAGATTGCATCAATCGCACACAAGAAGATATTAAGGTCAAGTGTGCAAAATAGTTCGCCGAGAAAGAAATGTTACGAAATCTCCTATATGAGAGATTACGGCTTAATTTAAATCTCGGCACAGTTGCCTTAGTAACCTACAATAGAATATTAAGGTGTAATGTGCATAATAATAATAATAATAATAATAATAATGTGTAATGTACACAATAAATCTCGGCACAGTTGCCTCAGTAACCTACAATAGAAAATTAAGGTGTAATGTGCACAATAATAATAATAATAATAATAATAATGTACACAATAAATCTCGGCACAGTTGCCTTAGTAACCTACAATAGAATATTAAGGTGTGATGTGCACAATAAATCGCTGAGGAAGAGGTCTTACGAAGCCTCCCAAGTCGGGGTTGAAAATTAAGCCGTTATCTCGTTGAAATGGAAGGATTCTTAGCATCTTTTCCTGACCAATTTATTTTGCATATTACACCTTCCTGTCCTCTGTGACGTTATTTATATTTTTTAATACAGTCGTAGTTTGCATTAACACCATATTAGAGGATATTAAGGTGTAGCAGGAAAATAAATCGCCGAGGAAGGGATGTTACTAATCCTCCAAGAGATGTCCGAGATAACGGTTGAATTTCGAGTTGGTGGTTTGATTGATTTATGTGTAAATATCTGAACCGATATTGACAGTATTGTTGGAATGTTCCTTTCAATTTTTAAGCTGCCTAAATCACCATATATATGAGTGTAGTGCAGGAGCGCTGATGGGTGAATTATTACATTTGTAATGCACCGGGTGGGTCAGGATCACGTGATGGTTGTCATCAGCAGCTTTTACCCTCCCGGAAGAGAGCTGATATAGTCCGATCTGAGGGCAGCTTCACACATGCACACACCCATCCCCTTGCTCAAGGGGGACAGTAATCACCCACTTCGTCAGTGAAACTTTTGAATCCTGAACAAGGCGCGAACCCCCGTCTTAGATGCTTAGCTATAGAGTTACCACTGAGCCGGCGAGCGGTGTGTGTGTGTGTGTGTGTGTGTAGGAGCGTTAATGGACAAATTTTTAAAATGTGTGTGTGTTTGTGTGTTTCTGTGTCAAATTCTGTAATACCTAGGATCGTGTGTGTGTGTGTGTGTGTGTGTGTGTGTGTCATTCTGTAATTCCTAGGATCGTGTGTGTGTGTGTGTGTGTGTGTGTGTGTGTGTGTGTCAAATTCTGTAATACCTAGGATCGTGTGTGTGTGTGTGTGTGTGTGTGTGTCAAATTCTGTAATACCTAGGATCGTGTGTGTGTGTGTGTGTGTGTGTGTGTGTGTGTGTGTGTGTGTCAAATTCTGTAATACCTAGGATCGTGTGTGTGTGTGTGTGTGTGTGTGTGTGTGTCAAATTCTGTAATACCTAGGATCGTGTGTGTGTGTGTGTGTCAAATTCTGTAATACCTAGGATCGTGTGTGTGTGTGTGTGTGTGTGTGAAATTCTGTAATACCTAGGATCGTGTGTGTTCTTACCTAATTGTTCTTACCTAATTGTATCTTTACAGGAATGAGTCAAGCTTGTATTGTCCCGTGTCTTAGACCATATTTATCATACATATCCTTAAATTTGTGAATTGTTTTGGCACACACTATTTCATTCGGTAGTGCATTCCATTGATCAATTGCTTTGTTTGGGAAACTGAATTTCCTTACGTCTTTATCACCTCTCTTCTTATGCAGTTTTTTGCAGTGTCCTCTTGCTGATGCTTTTCCATATGTTAAGTAATCATTTATGTCTATTTTCTCCTTTCCTGATATGCACTTATATAGCATTATCATGTCACCTCTTTTCCTTCTCTCCTGTAGTGTTGGTAGATTCAGTTTATTTAGTCTTTCTTCGTAGCTTAGGTCCCTTAAGCTTGGTATCCATCTTGTAGCGGCACTTTGAACTTTTTCAATCTTGTCTATATGCTTTTTGAGATGAGGACTCCAGACTATTGATGCATATTCCAGGGTTGGTCTAATGAATGATGTTATTATCCTTCTTAGCATGTCTTCATTTATGTATGTGAATGCTATTCTCATATTTGCAAGCAGTGTATACATGTTCCGTAGCTTCTCGCTGATGTGGTCAGCCGGAGATAGTCTGTTATTGATAAGCACACCTAGGTCTTTCTCTCTTTCTGATGTGTATAGGGTTTTATTTCCTAACTTATAATCCCAATCAGGTCTTTTTCCACTTTTACCAAACTTGATTACATGACACTTGTCCACATTGAATTCCATTTGCCATGTACTACTCCATTCATGAAGTTTAATTCTTCTTGTAGCTCTTTACAAGAGTTTGTGTTAGTAATTCTCCTTTGTATTTTTGCATCATCTGCAAACATATTCAGATAGCTCTCATTTCCAGTGTTACTGTTTATATCATTTATGTACACTAGAAACATGATTGGTGCCAGCACCGAACCCTGTGGTACTCCACTAGTCACTTCTTTCCATGATGAGTAGTTTCCTCTTAGTAGTGTCCTCATTTCTCTTTTTATGAGAAAGTCTTGCATCCAACAAAACAGTTTGCCTCGAATTCCTCCTTGATGGTACAGCTTCCATAAAAGTCTTTGGTGTGGTACTGTGTCAAAAGCTTTCTTGAAATCTAAATAGATACTGTCCACCCATCCTTCCCTTTCCTGTATTGTGTTTGTTACTGTCATAGTAGCTCAACAGATTAGTAACACATGATTTTCCTTTTCTGAAACCAAACTGTCTTTCTGTTATCATACTGTGTTCTTCTAGATGATTTACCCAAGCTTTTCTGATAAGTTTTTCTAATACCTTGCTTACAACACTGGTCAGTGATACTGGTCGGTAGTTGAGAGGATTTTGTCTATTTCCTTTCTTGAATAAGGGGACAATATTTGCTTTTTTCCAAATATCAGGTAGTTTCCCTTGACTCATGGATTTCTTGAAAATTAAAAATAATGGTTTACTTAACTCCTTTGCACATTCTCGTAACACCCAACATGAAATTTCATCAGGACCACTTGCTTTTCCTCTGTCTAATCTACTTAACTCCTCCTGTATTACTTTTTCTGCTATTTGTATATCTGGTAGTATGTGTGGACATGCGTGTTCCACATATTCCCTCTCAAAATTTTTTTCTTCTGTAAAAACTAATTGGAAATTCTTATTTAGTGCTTCACAAATATCTTTCCCTTGTGTATAAGTGATTCCCTCGTCCGTGATGGATTGTATTATATCTTTTACTTTGGTTTTGCTTCTGATATAGCTGTAAAACAGCTTTGGTTGATCACTACTTTTATTTATTATATCCTCCTCAAACTGTTTTTGGGCTTCCCTCCTTATTCTTGTATAGTCGTTTCTTGCCTGTTTGTAATTATTATACGCCCTTTCACTATTGTGTCTTCTGTATCTATTCCACAACAAATCTCTTCTTTCTTTTGATTTTTTACATTCTGTATTGAGCCATTTCTGTATTTTCTTATCTGCTTCTTTGTGCTGTGGGATGTACTTCTGGACTCGTATTTCATAAAATTCACAAAAATTTTTATATACAGCATTTAAATCTTGTCCTCTAAGCTCATTTTCCCAATCAACTTCTAAGAAATACTTCTTTAGGTCTTGATAATTTCCCTTTTTATAGTTTAGTCTCTTTTTGTAACTGTCATTGCTGTTTACTATGTCATATGCTATCCTGAAGTTATAATTTAGTACTGCATGATCGATTTTGCCGAGTGGAGGGTGATATATTAAACTGTCAATGTCATTTTCTTGCCTAGTAAATATTAGATCTAGCACTGAAGGTACATCAAGTCCTCTTTTTCTAGTGGTTCCCCTCACATGTTGCGTTAAGAAAAACTCTTGTACGAGATCCAGGAGCTTTTGGCCCCAACAGCTTTCTTGGCTATTTATATCTAGAGTATTCCAATTTATATTTGTATTGAAATCCCCAGTTAGTATAAGTCTTTCCGATTTCTCTTTCATTTTATGTAGCAAGGATCTTATACTCTGAATTGTACTCTCTGCCAGGTCCTCATATTCGTCTCTTTCCCATGTGTTTGATCTGGGTGGCATGTACAAATTGGCTACAATTACTTTACCTTCAGATGTGTTGATCTCTACTGCAATCAGTTCTACTTGTGATGGTATATCTAGGTTTATTTCCTTGACTTTTAGATTTTTCTTAGTTAATATTATAATTCCTCCTCCTTTTTTTAAATTTCTGTCTCTTCTTCATATATTGTATTCCTCTAAGTTTAGTATGTCATTGGATATCCTTGGTGTTAATTTTGTCTCAGTTAGGCATGTTATTTGTGGTTCATTTTCTCTGACATAATCATTCATCTCTAGTAATTTAGGTACCATTCCATCCACATTTGAGTACATCAACTTTATCATCTTGTTTATATACTTGTCATGACATGGTTCTACTAACTTCCTCCTTTTTCTTCCATCCTGTTTGTGTACCACTTTCGTACCTGCAATCCTATTACTTTGTAAAAAAAAATTCTTCTTGTCCTCTTCTGATCTTCCCTCATTTTTTGTTTTTGCTTCCTCCCTTTTCTCTTTCAGTAATTCCAGTTCCTCTTGTGTTAGGCATCTTTTTATCCATACATTTTTGAACTCCTCTTTTTCCATAAGATTCTTTGCATTTTTTAGTATCTCTTCCACAGTGTTTACACTCTGGAAAGTCACCTTTAGAGGTCTTGTCTTGCTTTTCTCGTATTTCCCTAACCTTTTGTGTTCCTCTATGTATTTACTACAGATTTCCTCTGATACTTCTTTCAGTAAGCTCATTACATTTGCCATCTCCTTTTTGTCTCTAGTGATTTTGTTTTTAATTTCTTCCTCTTCTATAGCAGTGATTACTATTGATTTATTTATTTCTATTGAATCTCTGACTAACTTTGGATTGTTTTGGATTATTCTTTTCACTTCCTTTTTAATGTTTTTTTCCGCCACCCTTGTTTCTAAGTCTTTCTTTACTTTCATCATTTCAGCATACGTGGTTTCTACATCATTTTTGTAGCTTTGCACAGCTTCATTCACCTGTGTTATCTTCTCCTCAATATCACTGCTCTGGTCCATATGACTGCTTGCTTGTCTAATTGTCTCTGTGTCATTTTTTAACTCTTCCATAACACTCTCGTGATTAACTACTGTACTTCCCATTTCACTCACTTTCTTCCTAAGCGTGTTCAATTCCACTGTTAGTTCACTGATGATTGTGTCTTGCTTATTGGCCTCCCTTCCCAGTTTTTCTATCTCTTCCTTTTGCAAGTGCATTTGCTTCTTTATTTCATCAATTTCATTTTTGAAAGCCATTTCTAGTTTGTGTACACGTTCAACCAGTCTATTGTGAGTCTCCACTTCAACCAGTTCTTGGTAGAAGTCATCATTTTGCTTTTTACTTTTATCCCTTTTCTTTTCCAAATTTGTTTTACTGAAGTATGGATACATTTTGTAATACTAAATGAACAGAGTATTTACTTACAAAGTATGCACGCTTTCCCCGTGTTGCTGTAGTATAAACAAACCCAGCTGACTCAACGCATCGTGGTTCTTTGTTGTTTGAACCAGTCTTATTTGAACTTATTATTTCTTTTCCTTTTAATAATGAAAAATCATTTAGTCTAACCTGGTACAGAGCTTGACTCATTCAAAGATACTTATTTAGGTAATTGCCACTGTTTTGATACGGAGCGCCGATGTCCGACGTCTGCATCTGATGACTCCCTGACTGTGTGTGTGTGTGTGTGGTTAGAACCGCTACTGTTAGCACATTTGTAGGTATTACATTACGAAAATTTCGTAAAACGTTAGGTGCATGCACAATTTGTAGCAATGCAAGTCTTACTTACTGTTGGTAATTTTGTGAGTGTCGTTTGTATTTTGTCAAATATATCACCATCTTTAATAGTGACGTTATGTCCGTATTCACTTTAGATAACAACTGAAAAATAGACTGTATCTTATTCCTGCCAACAGAAAGGTTATCGGTGTGACTGTATGTAAGGTCATCTATTGCGTGTCAGAGAGAGAGATTATGCACGTTTAATACTCGTATAATCACACACGCATGCACATAAGCATAAAGTTATACAGACCTATTAAGAAATGAGGGATTGGCCCTATGACTGTTGACTGGAGTATGCTTAAATTTATAGTCTGATACGAAGGCCAGGCTCATCCATCCGTAAGCAGAGTAAGTGCCTATACGACTATGAAAGGATAACAAATTACGCCGTCAGTATATAGCATGTATTTTCCTTATTCTGCCAGCGTTCGGTCTTCAGTTAACAGTAGTTGACTTACAATATTATAAAATTGACTACTACAGGATGTTAGATTCTGTATTCAATACAAGTTGCAATGAAAGTTACAGTATCTTTGTTACGCAACTTGCATGAGAAGCAGCTGGAATCAGTTCTAAATATTTGTAAATTCTCAGTCAACAACAGAAAGCTTTACGATGAGGAGACGAAACGACGAGGCGAAGGATAAGGTTACGTCTTGGCGATACCTGTTTACTTAGGTATTCCCTCAAATACTGAACCATCATTAGCAGCTTGTTGCCACTATAATACCGTTTATTATTAAGAGAAAAATCGCAATGGAATGATTAACTATGCAGAGTTTGTTGACACAATTAATGGCTACTTAACCTCTCCCTAACACACATCTGCCTCCACCACCACCACCCCTCCTCTCCCCCATCACTCACCTTCCCCGCAACTCCCACCCCTGCTTCACCCCCAGCACTGTTACCAGATCATTTCTGTCTGTCGCTGCTGCTGCCATCTGCACAGTGTCCCGCGCGGAAATTTCTCCGACTGTACCTCTAATGCTTTTGAAGAGGGATTATAAGTGCTCCAGGAACTTTCTATTTCAGCTTTCGCAGACTAACGCACAGTATTTGTGTGCACTTGTTTACTATTACTGGTGACCTCCAATGACCTCCAACAAGTGACCTTAAATGACCTCGGAGGTCAACCTCACATAGCCTATGTCCGAACTGGAGGTCATGTGAGTCTCCATTGCAAAAACTGGGCTGCAGGGGTACCCGACGTTGCCCGGGCTAAGAACGTGAACACTCTACCGGTGTTCTTAAGTGGCCCAGATTTGAATTTTGACCCCCTAAAACCATCCTTGGGTCACCCTGATTCAGAATATACATGGGTCTGGGCACTACACTGTGGGTCTGGGGATCTCTGACCTTTGAGTAATAACCGAACCGAAACTCACCAAATCAATCACTGGTCTGACCGAGATTCGATTTCAGGCCCTTGCGCTGCACACGCGCGCACATTACCACTGAGCCAAACAGAGGATCCCCGCCTTGCTTCTGGGCAACGCGGGCTTTAATAGACCCCAATACACTTGGTTTGGGCGTAACTGAAGGAAAACAAACGAACAAACAATGCGGCTCTTTTATTCATTAATGGATTATGCTTCCGTCCTTCTCAGTAAAATTGTCATGTCATTTCCTGAACTGTGCATGTTCACCTCAGTTTTTCATGTTAATTTCAACTAAAATTAAGTTTTCCTGGCAGGGGACTGCGTTTTTTTTTATTTTTTTTTATTATAATAATTATTTTTACCGCCACTTTCTTGTCCTAGTACTCATGGTCACAGTTATGTGAGCTGCCTAGCATGGGTTGTCTGGCAAGGTGCCTAGCATGGGTTGCTGGCAAGGTGCCTAGCATGGGTTGTCTGGCAAGGTGCCTAGCATGGGTTGTTTGGCAAGGTGCCTAGCATGGGTTGCTGGCAAGGTGCCTAGCATGGGTTGTCTGGCAAGGTGCCTAGCATGGGTTGTTTGGCAAGGTGCCTGGCATGGGTTGTCTGGCAAGGTGCCTGGCATGGGTTGTCTGGCAAGGTGCCTAGCATGGGTTGTTTGGCAAGGTGCCTAGCATGGGTTGCTGGCAAGGTGCCTAGCATGGGTTGTCTGGCAAGGTGCCTAGCATGGGTTGTCTGGCAAGGTGCCTAGCATGGGTTGTCTGGCAAGATGCCTAGCATGGGTTGTCTGGCAAGGTGCCTAGCATGGGTTGTTTGGCAAGGTGCCTAGCATGGGTTGTCTGGCAAGGTGCCTAGCATGGGTTGTCTGGCAAGGTGCCTAGCATGGGTTGTCTGGCAAGGTGATGCAGCAATTATGGGTTGTCTGGCAAGGTGATGCAGCAATTATGGGTTGTTTGGCAAGGTGATGCAGCAATTATGGGTTGTCTGGCAAGGTGATGCAGCAATTATGGGTTGTTTGGCAAGGTGATGCAGCAATTATGGGTTGTTTGGCAAGGTGATGCAGCAATTATGGGTTGTTTGGCAAGGTGATGCAGCAAATATGGGTTGTTTGGCAAGGTGATGCAGCAAATATGGGTTGTTTGGCAAGGTGATGCAGCAATTATGGGTTGTTTGGCAAGGTAATGCAGCAATTATGGGTTGTTTGGCAAGGTGATGCAGCAATTATGGGTTGTCTGGCAAGGTGATGCAGCAATTCGGAAATAAATATCAAAACAGCTCCAACACTTCCCCCTCCTGTTGATTATATTTCTGGTGGTCCAATCTGTGCAAGCGGTGAAGTCTGGTGAAGCTTACTGCAATTTTTGGATACAGTAGGCTGAGAATCTCAAAGTAACGTATTTATATGCACGTAATATCTGTAGATTATTCGTATAATTTTAACGTATACTGATCGTTCACGTAAAGTTGCTAGGCAACTATGTAAAAGCTTGTATGCAGCCTAATGTTAAACGACGAGGTGAAACATCGTTCAGTTACTTCAGTACATCGTCTGATTTGCATCTCATTATATTTATATTTTTTTTATTAATACTATTTGATGCCACATTTTACATTAATATAGGAACACTAAACCGCAATCACTTGCCAATCATATAATTCAAAATTTAGTATACTGTACATGCTAAATAAAATACCAGCCGCCGCCGGTGTAGCGTTATGATCTGTCCCCCTGTCCGCCCCCTACGGCGCATGCGTGGGAGTTGCCAGAGGCCGCCACAAATATGCCATTTGTCCTCTGATCTCTGTAGGCGTAACATGATCGGAGCCTCTCGCCCTTTGTTTACATACGGCAAATGGTCATTCCGGCTTCTCATATCATTCGTCTCAAAGCTTTCTCGGGTAGTTTCCGCCCTTAAATTAAATTAGGTTAGGCGGAAAGCGGTAAAAATTCGAATTTCTAAAGTATGAATGAGTCAGGTTGGATAAACATAGTTATAATTAATCATCTGGGGACGAGTTATCTAATCTGTTAGGCGTGAGGATTGCCTTAGCTTTGTATCTCTACGGGAATGAGTCAAGCTCGTACCGTCCCGTGTATTAAACCATTTTTATCATACATATCCTTGAAATTATAAATAGTTTTGGCACACACTACTTCATTCGGTTGTGCATTCCACTGATCAATTGCCCTATTAGGGAAACTGAACTTCCTTACATCTTTATCACCTCTCTTCTTATGCTGTATTTTCCAATGTTCTCTTGCTGATGCTTCACACATATGATATATATTCATTTATGTCTATTTTCTGTTCCCCTGATATGCATTTAAACAGCATAATCATGTCTCCTCCTCCTCTCCCGCAGCGTTGGTAAATTCATTCTTTCCAGTCTTTCTCAGTAACATAAATCCCTTATGATTGGTACCCATCTTGTAGGAGCTCGTTGTACTTATTCAATCTTATGTGTTTTTTAAGATGAGGTTTCCAGACTACTGTGATGCATATTCCAGAGTTGGTCTGATGAATATCTTCCTCAGCATATCTTCATTTATATATGTGAATGCTATTCTCATATTAGCAAGCAATGTATACATGTTTCGTACCTTCTCACTGATGTGATCATCAGGAGATAGTCTGTTACTGATAATTACTCCTAGGTCCTTCTCCTTTTCTGATATGTGTAGGGTTGATCTTCCTAACTTATAATACCAATCTGGTCTTTTCTCACTTTTACCAAATTTTATTACATGACACTTATCCACATTAAATTCCATTTGCCATTTATTGCTCCATTCATGAAGCTTGTTCAATTCCTCTTGCAGCTCTTTGCAAGAATCTATGTTAGTAATTTTCTTTTGAATTTTTGCATCATCTGCAAACATATTTAGATAGCTTCCTCTTTGCATTATATATTCACTTTAATACCCACCCAACTCCTTTTAAGTACCATAGAGTCAATAAGTGGCTTGGTGCTAGCTTTTCCTTTTCCTTGTTTTTTTTCCAATTATCCAATCCAATCCCTTTAGTTTTGAGAAATCTTACATCTCCCTTTAGTTTTGAGAAATCTCACATAAGAGTGTTAGGCTAGTCCAGTATAGTTCAAGTTCAGTCAATGTGAAATAAAAATTAGCCTCTAAATTTCATTTATGGAAAAGTACTTTTAACTCCAAACACTATGAAAACAGTATGCACTCCAGTAGGGTATGCTTAGTGAAGTTTCCTGTTCACACTGTTACAGCACTGCTACTGATTCAATGGATAATGGTAAAGTAAAAACCCTTATCAGTTACGTTACTGAGATCACTTCAGATACTAGTTATGGGAAATAAAATAAAAAAATCCTAAGTTAGGTTATTCAGCACATTGGGTACATTACTACACATCACTGATTGGCATATTTTAATACTATCGTTTATTTAAATCTGCACACATGTGCAGTAACATAAATCCTGTCGTGTCCAGTAGCACAGGATATATTTATATACTGTACTATCAATGGAAATGCATTGAATACAGTAATTAAAAAAAAGAAGCAAAAGTTAGCACCAAGCCAATGAAAATATGGCACTGAGGTGGAAGGGGGTTGGGTGGTTATTAAAGTGAAAATATAAGGCTGAGAGATAAGACACATGAAGTACAAGAGGAGGTGAATAATAAGCGCCAGTACCAAGCTAAAACAATGACTACATGGCACTATAATGGAAGAGGGTTTGGTGGGTATTAAAGTGAAAATGTAGGGGAGAGAGGTAAGACAGATAAAGTACAGGAGCAGAGTGGGAAGAGGGGAAGGATGGAGATTAAAGTGACCCTTTTGCCACAAGCAGGGATACTGAGGAAGTATTCTGTCCCCCCTCCCCAGAGGGGTACTATCAATGGAAACTAAGCCAGCTCCCAGTCACGGTTATCTCACGAATCCTTTCCCCTCGGGGAGGGGGGGATAGAATACTTCCTCAGTATCCCTGCTTGTCGTAAAAGCCCACTAAAAATCCTTCCCCTTTTCCCCCCTCTGCTTCTTGTACTTTATCTGTTCCACCTCTCTGCCTTATATTTCAATACCCACCCAAGTTAGTGCCATATAACTTAGTCATCGAATGGAATGGATTATTAAAAAAAAAAAAAAAAAAAGGAAAGCGAGCACCAAGCCACTCAATGACTATATGGCACTATAATAGGAGTTGGGTGGGTATTAAAGTGAAAATATAAGGCAGAGAGGTGGGACAGATAAAGTACAAGAAGCAGAGGAGGAAAAGAGGAAGGATGAAGATTAAAGTGCCCCTTTTAGACGGTTTTTACGACAAGCAGGGATACTGAGGAGGTATTCTATCCCCCCCCCTCCCCAGGGGGAAACTTAGTCATTGAGTGGCTTGGTGCTCGCTTTCCTTTTTTTTTTTTTTTTTTTTTTTTTTAAATTCCATTCCATTTTATTCCATTCCATTCATGAGTCCTTTACTCATCCCTCTTAACCACCTGTGAGGTCTACAAATACCTGTACACTAGTCAAATTTAACACAATGAGAACTACTCAGCTACAGACCAGTATCACTGACCAGTGTTGTAAGATACTAGAAAAGCTGAAAGGGAAGTTTGGGTAAAACATCTAGAACATGGTATGATAAAAGAGAGGCAGTTTGGTTTTAGGAAGGGAAAATCATGTGTTACTAATCTTCTAAGCAATTATGACAAAGTTAGAGAAACATTACAGAAAAGAGAAGGATGGGTGGACAGTATCTATTTAGATTTTAAGAAAGCATTTGACAAAGTACCGCACCAAAGACTTTTATGGAAGCTGTACTATCAAGGAGGTATCCAAGGCAATCTCCACTTTTGGATGCAGGATTTTCTTAGAAAAAGGGAAATGAGAACAATATTAAGGGGAAATTACTCATCATGGAGGGAAGTGACCAGTGGAGTTCCACAGGGCTCAGTTATGTTTTTAGTATATTATGTTTTTAGTATATATAAATGACATAGATAGTAATATTGGAAATGGAAGCTATCTAAATATGTTTGCAGATGATGCAAAAATTCAAAAGAAAATTACTAACATAGATTCTTGCAAAGAGCTGCAAGAGGAATTGAACAAGCTTCATGAATGGAGCAATAAATGGCAAATGGAATTTAATGTGGATAAGTGTCATGTAATAAAATTTGGTAAAAGTGAGAAAAGACCAGATTGGTATTATAAGTTAGGAAGATCAACCCTACACATATCAGAAAAGGAGAAGGACCTAGGAGTAATTATCAGTAACAGACTATCTCCTGATGATCACATCAGTGAGAAGGTACGAAACATGTATACATTGCTTGCTAATATGAGAATAGCATTCACATATATAAATGAAGATATGCTGAGGAAGATATTCATCAGACCAACTCTGGAGTATGCATCACAGTAGTCTGGAATCCTCATCTCAAAAAACACAGATAAGATTGAAAAAGTACAACGGGCCACTACAAGATGGGTACCAAGCTTAAGGGATTTAAGTTACTGAGAAAGACTGGAAAGATTGAATTTACCAATGCTGCAGGAGAGGAGGAGACATGATTATGCTATATAAATGCATATCAGGGGAACAGAAAATAGACATAAATGAATATATATCATATGTGTGAAGAATCAGCAAGAGGACATTGCAAAGTACAACATAAAGAGAGCTGATAAAGATGTAAGGAAATTCAGTTTCCCTAATAGGACAATTGATCAGTGGAATGCACAACCGAATGAGGTAGTGTGTGCCAAAACTATTTATAATTTCAAGGATATGTATGATAAAAATGGTTTAATACACGGGACAGTACGAGCTTGACCCATTCCTGTAAAGATACAAAGCTAAGGCAATCCTCACGCCTGAGAGATTAGATAACTTGTCCCCAGATGATTAATTATATCTATGTTTATCCAACCTAACTCATTCATACCTTAGAAATTCGAATTTTTACTGCTTTTCGCCCAACCTAATTTAATTTAAGGGCGGAAACTACCCGAGAAAGCTTTGAGACGAATGATATGAGAAGCCGGAATGACCATTTGCCGTTTGTAAACAAAGGGCGAGAGGCTCCGATCATGTTACGCCTACAGAGATCAGAGGACAAATGGCATATTTGTGGCGGCCTCTGGCAACTCCCACACATGCGCCGTAGGGGGCGGACAGGGGGACAGATCATAACGCTACACCGGACCACTCACCCCGCCACCAAGCCACCACCATCCCAGGACACCACGGCGGGGTTAGTGACCCAGGACAAGAGAGTCACCAGGACACCTCTGTCCAGAGTCCCTCTTCCCCGCAACTGTCACAACACCAGGTGAGCGGGAAGAGGCAACGACCCTGCAGACGGGGCAGCCTTCACCAGGTTCGGGGTGGGGCTGATCCAGAGTCAGTCCCAGGCAACACCGTGGTACAGCCACCGTACGTACCGGGGAAGGAGCAGTCACTGTACGCCTTTCAGTTGTTTCCCCTGCGACACCGCCATCACGGCCACCGTACGTGAAGGGGGAGGGAGTGGCCACCGTACGCCCCTCAGTCACAGCCACCTCTGGGGACGGCCTCGGGGCGTTAATTATTGAACGCGCCCCGACTGGCAGAGAGAGGAATAGTGGAACCGCGATCACGGCCACCGTACGTGACGGGGAGGGAGTGGCCACCGTACATCCCTCATCCACTATTACCTCCTACTATGGGAGTAACGCCTCAGTTACTTCCCGAAGGGCAGGCAGGCCCACAGCTATGGTCTTAGTACGTACAAGGGTAGATAGACCCTCGGCTATGGCCTCAGTATGTACTGGAGAGGGCGCTGCCCATGTGCACCCCTCTCCTGCCTTTTCCTCCTGCGGGAGTAACACCGCGTTCACGGCCACCGTACGTGACAGGGAAGGAGCGGCCACCGTACGCCCTTCAGTTACTTCCCTGCAGGTGGGCGGACAGGCACACAGCTACGGCCGCAGTGTGTGCAAGGGTAAGTAGACTGTGAGTAGACCCTCAGCCACGGCCTCAGCAGGCACCAGAGAGGGCGCTGCCCGCATGCACCCCTCTCCTGTCTTTTCCTCCTTCGGGAGCAGCACCGCGTTCACGGCCACCGTACGTGACGGGGAAGGAGCGGCCACCGTATGCCCTTCAGCTGCGAGCCCTAGGAGTCACGAAACCGCGTTCACAGCCACCGTACGTGACGGGGAGGGAGTGGGCACCGTATGCCCCTCATTCGTGACTCTGAAGGCCCTCCTGGAGCAGGAGGTCCCTTGCACGGCCGACCCCTTTCCTCTCGGCTGCGTGGGACCCCCTTTGTCTCCCAACAGGAGCAGTTCCCCGGAGGTGCTTTCAGAGTGGTGGCGTGGCCCAGTCCAAGCCCTACCACCTACCCCTGGGAGGTCCCTGTCCCTGACGGACACCCGACGGAGGCGACGCCGCAGTTCACCCGATGGCGCTTCTTCCCATAGGCAGCCGCAGTCCCCCGACTCCCAGGTCTGGCCAGCAGCCCCCAGGCCCAGACAACCCAGGCTCCCTCTCTCCTCGGAGCCAGAGGCACCAGGCCCGCCTCCTGCCGCTGTTCGGCCCTAGTCCCGAGGGCCACCTCACAGGTCGAGGCCCCCAGACCGGAGGGCCTCCCTGCACCCAACCAATGCGGCCCCAGTGTGAGGGCCGCCTCCCAGGTCGAGGCCCCCAGATCGGAGGGCCTCCCTGCACCCCAGCGACGACTACAACCCGGGCAGTGACGCCCCTACGGACAGTGCGCTGCCCCCATCAGGAGGGCCCCTCTCTCACACCCAGGACATGCAGCAGGTGATACCCAAGGAAAATATGGGTACATAGTGACACTAATAATGCTAGTACAGTGAACAATCAACACAGTAGTGTACAGTGACAAATAACAGAGTAAAGGCTCAAGTGATATATAAGTGACCGGAGTTACACACAGTGCACAGTGACCCGATACCTGGCAGGACAGAAAAGACCAATAAATATATACGGGAGGAATTATAGCAATCGTGGGTTAAAGTCAGAGGCGTGCGGGGTTCATCAGAAACTTGTGAACTAGTGCTACTGCGACTAAGTGACCCTCGCGAGTGTCGCGACCCGCATCCTACCCACTTATGGTAATATTCATTCCCGCCACTCTTGGTCACGTCCTCGCCTAGTGAAATGAACTCAGTATATAAAACGCCATCTCTGCCTAGAAACAGTATCCGCGTAATATAATATTAGTATCAAATATCCATGCCCAAGTGAAGAGTGACCTATTGTGCGTGTAACCCTACCCATTTGTATTAAAGGCTAATTCTGTGTTTCCTGTCTCTATACATATCCAATATCTCTTTGTGTATATTGTCACGGTGTAAGAATCAAGGCAATAGATGTGTTAAGGTGTACTGCCTGGTTTTTATGTCCTGTTCCTTTGTGGGTGCCTTACTTCCGGTCCGGAAAGAGGACCCCGCTCAGTCGCTGGTGTTCTTAGGACGAGAGATTGGTCTAAAAACACCCAGCATAACAGTAAATAAACTGAGATGAAAATACATGAAGGGGAATCAATCAGACGGCGAATTGTTTTGTTTTTGTTGTGAGGGCGAGTTGTGCTGAAGCTGCCGTCACACTGGGACAAAAGTACCTAACATGCTAGCCAGTTTTGCGACCCGCTAACCAAACTGACTCACGGTGAGCGAGATTTTTCCTGCGAGGCGAAATGGATAACAATTCTCGCTCACAGCTTGTTGGTGGGATTAGAACTCAAATGAGCCTATATTAATTTTGTAACTGGTGAGAAAATATTCTGTTATTCACAGAAGGAAACTTTAACTAAAACTGTTAGGTAAATACAATTTAATTTTTGTGGTTTTTATTCATTTTTATTTTTTTCTTGTAATATGAAATAAATATTCGGACACTCGGGTGACCAGCCAGGAGGCTGTCTGTTTTGTCTCCAAACGACAAGTAATAATCAGATTTTGATATGGATCCTGCGGCAAAGAAAACCTAGAAGACTGCTCTGTGGCTCTAGAGCTGCTAAAGTACGTGAGGCGGTTACAGAAATTGAGGAAAAGGGAGTGTGTACTCCGTGGTGGTTTGTTTACAAATGACCACAAGGCGCCAAGGCAGACGACACTGTTGGCCGTTTTGGCTACCAAAAACACACGAGTGTGACGGACACTCGACTCTGCTAGCCGTTTTCACTCGCAAAACTGGCTGGCATGTTAGCCACTTTTGGTCTAGTGTGACACCGCCTTAATCCGCCAGTCACCACATGTTTTGAAATAACTCTCCATCTACCTACATCAGCATCTGTAGCTCTGTGGGTCTTTTCCCCGTCAGGACGATCGTGTGGAGGGGGCATAGAAATCATTTAAAACTGCACAAACTAAATGGTGAACATATTAATTCCAGTCTCCGTTAGTTGGGTGTAATTCCGTAATAATACCCATTACTCTGGCATTCATGCATAGTCACCACCGGTAAGTTATTGTTATCGACGTGTTAGGCAAATTTTGATGTGTAGACGGTGTTCTGTGGTTAGTTTTTCATTCTTTTTTCAGAGTTCTTAAGCTGTATTCACCTTTTATGTTTTATAGTACGGTAATCATCCAGTTTTCATGACTTGTAGAAATCATTGGCTTTAATACTGGGAATGGTAAATGTACGTTTTACATCAAGCAGTAAATGGATCTTACCAATGCATTCCATACTACTCCAGTTTGTTCTCTGTATTTTCTGACTTTTCATGGTTGTAAACAATTTATTTCTGATTCTTCACGAAATGAGCACAGCCTTTCCATATTTTATATTGAAATGAGTCTTTCACAGGTTAGCTGGATTACCACAGCTACTGGGCACATTTATAAACTCACCCCTGGAAGCTGGGTTAGGTTTGGTGAAATCATTAAGTTACCAATGCTTTGACACGGGATATACTGATGCGTCCAGTCAGACCAATGGTTGGTAAACAATGTGGCCGGTTGGATTGATCGTCAGTAAATATTGATCATCGCTGACCAAATGAACTGACACAGCGGAACATAGCATAAAACAACGGACAAACGGATTTCACATGAAAAGTTTACTTACCACCCCAGAAATAATCAGAAAAATACAGTATAACAGATTGTCAGGAAGAAGACGAACTGATTTGGTAAGGTGCTTCTGCTGCTTCAGATAAAGCATGTGTGTACCTGGCAGACTTACTGGGTAGTTGAACCTTGGTTAGGTTAGGTCAAAATTCTTGGTTAGGTTAAAATGTAGCTAAGGTTAGGAAGAGGTAGCTACTAAAAGGTGACGAGGACATATGTTGGAGTAAGTGTCCGCCATTACTCTCGAGAAACAGTTGATACAGCAGAAGGAACCTGGCTAAAAACATTAGGGAAAGAAGTCTAATGTGACACATTTACCACCCCAAAAATAACCTGAAAACTTAAGATCAGGAAGAAGTGAATTGGTAAGGTGCTACTGCTGCTTAAAGTAAAACTTATTTTTACTCTGGGAATTATTTCACATGTAGACGGTCAGATGTTGACTTTTTTTTCTTTATTAAGCAAATCATGAGAACAATACAGTAATATCTTACTACACAAATCCCCTTTATGCAGTACCGCGCCATTGCGATGTAAAACAATTAACACCCTTCTCCGCCTATTAATGGCCAGTCCTTGGTTATCCAATGAGAGTTGTTTGCTGATTTTAATTGATTTTTATTTTTTTCAGATTTTGATGATATTCTAGACTTAATTTTTGTATTTAGGTTGACTTATAAACTGTTTTTAGACTTAGATTAACCCTTTGAGATTTTCGGTCCTCCGCTGATTGTGTCTGTGCCAGATTCAGCCTGGTGCGCGTATTAGCACCATCGTGCAGCGATGTTTGTACTTAATTGGCCACTGCACATTAACTTTTTATGGTACCATTTTAAAGCTGAATAGTTGCTCTTTATCATAGTATGGTTGAAAAAGGTAAATATACTACTGTAGCTAAGAGGCCAGTAGGATGAGTAGAAGTTTGCTGAAAAGGAAAAATCGCACACCCTTCTGTGGAAAAGTATTTGTAAAAAAAAAAAAAAAAGGTGTTAGAGTTACATGAATTTGCACCATGTGAATCTACAGTAAATTACCTTTCCATTGATATACAGGTTATGGCAATTTACGTTAGTATTCACAGTGAAAAGCGAAAGCTCTCGCTGTCACACAGGCAAATATCCATGCTGGTAATACTGATATTCATGGGAAAAGTGAATTTATTATGCATATCTGTCTGATGTACTTGTCAGTGTAAAACTAAATAGTTGGAAAAGGATAAACAGGATAGTGTATGTAGAATAAGCCCAGACAGGATATGGAAAACATGTAAAAAACAAATGTTGTTTCATATGACTCGAATTCGAGTCACCAGAATCTCAACGGTTGGATTTACGATGACTCGAAATCGCGTCTTCAGAATCTCAAAGGGGTAATGTGTTTTAGTCATAGATAGGGTGAACACTGTCATTTTGAGGTACAATTCACTTATGTTTGATTTTTTTTTTTTTCTTTTCAGACATTTTTTATGATTTTCAGATTTTATTTTTGGATTTAGGTGAGTTATAAACTGCCTTTAGGCTTAGTTTTTTTTTTTTTCGTTTTTAAAGGTTCCAACATGCTTGCATGTGTCGGCCTTGGTCACCTAATGGCGGCTCTCCACGCTGCACGATCCATTGCAGCCTCCCTGTTCAGTCCCTTAACCCTAAGGTCACACTTAATGACCTCATCCCATGTTTTTCTCGGTCTACCCCTTATGACCCCACCCTCAATATTAACACTTCTCACCTTCCTCACCCAATTATCATCCCCCATCCTCTGCACATGTCCAAACCACCTCAATCTACCTCTCCTCATCACAACACCAATACACTCCAGTCCCATCCTACCTCTCAACTCTTCCATTGTAAACCCAGCCCCTCTAGGCCTTGGACGCAAGGACGCACTGCACATCAACCTAATCATTGTCATGTCTGTACGTCTGAGCCGGTGAATATCTTCCTCCTTCACTGCCCAGGTCTCACTGCCATACAGCATTGCACTCCTAACACATGCTGCATACAAAGACCCCTTAGCACGTAGGGAGACCCTCTCAGTGTCAGAAGAGGCAAGAGCTCCCTGAACTTCTTCCAACCACTTCTCACCCTAGCCACAGAGCTAGCTCCAGCCCCACCTCCAGCACACAACATGTCTCCCAAATAACAAAACTCTTCCACACACTCAAGAGATTCACCAGCAAGTTCAATCCTTTCATGCCTGACAATCTCCACCTGCTCACCCTGGCACGCCATACACATAAAATCAGCATTATCTCGCAGTCTACCTCTGATACCACTACATCTCTTATGCACCCATTTATCACACACACCGCACAAGATGGAATTACTTCCCACGACCTTGTGGCAAACTGCACATGGCCACTCTCCCTCGTCTTTGACAGTACCGCCACCAACCCTAGATATCATCACTTTTGTTTTATCTGCATTTCCCTTTAAACCCTTTTGCCCCATACCATCTCTCCACTTCCTAAACCTTTCCTCCGCCTCCCTTTCATTCTCTGCAATCAACACCAAATCATCAGCATACAACAACTCCCACGGGAGTCCGTTTCTAAAGTCACGTGAAAGGGCTTCAAGTACCATGATAAACAACATGGGACTCAAGACTGACCCCTGATGCACACCAACATTCACGGAAAACTCATCACTCAAATCTCCATTCACTCTCACCTGGGTGTGAGCACCCACATACATGGCCATAACCACCCTAACCAGCCACTCCAAGCCAAGCTTTCTCATTGCCCACTTCACCACCTCTCTAGGGACTCTGTCAAAGGCTTTTTCCAAATCAACAAAAACAAAATAAAGATCCCTTCTCCTACCAATATATTTTTTCTGAAGCTGTCGAACAATGAATATGGCATCAGTGGTACCCCTACCTGGCATAAACCCAAACTGCATCTCATCAATATTCACTCTTTCTCTAATCATACCTTCTAAAACTCTCTCCATTACCTACATTATCTGATCTAAAAGCTTTATACCTCTATAATTTCCTATTTCCAGGGCATCACCCTTCCCTTTATACACATTTACATTTAGTTTAGCTTGCTTTAAAGCTATCTGTGAGGTTTAGGTGAGCTAGAAACTTGTTTTTGGGCTCATTTGGGTGGGTTTTGGACTTGGTTGGGGGGGAGATCCCAAGGCTCCCAAATGCATCCCTATACAATACTGTACTGTACTTTTTATGTTTGAACGTCCCCGGTAACTGATACCCCGGCTTAGTGATGGGATTTCCCAAATGCACCTCATTGTTATAACGGGGACCTACTGTACCATTCCACCATGCAGTCTTCACAAGTAGTACTGTACTGTACTTGCATATTCATTATAGGGCAATAATGAAAGTGAAGATTACCAGACTCGGGGAAGTCAAGCTGGCTTTTCAGAAATTAAAGTTCACGATACACACAAATTTGTTTGATAATTGTCAAAGTTCTGTGTCCTTTTTTAATAGATTTGGCATGTATAACGCTCATAAATAGTTTGAACAGAACAAATGGTATGATTGAAGAATGATCTGGTTAGGACCAATGATATCTTTCATTTTTGTTAGGTTTAAAAGTTTTTTAATTATAAAAGCCTGAATTTCACTTCTTTTGCAGTTAATACATTTCCTTAAGCCTTATCCGCCGGTTGACGTGTATGCACGACAGGATTCGGGGCGTGCAGGGCCGCTGGTTTCCTTGCTATACCGCACTCACCTTCCCGCTACTGTTTGAGTGCGGGACCGTTTTCTGTGATACCTACGGGGTAGGTAGGCCCCACAGGTACCCCGCGGTTGCGCTGTTCAGTCTGTACTTGGCAGTGGTAGCGAGAGGAACCATGTCATCTTCCTTGACGTTGTCCGATTCCATTTCACCACGTGAAGGGCCGATCACCTCATTGACCCCCGCTAAAGTCATGCCCTTTGTGCCAGGGAAAGGGCTTAGTGATAGTGCCATAGGACGTGCCCTAGACAAAACTGTGTCATCTCGAACACTGAGTGAGAGTACGTAGTCAGAGGGCAAATAAAGCTACCACGTGGAGAGCGAGCTCTCTCGCCTTCCATCCCCTACTCGCTCTCTGACACCAGAGAGGGCTCTCCAACTTCTACAGGAGGAAGGGAGAGCCTACGACATTGATGATTTTGCTGATGAGGAGGCAGTAGATGACCCAGGATATCGGGAAAGTGGCCGTGGACCTGGCAGACATCTGCGGAAAAAACGCCACAGAGCCATTTCCCCCACACTTTTCCTGCATGCTCGCCGATGTATCTTCCTCCACTGCTCCCCCACACCTCAGCCTACCACTTCAAGGGCAGAATCACCTCAACCAGGCCCTTCAGGAGTTGTATTGCCTAGACAGGAGCCACGTGGTGATACGCAGCGCCGAGCATCTTCAAAGGAAAGTTCCGCGTCAGGTGAGTCATCACCCGCTTACTCCCCCACCTCTCCCTCCCCTCCCCTCCCCTCCCCTCCCCTCCCCCCTGCCCGTGGCCGTGCACGTGGTCGTGCACGAGTGATTGGAAAACGCAGTGCAACTGCTAGACGGCCTGCTCGACCACGTGTGGGTAGAGTAGATACATTTGTGTGGGAGGATGGTGCTGGCTTTGAGCCGTCTGTGCCGGCATTTGATGAGGAAGGTGCAGGTGTGCAGGAGGATGCACTTCCCCCCAGGCCTTGGACTATTAGTAGTTTATTGAAGGCAGTTTTCACGACAGCAGTTATGCAGTACCTGGTTGATGAAATTAATTTCCACCAGGCCATGTGTGTGCGTTGGCTGGACGTACCTGCTAGCGAGAGCACACACATGCGTGAATGGATACCTGTAGAGGTGGGGGAGATGTTTGTGTGGCTCGCCCTGACCATGCTGATGGCGCGCATAAAAAAACGTGCTTCATGACTATTGGTCGGTGGATGAACTCATTGGCACACCTCCATCCATCCATCCATTGCCAGACGCCATGTATCCCAAACGGGGTGGTCAAGGGCTTAGAGTTAATTGTTTTACAGGGAGGGGCACTAATCCTCCGCCAACCCCACTTGACACGTAGGGATGCCAACAGCATCTGGTGTTCCCAGGCGGTCACCCATCCAAGTACTAACCAGACCCTTCAGAAAATACATGGCCTGTGATAGGTACCTGGCAGTCCTGAGGTTCCTACATTTCATTCGAAATTACGGGCCTGCACTGAACGACAGGTTATGGAAAATAAGACCAATCCTGACAATGCTGAAAGAGTCATTCTCCAGGGTTTTCCATCCATTCCAGAAAGTGGTTATTGACGAGTCGCTGGTGTTATTCAGGGGCAGGCTTGCATTTATTCAGTATGTGCTATCAAAGCTTCACAGATTTGGTCTGAAGTTCTTTGTGCTTTGTGACTGTAAAACTGGATATGTGCTGGATGTAATAGTTTACTCAGCGACAGATGTTGATATACCTAGCGATGATCCTCATAGATTCTCTGCATCAGTAGTGAAAGTGCTGATGGAAAGGTATTTCAACAGGCATCTGTACACCGATAATTATTACACAGCCCCGGTGTTGACAAAGTATTTGCTTGACCATGGTACTGGGTCCTGTGGAACTGTTAGGGCCAACAGAAAGAATTTCCCAGTATATCCGGCAAATACTGAGAAAGGAGCCCTTCTGACAAAGAAATGTGGGAACATGTTAGCCCTTCTCTGGCATGATAAGAGACGGGTTAACATGTTGTCTACAGTTCACAAGGGTGTGCTGGAGGAAACTGGTAAAACAGATTACAGGACCAGGGAACCTGTGGTGAAGCCAGATGCAGTCAAGGATTACATTATCAACATGCAGCTGGTTGATAAATCGGACATGCAAATTGGTGAGGTCGATTGCCTACGTACGTCCTACAGGTGGTACAAGAAGGCGTTCTTACACCTTCTTGATATCGCCGTCCTGAACAGTTTCATACTGTTCAAGGAGCTTGTAAGGAAACCTCTCTCTTTACGAGAGTTTGAGAGAGAGCTTGCACACGAACTCCTTGAACAATATTCAACTGCTCAGGTGACAGATGCTAGGCGGGGGACAGCGGCTCCAGCTGAGAGGCTCAGCTGTGCTGAGTATTTCCGTCGGCACAAGATTGTGGAGATCGGGAGAACAGCAGCAGACTGTCTGGCATACAGGCGGTGCCACGTCTGCCGCACAACCAAATGCTGTCCCCCAGCACGAAAAGAGACCTCGTACCAATGTGCAGAATGCAAGGGCCCCCTATGCCCCAAATGCTTCTCAGAGTATCATTCCGAGCGTGAGTACTGAGCAGGTGTGTGGGGAAGTGTAAATAATGTACAGCAATGCACAAATTTGTGTATTTTCATAAATGAGTGAAAATTGTGATAGTATGAGTGAAGTATAATAGTGCTAAGATGTAAGTCATTTATAAGTTCAGCAAGTGCAAATAAGTGATTTATAGTAAGTGCAATACAGAAACTGATACTGTGTATTGGATATTGGTTTGAAAATTATTGGAAATACTTTGCTATTGCCTACGTGTTACCTGAAAGAAAACCACTTGCCAGCAGGCCACAAAGAAAAATACCTGCTTGGCTGTACCTAAATTATTTCACTCAGTACTCAGGAAGATTGTGCCAAATATGAGCATCAGTGTATCTGTGATGTGACATACAAGTAATGTTAGTTGTGTGAAACATTTCTATGATTTTCACTATAACTTTGAATAGTACAAAGCAGTCTGATTTACAGTACAAATAATTACCTCATACTCAACAATAATGCGTGAAAGAGCAACAACATTTACTTGTCAAAGTGTAATTATGCATAATGGTGATGTACAGTGCAGTTCTAAGTGTCATAGTAAAGGAGAAATATGATTATTTACGGAAAAAGTGATAGTAAAGGAGAAATATGATTATTTACGGAAAAAGTGATAGTAAAGGAGAAATATGATTATTTACGGAAGAAGTGAGAACAGAAAAACGAGGTAAAGGAGAAATATTCCTTACGGAAGAAGTGAGTACAGAAAAACGACGAGATATTTCCTTTCCCACACACCTACGGGGCATAGAGGCATTATGGAGCGGATGGTAAATCCTTGGGTGAGCCACATGAACCGGGTGATGACTCATTCTCATGGCGGTTAGGAGCAGTGGAAAAAACGAGTGGAATCATCGGCATTCCTTCGAAGGATGCACAGGCAGTGTTACAATCACCACTCCAGGCAGTGCTGCCAATGCTAGCCGGCTGGGCCAAGGCCGCAGCCAGTGGCGCGCGCTTGGAGCAGTGCGCCAAAACATGAAAAACCACTCGTCTTCAACTCATCCTTACTCATCGACGGGACCACCTAGAGACCTCGGGATACCATTATTAGAAAGAGGAAGAGTTGGTGAGTCTTATGAACTTTCATTTGAATCTCTAGCTATTATAGTTTGTCAGATATGAGGTTTGCAATAAGTATTTTTTCCAAAATCTCGGAAATCGCCCGTAGGGAGGCGTGTCCTGCGGCTGGGAACCCCCCGGCGGCTAAGGGTTAAGGGACATTCTTTGACCCATAACTACAGTGACATTGTTTTCTACCAATTTTTTCAATTCTTTGACTGTAACCACGGCATCACAGTAATATGTGGAATTCCATGGAAGTACGGCCAACCATCCAAAAATTGTAAAATGGATCTGCAGTTTTCAAAAAGTCCCGTGGCCTAGATCACATGTTTTTGCCCGGGGGGGGGGGGGAAGCAAATGAGGCGTTTAGTCAGGTAATGACGAACATGGCAAATCATTGTTTTGAGATAAACAGTGTAATAATTTGTTTCATTGTAGCTGATTAGAACCAGGAGCCTTATTTCAATAAACAATGTCTTAAAAAATAAAGCAGGTAAAATACTTAAAGACACATAAGAATGAAATAAAGAATATATGATATATCAGGTTATAATGCTGTTCAGTTATTAATTCCATACCATTGTACCTTTATGGAAGAAAGAAAAAAAAAAAACTAATTTGAAAATAACCAAAAATATGAAAAGGACAATCACCAACCCATGTACAGTAGTGGTGCATGTATTTAAGTGCTGTGGAGGGTGTGAGGATAACAGTAGTCTAGTGTATTGTTGGTCTACTGCCTTCCGTTCATCACTAACCTGTTTCAGATTAGGGCCAGTGCCTTGCTTGTCAGAGTCCACTGATCCAGCTACAGTCACTTTGTCGAGTACAGAACAAACTCTACACTCTTCAAAACCCTGAACGCTGAAGAATGATGATCGACAGACATCGTAAGTCACACTGCCATGCCGGTACTTAACACAATAACTAATTGTACATGACTTGCCTGTTTTATGGCCCTTGACTTGAGGCTGCTTCATAGCAACACTTTTCACATGACAGGCAAAGTAACTGGTCTGTCTGTTATAATCACTCTTTGCCTAAAAAGCTGTAGCCTAAATAGATCACTTACTTTATTCATTGCCCAAGTTGTTGAAGCAGCTGAGCCACATTTCCAAGAAGGACCAATTTTCCTAGCTGGCTTTTCCTTTTTTGTTTTTGCTTGGCAACTGCATGGTTCCAAAGAGATGGATTACGTTTTCACTTCTGTGTATGCTCAGGGACCTCCTGGTCGTTATCAGTATGTTAGTCACTCATGTTGCAATGTAACTCACTGTAAATCTGAGGTGAAAATAATGTAAGAATCCAAAAGCACATCTGTGTGGCTTACATTGTAAACAGAACTGGGAAGGGCAGGATCTGGCCACACCCACCAGCCGACACACGCACAAAACACGGGCACTGATTGGCTGTGAGTGTGACATCATCATGAGACCCACTGCTCATTGGCAACCTGGAGGAGTGCTCGCTGGCATGTTCATCTTTCTTCCACTACACCTTTCCTCGGGAAAGACACAGGCCACGTGTACCAACCTGCAGCATGCTGGGACGAGAATCCACTCTGTTGTATAGGACTTTTGACCATGTTTTAAAGATGAACATGCTGTGATATCATTTCTGCCGGATAGAAAAGTGGCAGACGAGTGTGTTGCGACCTAAATCTTAGTTTTAGATGTTCGGCACGTTTGTCGTTATTTGACTAAATGCCTCAAATACAGTTTGGTCTTGCTATGCAGTAGGGTTGTGTCAAGTGAAAACCTGTTGCATAATGATTTGTTGTATAGTGTGGTTGATATAACATAGGTTCAGTGGGGTTAGGGAGGATGCCCTCAACTGCAAAGCCTAAAATGCCCCCAAAACCTCTGTCACAAACCTGTAGTGGTGCACTGTTTGAGAGTAGCTCTACATTGAGTGGCAAGCCAAATGATTTCCTGTAAACCAGGAAATATCTGATACACTGGCTGTTAGCCTTTTAACCAACCAACATGTTCCTTATGTGCCAGCAAGTGAGTTGGCGGAGGGTTAGTGCCCCTCCCTTGAAAACAATCTATCTATCTATTTATTGCCAGACGCCCTAATCCTGCATGGGGTGGCCACAAATAAGTCGCCTCCATGTCGCCCTGTCCCTTGCCATTTCACTGCCGTGCTCCCAGCTCACACATCCCTCTCTCATATACGTCTCCATTCCATCCCTCCATCTCATCCTTGGCCTCCTTCTCCATCTCCCCCATCTACCTCACTCACATACACTCTCCTCGTCAGTCTCTCACTCTCCATCCTCTCCTCATGGCCAAACCACCTCAGTGTGTTTCTCCTAACGCTTCCTATCACATCCACATCCACACCACAATGCTTCTTCACATCCTCATTTTGTTAGTCTGTCTCTCCATGTGACTCCACATGCTCCTCCCATATAACTCATTTCCACTGCTGTCACTCATGACTTGTGTCCCTCCAACAAGGTCCAAGCTTCACTTCCATACATTAGAGTTGGTATCACAATACTGTCATGTAGTAACTTTTCACTTCCATGCTCACTTTCCTGTTTCTTATCACTGCTTTCAAGGAACCAACAACCTTTCTTCCTTGTTGTACCCTTTCAAGCACTTCACCCTCCAAACTTCCATCCTTACTCTTCACACTACCCAAGTACTTAAATGCACTTATATTTTCCATTTCTTCCTCATCCAACGTCACTGTACATTCACTGACTTTACTTCTCTTGAAGACCATAATTTTACTGTGCCCTACATTCACCTTTAGATTCCGTTTCTTACCCGCTCTCCCAAACTCATCCACCAAGCTTGCAGCTCCCCTTCGTCTTCATTTAACAAGACAGTATCATCTGCAAACAACAGTACAGGGAGTTTCCAAACACTGCCCTCTCTCATTAGGGCCATTCCAGCATCCACCGCCCTACCTTGTATCTCTTTTATTACCCCATCCATGTACATATTGAACAGCCATGGAGACATGACACATCCCTGTTTTAGTCCAACATTAAGACAGAAAAATTCACTCCGTTTATCCACAAGCACTGCAGCCTTAGCACCCTCATACATACTCTTCACGGCATTCAACAACTTCCCATTTACTCCATATATTCTTAACCTGTCACGTCCCGGGCTATTTCGCACCTCCGACATCCCCCAATCCCGAGGTATTTTCGAAATTTTTTTTTTTGGCTAAAACCTCCGCTTTTGGTGAGAAACATTGAAATTTCATAGAGAAATCGCTTACCTGAGGTTTAAAATACTCGATTCAGATAGCAGTACCTCCTTACCTGACTGGGTTTTCTATCAGGCTGGCACCAAAGAAAACGAGTTCTATGGGAGGGTAACTATTTCACACCACTCATAAACAGTATTTATTTATTGGTACGAATTTATATCTAGCACGAGAGTACAATAATCACTCTAATATCTGGACGCCCAATAACCGAACATCCCCACTACCCGGACATAATCATCCTGGGATCCAACATTCCCAAAATGGTCCGAAAACCCAAAGAAATAAAAAAATAAAAAGATTTTTTCCCGTCCGTAATTTGAACTTACCGCGCGCGCCGCGGGAGAGCATTGTTTTGGTGCGTCATTCCTCCGACATCCGATAGAGCGCCGCTGCATCCTCCCCACTTCCCGCCTGTCTCTCACCGCGAGTGCGTGCTCGTCGTAATGGCTGCCCACGTGATTGCTTTTGTGGTGGTGCCCTACCTGCTCTCGGGCCTCCTCCTGCTCTCGGGCCTCCTCTTAGTGTGTGTGATGATGGCCCCGCCACCTGAGGAAAGGAAGAGAGTGGTGTTGACTCTGGAGAAGAAGAGGGAGATATTGGAGAAAGTGGATGCGGGGTGGTCTTCTTCCCGCATTCTTCACGAGTTTAACCTGGCCCGGTCTACTTTGTTCGATATCAAGAGGTCCCGAGACAAACTCATGCAGTACATGGCTGACTTCTCGTCGAGAAGCAAACGCAACGTGGAAAGGAAGGTTATGTTTACCCCCAAGTTTGCAGAAATCGACCGATCCACGTTGATTTGGTATCGACATCAACATGCTGCTGGTGTGATGGTACGTGGAACGAACCTGAAGGCTGCTGCTGAGAAGTTCGCCAGGCTTCACGACGCCCTAGACTTCAAGGCATCCGAGGGTTGGCTCTTCGTGTTCAAGTTGCGGCATGGCCTTACCAACCGTAAGGCACATGGCGAAGCATTGGACGCTAACGAGGATGGAGTTGACAAGTTTCGGCACAAGGTGAAAGGCTTGATCGACAGAGAGGGCCTAACTCTAGGTCAGGTCTACAACGCTGACGAAACTGGCCTATTCTATTGCTCGCTGCCAACGAACACTCTAGCCGAGGAGACGGAGAAGCGTGTACCTGGCCGCAAGCTTTCCAAGGAACGGATATCTGCTTTGTGTTGTGCCAGTGCTAACGGCATGCACCGGCTTAAGCCAGTTGTTGTTGGCTGCGCAAAGCAGCCTCAGTGCCTTCGTCGGGTGATGGATGTCCTTCCTGTCGTCTGGTACCATTCTTTGAAGGCATGGTTCACAGCTGTGATCTTCAAAGACTGGTTTCACCGTCACTTCGTCAAGGAGGTCATCCATTACCAGACGAAGACACTGGGAATCCCGCGCAACCAGGTAAAGGCCTTCCTACTCAACAATGCACCTGCCCACCCGTGCGACAAGGACTTGGTTGCTGAAAATGGCCGTATTAGGTGCATGTTTCTGCCACCTAATACGACTGCTCTCATCCAACCAATGGACCAAGGAGTGATCGTGGCAACAAAGCGCCTATACCGTCGGAAGTTCCTGGACGAGGTGATGGTTGTTCTCGAGGACGAGGACGAGCGCAGGGAGGGACGGGACACACGAGGCAAGTGGACTTTGGAAAACCTTCGCCGCTACAACATCAAGTCTGCGCTGTGCAACTGGGCTAGTGCATGGAAGGAAGTCCCTGTGAAAACTCTGGAAAATGGTTGGTCTCGTCTGCTTCTCGGAACGGATGTGGAGTACGATTTTCTGGGGTTTGACGTAGATGACTTCCATGCACGGCTACGTACGCATGGCGATGATGTAGATGTGGACGATGTTCGTGAGTGGTTGGATGACGACGAGGGCGATCCTGGGTATCAGACGTCCGATATCGAGATCACGTCTTCGGTTGCAGGTGTCAGTACCGAACTTGAAGATTCCGATGCTGAAGGCGACGATGATGCGGACTCCTCTCAGCAGGACACTACTCCAGCCATCCCCAAGCTGAGCGCATCCCGGGAACATTTAGAGTTCGTCCTAGACTATCTGGAACACCCGGACTGTGACAGGGAGATGGGGCCCTTGGGACTCGTGGAGGAAGTGCGTGCTTTCAGGCAGCGCATCATCAATCGTCAGAATCGTCGGTCATTGCGTCAATCAACCATTGACAGTTTTTTCAGGCCCATGACCACCGTTGTGCCCAGCCCTGGCTCCACTCCGGTGCCTCCCCAAGACAGGCCCTCATGCTCCGAGCCACAGTCCAGCACATCAGCCATGTTGGAGTCACCGCTCGACGTGAGTTTGCGGCTGTCTTCAGAGTCCTCTGCAGTGGGTACGCCACTACCACGACCCAGCGATGCACCCCTAGGTCGCCTGCCAGTGATACTCTCGGACTCTGACAGTGAATAAACAGCAAGAACTTCTCCACTAGACCACACGGGAATTTTGAGTGTTGTGCAGTGAAAATAAAGTGTTGTGTTAAGGATTTAAAGTTGTGAGAGAAAAGACTCTAGAAAAAAAATGTAACGTAAATAGACTTGTTTGTTTTGGCTTTGGAAAATGAAAAGAATGGGAAAAGTTAAAGTGCAACACTTAGTAAGTTACAATGGAGCATTATTTAGACAAAAGTGCACACTGTGAAGAGAACGGACTTCTGTGTGTTATTGACTAAGTTCAGTGCAAGACTTCAGGAACAGTGTACTGCAAGTGCTTCAGGAAATCGTTCTTACTGTCAGAGTCCGAGAGGAGGCGGTTATTCATCGCGATGGCCAGGGACTTGCTGTAAGTAGCCAGAATGTTTCATACTGTACTTTTTTCCATACTGTACTTACCTCATTTCACTCTTTAATGTCCTTTATTGGTGTGAATAGGGTGTTAGTAGCTATGCATTTGCAGTAGGAATGTGTTTTTCTGAGTTAGGCTAGGTTAGGGTCCATAAGTACCAGAATGTTTATTAATGTATGAACATACTTCTAAACCCTCATTTTATGCTTCTTTTGCATTTATTTCAGTCATTTATGTGCCTTATTGGTGTGATTTGGGTCTTAACTAGGTGCTATGCATGTCCAGAGGGAGTTGTATAGGTGTTTCTCTGAGTTAGGGTCCATAAGTACAAGTCCATAAGCTGGGGCCCAATATCCGGACAAAACCAATAACCGGACCTACCTATGGCTCTATTACGTCGGATATTGGAGTGATTACTGTATATTGGTTTTCAAACAGTAATATAGGCATTATAAGCATTGTTTCACTCACTAACTCATCACCATACCTGACCTTCTTTTGCCACATTACCTGATCATCATTTCTGACTGTTTCTTCCTCTAATGCTATGTAAACTTTGTCCTCCACATTGTCATCGATTGGGGAATCACTCTGGCCCTGAATGTCTTTATTGGCCAGGTCACTGGTAACAGGTGAATTGCCGAGACAGTGGGGTGGGGGGGGGTGGAGGTTATGCGGTGTAAGGCATTGTCCCTGCTTGGCATCTTGTAGAGGAAGGTGTCGCGTGTATACGTACGAAAAGTCACGCGTGAAAATTGAAAATTGTGCAAATTAGGGACCTTGCAATTGCATGACGTACCAGTACGTCGTCGGGACTGGCAAATGCAAGATGTTGCAACATACCCATACATCGACGGGACGGGGCGGGTTAATATTTTCCATATTCCTTCTCTGTCCACTCTGTCATATGCTTTCTCCAAATCCATGAAGGCGTACAACATTTTTTTCTCTAGGAAGTTTTCCATGAAAGACCTAAGGGTGAATATCTAATCTACACAACCTCTTCCCTTCCTAAAACCTCCCTGTTCTTCTCCAACTAATTCCTCTATTATTTCCTATCTTTGTCAATAAGTATTCTACCATATATTTTTCTTATTGCACTCAGAAAACAAATGCCCCTTTGATTACTACACACTTCTTTTTCCCTTTGTACATACTGTATATATGTTTGTTATATACACCTGCAGGAGATACTGAAGACCAACTTTTAAAAATGTTTCAAGCAGGGGAAAGAATGCTGGACTTTGTGTCCAGTCAGAAGCAGCCTACTTGATGGCGACTAGTGTCCTGGCTCATCGAGTTAGCTGTTTATTTTTTAGAGCCTACAGTCGGATACTTTCAGAACAGACCACGTATAACCAACCCACCCGTTCCCTACCTGTCAGCAAGTGGGTTGATGGACTGTTATTGCCACTTCCCGTATAGTCCAGCTGCTAAGGCCTCAGGTCAATCGTTCACTTTTTCAGGAAGGCACCATATTTTGCACAGGTGTAGAATGGACCCATATGATCATTTTTCGAGATGGACCCCCCAAATTTGGGCCCCTTGGTGACTGCCATCATGGATTTCAAAATGGTTGCTTAGCAACCCCATTTTCTTCAATAACTCCAATATGATAAATAGAAGCAAAATTCCAATGGCTACCCCATGTTTTCAGGGTCTGCCAATCCAGTGGGATCATTGCTGGACCTGGCAGAGGTTGTTCATCTGAAGTCCAGTATGGCTGCCGGCTGAAATTGGTCTTTCGTTATAATGCAAGGCTATAAAAGATAGACGGAAAATTTCAAAGGCAAACGCTTCCTTTTCATTGGAATCATTTTCATGATCATCTGGTGTAGGCCATCTTGAAGTCCAAGATGGTGGCCCAGTTCTGTGGAGTTTATACTCAAACACACCACTTGTATTTTCTGGGGTTAGAGATCTATCATGTAGCACAACCATTGCCAGGACTGTTTCAGGTCTGTTCCTACTGGATTTTCAAATACCCTAAACATACATTTTTAGTAAGTTGATTTTGTCAGTTGCTGTCTCCCATATTGAAAAGAAGGTACTGCCATGAAGCCATATCACATTTTCAGTTATCTTATAGTCCTTTCAGTATATGCTGAGCGTTTGGGTGTTGGCCTTTCCCCCACGTGCTTTACTGCCAAGTCAGGCCCAACACACATCACTCTGTGTTATGATTATGTCAGCCATTTACTACTTCTAAATTAATTTGTATATATTTACTTCTCCAATATCACTTGATGTAGTGCTCCTCTCGGGTCTCTGTCCTTTCCTCTCTTCCATCCTTCTTTCCTTCCATCCTCTTCTGTCTTTCTCTCCTTCATTCTTTCCTTGTCCTTCAGCCTACAGGTGACTTTACACTCCTTCTGTCTTTCTTTCCTCCATTCTTTCCTTTTCCTTCTGCCTGTGGGTGACTCTACACTGAGTGACAAGACAAATGGTTTCCTGTACACCAGGAAACTATTATGCTGGGTGGTAACCATATAACCAAATTATGGTGCCTGGTGGTTTAGTGGGTAATTCTTGCGCTCCAGTCAGATTGAGCCGGTGAAGGTTTATATCCAAGGGATGGTTGGGGTTGATTGCTCATGTAATGCCACTCAGGGGTGAGTGAGGCTGATCACTCTCATCGTAAATGTAGAGACCAACTGCCTAGCCCCGGGCTCCTACGCTCCTCATGGGGCAGTGAAGGATTGGATGATGGATGGATGGATGGATAAGGCTATATAGTGTTATGAATGTTTTTTTTTTTATAATAGCAATAATTTTATATAAATACAACAATACTTGGCAGCGTTCCTGTCCGACGTTGCTTTCCTCCGAGCATGGGGACAAGTGACAGTCAGGGATGACCATGCTAATCCAAAGGTCAGGTCACTTACTCTCTGGCTGCCAGACAGACAGACAGAGAGGCTTCTCCAATTCGAATAATTCATCACACAGTACAGCAAGTCCTTGAAATACAAAAACTCGAAGTACGAATTTCCAATGGTACGAAAGCGATAAATGTAGGACAAATTCCACGATACGAATGTATCTGTCTCGATGGTACGAAAAACGATACGAGAGGAAATACGAAAAATTCAAAATGGGCTACAGTGCCATGCTTGCTTGTGGCGAGAAAATGAACTAACCCCTCTCGGGTAAATACATTTTCGCGTGCTTCCCAGTTGAGTCACGTCCGTCCTCTCCTCTCAGCTTCGCTGTAAGTTACGCTGTTTTTCGCTGTTCTCCACCTTTTCTTGTTTTCATCATGCCTACCCAGCGCCCTGCATCATCTCCAGCATCCGGGGAACCAGGTGCAAAGAAGAAACAGCATTGTACTGTCACTCTTGAGAGGAAATTGGAAATACAGTAGTTAGATTGATTTATTTACCGGTAAATGTACAATGAAAGACACAACTATCTTCCTAGTTCAGTCTGAAGATAATTTACACCAGGCAAAATACAATGAAAACTCTGTTTCTACTAGTCCTTGTTTCAAATGGTTCGATTTTTCCATGCTATATTCGTCAGACTTTGGGAAGATATTTGTGTCTTTCATTGTACACTTAACCAGTGCCGTCCCGGTGACGTGAATTAACGTGGCAACATTGCAAGGTCCCTAATTTGCGCAATTTTCAATTTTCGCCAGTGATTTCGCGAGTGATTTTTGGCACGTATACACGGGACACCTTCCTCTATTCCTCTACAAGATGCCAAGCAGGAACAATGCCTTACACCGTATAACCTTCACCCCCCCCCGCACGCCATTGTCTCGGCAATTCACCTGTTACCAGTGACCTGGCCAATAAAGACATTCAGGGCCAGAGTGATTCCCCAATTGATGACAATGTGGAGGACAAAGTTTACATAGCATTAGAGGAAGAAACAGTCAGAAATGATGATCAGGTAATGTGGGGAAAAAAAGGTCATGAATGGTGATGAGTTAGTTAGTGAAACAATGCTTTTAATGCCCATATTACTGTTTGAAAACCAATATACTCTTGTACTACATATAAATTCATACCAAGTAAATAAATAAATACTGTTTATGAGTGGATAAAATAGTTACCCTCCCATAGAACTAGTTTTCTTTGGTGCCAGCTTGTTAGAAAACCCAGTCAGGTAAGGAAGTACTCGCACCTAAATCCGGTATTTTAAACCTCAGGTGAGCGATTTCTTTATCAATTTTCGATGTTTCTCACCAAAAGCAGATGTTTGAGCAAAAAAAAAAAAAAAGGTCCAAAAACGTCGGGATGGGGCGTGTTAAAGCAGCAGAAAGACCTTATCAATTCAATGCATAATCCTCCAGCTTGTTTCTGTAATTGTCTGATAACTTTCAGTTTGACAAATTACTTTCTCGCTGAAAAATTTCCTCCCCGTTATTATCGTCACTTTCCCCTACAATCGTTTCTAGCGCAGTGGAAGAAACTCGGCATGCTCAAAGGTGGATATTGTTTCCCAGTTTCCCAACTGGAGGTTAGGTTAGGTTAAAATTAATAGGTACAGATAAGCTCGGTTAGGCCAGGTTTAGTTAAACACTTAGGGAAGAACAGTCCTTTCTGCCATTATGTTAACGAAATAAACAAGAGTTGTCACACCAGAACAGCTAAAAATGATGGGGAAACAGATTTAATAAGAAACGTTTACTGTATTTAGCAACCCAGAAATAATCTGAAAAATATAACAGACTATCAGGAAGAACTGATTTGGTAAGATGCTTTTACTGCTTAAAGTAAAACGTATGTTTAGCCCCCTCAGTGGCTGTGGGTTCAGATATTTGCCTGCTCCCGTGGTCGGCCTTGGGACCATTTTTTCAAAGTTCTAAAATCAATTTCTTTTTCTTACATATATGAAAAAACTCGTCTGGCGCGCCTGACTTTTTCTTTTTTCAATTATTTTTTCCTCTAAACCCATCCTGTGATTTGCTATGATTCGTGGAAGAATTTATAAAATTAGGATGCCTGTTACATCAGCGTGTATACATCGGCCAAAAACATCTGGGACAAAGTGAACTGTGAACGCCAGACTGCTGGAGGTGGTAGAGTAGGGTTGTGTAAACACACCAGTGACCCTCATTCCCTTCCCATAATTGCTCGCAGTTTTTTTTTTAGCTCACCCTAACTCAACGTCACTGACACCAATACAGTAAGGCGTTGTTCAGAGCCAGCAGTTATGAAAGCGATAATGGAATACATTATTGTTTGTATCAGTCCTCTCTCTTTCACTCATACACATAAGAACAAACAAAAGAATGAGCAGTAAATGTACACTAACTCTAAGGAGCAGAAAGAACTGTGCTCAGTCGGTCCGAAATATATTGGGAAGAGTGATACCGAACGAAGAATGTGGAACTGAATGCTAACCTACGAGAACATGTGGGATGAAAGAGTAATTTTTTTCTGATTAGCTTATACTTTTGTTCCATATTGTCTCTTAAAATTGTAAAACCTATAATCTTTCGTTTAAGTATACAGCCTAAAGACCATACCAGTTCAGGTCATATTCTTCTAGTTTGTCATCTATATTTTTCTGACTATTTTGAGGGTGGTAAATTATGTTCTCTTGCTGAAAGAAACTTACTCAAAATTAGAGCGCATGTAACATAAGCATGTAAACATCAGCGTGGAGTGAAGAGAACTCATGACTGATGGGATGGTAGAGTAGGGTCATGTACACATGCCAGTGACCTTCGTTCCCTTCCCGTAAGTGTTTGCAGTTTTTTATAATGCCCTAACTCAACGTCATTCACACCAAAACAGTGAAGTGTTGTTCAAGGCCGGCAACTACGAAGGCGTTAATGGAATACTGTATGAAAAATTCAAAATGGGCGCTGTGTATAGTGCCTCACTCGCTTGCCGAGAGAAAACGAGCTAACCCCTCTCTAGTAAAAAATTTTCGCGTGCTTCTTAGTTGAGTCCACGTCACTCCTCTCCTCACAGCCTCGCTGTACGTGAGGATATTTTCACAGCCCTTCACTTTGTCGTATTGTTTTGCCATGCCTCCCAAGCGCCCTGCATCATCTCCAGCACTTGGGGAGCCCACTGCAAAGAAGCAGCAGCACCGTACTCTAATTCTGGAAAGGTAATTGGAAATTATAAGACCCTATGAGGAGGGGCAGGGAGTCTCGGAGATTGGGCGTGCTTTAGGCCTTGCTATTTCCACCATTGGAACTGCGACGAAGAAAAAGATGTACAGGAATATGGCCACCTCCTTCTCTACAATTGTATTCAGGTATTATTTACTTCTTAATAGGGGGGGGTGAAGTTTAGGTGGGGGTCCGAGGGGGTCCTGGGACGCATCCCCCTATTTATATGTGTATTTCAAAGGGGAAAATCGTTCCGATATACGAAATCTCGAATTATGAAATTTTTTTTGTCCCTATCCCTTTCGTATATCAAGGACTCACTGTATAGCCTTGTTATATAAATAAATCTACACAATATTTATAACGTTCCTTTTATTATGCAGAGAGAGAGAGAGAGAGAGAGGCTTCTCAAATTTGGATAATTCATCATACTGTATAGGCCTATCAACACAAAATGTATAGCGTTCCTTTTATTATGCAGAGAGAGAGAGAGAGAGAGAATCCGATAATTGACCCAGCAGGGAACTGACCCAGTAATCCGACAACTGACCCTGTAGGAGATTTGGCAGCTCCGCATGTGGGGGAATCCCCAGACAGGCCAACGCCCAAATGCTTAGCATATACTGGAAGGACTACAGTTAATTTCATTATAATTCTAATCAGGCTCAATGTTTTGAATAATCTGACTGGAAAATGATTTCAGTGCCAACAGTTGGAGGTATAAACATAATGAATGTAAAAAGTGAATATCAAAAACTAAAATATAAAAGCCCAACTTGCTTGGCCCTTCTCCACATACCAGTATATGAGAGGCCATATCTGCAAAATTGAGTATGAAGTACATTTACACCATTTTCTTTCAGTTCAGAGACCACAAGTTCAGTCTCAAGTCCACCTTACAAGACACACAAGAGTTATGTCAGTTGGTATGTTCATGTATGTGTACAGTGATTTATGGTCCTAAAGTAATGTTGTTGGATTTGTAGGTGTTGGGGTCTTTGGGCAGGAGAGTTGAGTGAGATGGCTGGGTGGATTGGGGGCGGAAAGAGGTAGCGGTTGCAGCGTACCGGCTTTATCAGCTCTTGGGCGCAGGAAAGCAGAGACATTGGCCTTTTTTCTTGCCTTCACAGGTTGTGATACCGTGTCATTCTTTGCCAACAAAGGTAAGATGACAGCCTGGAAAGCATGGGAGGTGTTTCCTGACATCACAGCCAGTTTTCATGCTCTGTCCACCAAACCTGCGTCTGTCTCCAGTGAACTCCACAAACTAGAACAGTTCATGGCAATGGTGTATGACAGGACAATGCACTTGAAGTCTGTGAACGATGTGCACAGGTTCTTATTCCCAAAGAGGGCAAGGACAATTGAACACATTCCCCCCACAGCTGATGCTCTTGAGAAACATACCAAAAGAGCATCATACCAGGCTGGACATGTTTAGGGCCAAGCTGTAGTTTCCCAACCAGAGCTCCCATCACCATCTGTCTGGGGTTGGCAGAAACTCAACAATACTTGGCACCCTGAGTGGACAAAGTTGCCTGTTATCCAGAACACTATCTCTGTCTATCTATCTATTGCCAGACGCCTCAATCCCGTTTGGGATGGCCACAAACAAATCACCTCCATGTCGCTCTGTCCCCCACCATTTCACTGCCCCGCTCCCAACTCACCCCCCCCCCTCTCTCATATACCTCTCCACCCCATCCCTCCATCTCATCCTCAGCCTCCCTCTTCCTCTTCCCCCCTCCACCTCACTCACATACACTCTCTTCGCCAGTCTTTCACCCTCCATCCTCTCCACATGGCCAAACCACCTCAGTGTATTCCTCCTAACGCTTCCTATCACATCCACATCCACACCACAACGCTCCTTTATATCCTCATTTGTCAGCCTGTCTCTCCATGTGACTCCACAGGCTCCTCTTAAATAACTCATTTCCACTGCTCTCACTCTTGACTTGTGACCTTCCAGCAATGTCCAAGCTTCACTTCCATACGTTAGAGTTGGTATCACAATACTGTCCTGTAGTAACTTTTTCACTTCCATGCTCACTTTCCTGCTTCTTATCACTGCTTTCAAGGAACCAGCAACCTTTCTTCCCTGCTGTACCCTTTCAAGCACTTCATCCTCCAAACCTCCATCCTTACTCATCACACTACCCAAATACTTAAACGTACTCATATTATCCAATTCCTCACCATCCAGTCTCACTGTACATTCACTGACTTCACCTCTTTCAAAGACCATCACTTTACTCTTCCCTACATTCACCTTTAGATTCCGTTTCTTACACACTCTCCCAAACTCATCCACCAAGTCTTACAGCTCTCCTTCATCTTCACTCAAAAACACAGTATCATCTGCAAACAACAGTACAGGGAGTTTCCAGACACTACCCTCTCTCACCAGAGCCACTCCAACATCCACTACCCTACCTTGTTCCTCTTTTATTACCCTTTCCATGTACAGATTGAACAACCATGGAGACATGACGCATCCCTGTTTCAGCCCAACCTTCAGAGAGAAAAATTCACTCAGTTCACCATCCACGCGCACTGCAGCCTTCGCACCATCATACATACTCTTCACAGCATTCAACAACTTCCCATCTACTCCATATTTACTTAACACTTTCCACAATCCTTGTCTATCCACCCTGTCATATGCTTTCTCCAAATCCATGAAAGCCGCATACAACTTCTTCCCCTTCTCTAGGAACTTTTCCACTAAAGATCTAAGAATGAATATCTGATCTACACAGCCTCTTCCCTTCCTAAAGCCTCCCTGTTCTTCTCCAACTAATTCCTCTGTTCTTTCTCTAACTCTGTCAATAAATATCCTACCATACACTTTTCCTATTATACTAAGAAGACAGATGCCCCTATGATTACCACACACTTCTTTTTCCCCTTTTCCTTTGTACAAGGGAATAATTATACCTGACTTCCAATCCTCCGGGACTCTACCTTCCTCCCAGGCCAATCTGCACATTTTCCACATCCATTCTACTACTATCTCTCCCCCATACTCCAGCATTTCACCACACACTCCATCAATTCCTGGGGCTTTCCCCAATTTAACTTTCTTCATTGCTTCCACAACTTCTATCCTACTGATTTCTTCCTGTCTTCTCGCCTCCCTCCTTCTCCCAGCCATTCCCCAGCCACTTATGCTCGCATTACTTCCATCCTGTATGTTCAACAATTCCTTAAAGTGTTCTCTCCATCTGCTCACTTTTTCTCCCTTCTCCACTAGTAATCTACCATTTTTATCTTTCACTCCCCTGCTAACTTCACTTCCACCCTGTCTTACTCTTTTCACCTCTTTCCAGAAGATTTTCTTACAGTCCCTCCACTTTACACTCAAGTTCCTTCCAAATTCCTCATCCTCTCTCGTCTTATTCTCTCTTACTAATTTTTTCACCTCTCTCTTTCTTTCTGCATATAACTCTCTCTTCCGCCTCTCAACTTCTTCCACGCCCGTATTTCTCATCCATTCATTGTATGCTCAGAATTAATCACCTGCTCAGAATTAATCAGTTGCCACTGTAAAACTGCTTGCAAAGGGAACTGCAAGTACTAGAAGGCTAACTTGCCATGTACGTCATTATGTGACTGCGATGGACATTTTTTTTAATATCTGAATTTGATCGAAAAGGCATGCAATAGATGTTTGCCGTTGTATCAGAGTTATAACAGAAACGGGCTTCAGCAAGTAGCCACCTTGAATTCCAAGATGGCCGACCTTCCACATCGAACAGTGATTCCATTGGATTGCCAGACCCTGAAAACATAGGGTTAGTCATTGGAATTGTTTCTATCTATCATAGTATTGGAGTTATTGAAGAAAATAGGAGTTCAAAGGCAACCATCTTGTTCTCCAAGATGGCCGACCTTTGCCGGGTCAGAAAAATCATTCCATTCAAGTGCCAGACCCTAAGAACCTGGGGTTAGCCATTGGGATTATGTTTCTGTATCATATTATTGGAGTTACTGACGAAAATATGGGTTGAAAGGCAGCCATTTTGAAATTCAAGATGGCGACCATCAGGGGCCCAAGATTCTGGAGGTCCATCTCAAAAAATTATTGTCTGGGTCCCTTCTACAACTGTGCAACATTTGGTGTTTTCCTGAAAAAGTGAACGACTGTTTGCCTTATCCGCTGGACTAGTAAAACCACTAACTCAGAGACAAACGGCCACATAGGTTTATGGTTTGGCTCTAGATAGATATTGGGGCCAGGGTGGCTCAGTGGTAGAGTGTCGAACTCGGGACCAGGGGGTCGTTAGGTCGAACCACGCCTGGTAGCTGCCATGCTGGGAGGGGTAGTGCCCTCTTGTTACCTAGCAGGGCTATATGATCTAATAAGGTCTAGCTCGGGGGAACATTTCCCCCTTTCTAGATTGATAGATAGACACCTATCATTGTTTCTTAACTTTGCATCATCCCTTAACTACCCGGAAGTCATCACTATCATCTAGCTTGGTCACATCCTTGGCCACCCTTGTTACTAACTTACCTACCATGCCTAACACTTCTGCTGCCACTTACTCTGCCATACCAGCCTCACTTTCTCACTCATATAACCAGTCCATTACATTAATGACCTCACTCTTTCTTCAAATTTCTCTATTAAGCCTACGTGCTAAAATGCAAATTAATTTTTTTTAAGGACTAGATACATGCAAAATTAGGGCTCACTGGGCAGTGTTTTTAAATTCATAGAGATTCTTGTCTAATGGCAGCTCTTGTTGCAGGTCCACAGCTGAAACTGACTCTGCAAAGCAGATGTAAGCAGTGTGGTCATCAGAGAGCCAGCTGAGTAATATATACATGGTAAAGTGTTGACATTATATAGGCACATGTTGTGTTGTCTTAGTACAGTACTGTACATCCTACATGAGGTACCTCTTCCAAATATATGTGGCTTATACTGTCTGTTCGTAATGTCTTTCATTGTAAGAAGTATGAATCACTGGATGAGTGGTAGGAGTTGATCCAGGATCATTTAGCTGTTTTGATATCCTTTGCATTTACTGCTGTGCAACTGCTGCATGGACATTGGAGAAGAACTGGTAAAATAAGGAACCCAGTTGTATTTTAGACTGCATTAACAGCTTAAAACTCAGCAGTGAACTATTTATTTATAAATATGTTTACATAGTACTTGCAAGTGCAGAAGCAGTTATTGTTCAGTGATAATGACCTCTGTATCAGCAATTTCATTCAGTGGAGACTAGTTTATGGCAGGAATTAAAAGAGTTTGGGGGAATCTTATGACAGGGTGATAAAGGAAGAACCAGATGTAAATATATATATAGTCTGAGGTGGGTGACAAAATAAGGTAGGTGGCAAAAGAAGAACCAGATGTAAATTTAGAGTATGAGATGGATGACAAAATAATGGAGGTGGTAAAGGAAGAACCAGGTCTAAAGTTACAGTGTGAAATGGGTGACAGAATAGTGGAAGTGGTAAAGGAAGAACCAGATGTAAAGTTAGAGTGTGAGGTGGATGACAAAATAATGGAAGTTGTAAAGGAGGAAACAAATGTACAGTTAGAGTGTGAGGTGAGTGACAAAATAATGGAAGTTGTAAAGGAGGAAACAAATGTACAGTTAGTGTGTGAGGTGGGTGACAAAATAATGGAAGTTGTAAAGGAGGAAACAAATGTACAGTTAGAGTGTGAGGTGGATGACAAAATAATGGAAGTTGTAAAGGAGGAAACAAATGTACAGTTAGAGTGTGAGGTGGGTGACAAAATGTTCCTCAGTGACAATGAGACTGTCCTGGACGCAGTGTCCTCAGCTGAAGTTAAGCAGTTCAGATGTTTAGAGTGTGGTAAAACATTTCTTTTTAAGAGAAATCTTATCCAACATGCAGTTGTTCATTCAGGAGTGAAGAATTTTAAGTGTGATGAATGTGGTAAACGATTTACCCAGAAGGCAAGTCTCACCAGACATTTATTAATTCATTCAGGAGTAAAGAATTTTAAGTGTGATGAATGTGGTAAACGATTTACCCAGAAGGCAAGTCTCACCAATCACCTATTAATTCATTTAGGAGTGAAGAATTTTAAGTGTGATGAATGTGGTAATCAATTTGCACAGAAGGCAAATCTCACCAAACACCTATTATTTCATTCAGGAGTAAAGAATTTCAAGTGTGATGAATGTGGTATACTATTTGCACACAAGTATGGTCTCTCTCAACACCTGTTAACTCATTCAGGAGTGAAGAATTTCAAGTGTGATGAATGTGGCAGACAATTTGCACAGAAGGCTTGTCTTGCTCAGCACCTATTAATTCATTCAGGAGTGAAGAATTACAGGTGTGATGAATGTGGTAAACAATTTGCACAGAAGGCTGGTCTCACTCAGCACCTATTAATTCATTCAGGAGTGAAGAATTTCAAGTGTGATGAATGTGGTAAACTCTTTGCACGGAAGCGTAGTCTCGCTCAACACCTGTTAATTCATTAACCCACCCCATCCCGACGTTTTTGGACTTTTTTTTTTTTTTTTTTTTTTTTTTGCCCAAACATCTGCTTTTGGTGAGAAACATCAAAAATTCATTGAGAAATTGCTTACCTGAGGTTTAAAATACGCGATTTAGGTACGAGTACTTCCTTACCTGACTGGGTTTTCTAACAGGCTGGCACCAAAGAAAACGAGTTCTATGGGAGGGGAACTATTTTATCCACTCATAAACTGTATTTATTTATTTACAGGACCCTCGCGTCCAGCACGGTAATATTGTGATTGCTGGGTCACGTGTTGGACCAAAAACGTGTTGGACTAACAATAGAGCTTATGGGGAAAAATGAATTATGTCAGCAACCCTCGGAAAAGTCACCCTAAATACCTACCATATACCTATACATATATTGGTACTATTGTAATTATAATAAATGGTACTGTACTATGATTGATAACTAACCTTTTAGGATGGTGTTGGTGGGCTTGCTGGGAATGGAAGGTGGTATCCAAGGCTGTAGTTAGTCCTACTGGGTTCCCGGAGGATGGCTGCTGGCGTCACTAGCGGGTAATGGCTGTTGCTCCTCCTCAACCTCCCTCATAAATCCTTCGAAATCAAACCTCCCTCATAAATCCTTCAAAATCACACTCAGAATTACTATCTTCGTCCACAGCCATGGAAGGTCCTGCTTCTGCCTGTCCTAGCCCCTGTAATCCTTGGCAAAGTGCATGCTTCTCACACTGTTGCCAGAGCCCCGTCTCTTGACTGTGGAAAGTGATTGCTGTCGCTGACTCGGTAGAGAATAAGGAGAAGCAACTTTGTTTATAAACTGGTACGCACGCCGATGAGAAGGGTTTCAAAACGATTGATATTTATTCTAAAATATTAATATGTATTCAGTATCAGGCTAAATGTTCAATGCTGTAGTACGATACATTCTCTGTCGAGTCGCCTGGGTTTTGGTCACACTGTTTTCCCCGTCGTATGTTCGGCAGGAATCCATCCAGATGAATTCCAAATGCCCGTGGTATCGTTGGCAAATTTACCACGTTACCGTTCCGATTTACCATCGTATCCTCGGGAAGCCTGGTATGAAGTGCCGTGTGATAGCCTTCGGCTGCCAGGATCTTGTCTTAAGTTTTTTATTATGATCACGTTGGCTTCATTCATGTTGTAGGCCTTGGCAATGTCAACTTTCTTCTCACCTTTCTTCTTCATCTCGATGCTTTCTAGCTTGGTGGCCTGAGGGAGGTGCCGACGCCTCTTGGGGTTCTCAGAAGGCTTCCTAGGCATCGTGAGCAGGGTAAAATGCAGTAACAAGGGCAGAAAATGCAGCAAGAAAAAAGCACCTTCCAATGCAAATATGCGACTGAGTGGCTCTGTGGCGGAAGAAATGTAAACAAAACATCACGTGACACCAGAAGCATTTTTAATTGGGCGGCATCACGATCACGTCACGATAGCGGGCGGGGAAGGCTACTTGATCAGAAGTTTTTCACTGGCTATCATCATCATGGGAATGTCCAGTATGACCGTGTTGGACCGGGGGTGATCGTGCTAGACTGAACTCTGCGGATTTCGCCCACTTCTCGGAGCTCTGTGTGTGTTATGCTAACACATTCGTGTTGTAGTAATTAAATCGTATTAAATAATAATAATTAATTGCTCTCCGTGCTGGACCTGAATCGTGCTGGACTAACGTATGTTGGACGCGAGGGTACTGTACTTGGTACGAATTTATATGTAGTACGAGAGTATATTGGTTTTCAAACATTAATATAGGCATTATAAGCATTGTTTCACTCGCTAACTCATCACCATTCATGACCTTTTTTTTCCCACATTACCTGATCATCATTTCTGACTGTTTCTTCCTCTAATGCTATGTAAACTTTGTCCTCCACATTGTCATCGATTGGGGAATCACTCTGGCCCTGAATATCTGTATTAGCCAGGCCACTGGTAACAGGTGAATTGCCGAGACAATGGCGTGGAGGGGGGGGGGGGATTATGCGGTGTAAGGCATTGTTCCTGCTTGGCATCTCGTAGAGGAATAGAGGAAGGTGTCCCGTGTATACATGCCAAAAATCACTCGTGAAATCACTTGCGAAAATTGAAAATTGTGCAAATTAGGGACCTTGCAATGTTGCCGCGTTAATTCACGTCACCGGGACAGCGCGGGTTAAGGAGTGAAGAATTTCAAGTGTGATGAATGTGGTAAACAGTTTGGTCTGAGAAGCAATCTCACCAGACACCTATTAAATCATTGTGTAGGGAAGAGTTTCTAGTGTGCTGAATGTGGTAAATGGTTGACTCAGTTGATGTCATCCACACTTTTTAATTTATTAACCCCTAGGGTACGCAATTCTCCAGCCTCGACTGTCTCCCAGGACGCAAAAACAGGCCAATTTTTCAACTTCCTCAAAGATTAAAAGTTTTATGCTCGATTTATAGAGCTTGAATTTACACACCTGAAAACGCAACCCCCACCCTCCTAGACCCAATAGTTACCGAGCAATGGTCCGTCAAAGTTTATAATAGTTACCTGTCGCAGCCCCAGTGAGAAAGAAAATACGCCGCTCACACCTGTTTTCTTCGCAACAATACGTACAAAAACCACCAAAATCAGTTTTTTTGTGTGTGTGTATAGATGTTATAAATCACTGTAATGTCTGTCTGTTTATCTATTGCCAGACGCCATAATCCCGTACGGGGTGGCCATTTGACTCTGAGTTATTTGTTTTACAGGGAGGGGCACTAACTCTCCACCAACCCACTTGACATGTAGGGAGCACGTATGGTTTGGTTATATGGTTACCACCCAGCATTGTAAATGGTTTCTTGGCTTACAGGAAATCATTTGGCTTGTCACTCAATGTAAAACCACCTGTAACGGAATGAAAAGCATTAAGTAGTGACAGGAAAGATGGGAGAAATAGGAAGAGAGGAGGCCAGGTGCTTAGAAAAAAATAAAATAGTAACAAACCCCCCAAATAAATATGATAAATAAAAATTATCCTTCCCTCCTCTCCTCTCCTCGTACCTCCAACCCCCTCCCTCCCCTTCCCTTCCCTTCCTTTCCCTTCCCTTCTCCTCGCCTAACCTCCCATCCCTTTTTCTCTTCTCCCTTCCCTCCCCGCCGAGCTGTCAAATCTAGCAAGGGAAATAGGTCATGAACCCCCCCAATAAAAATATGATAAATAGCAAAAATTATCCTCCCCTTCTCTCCCCTCTTCAAACCTCCAGTCCCCTCCCTCCCCTTCTCTTCCCTCCTCTCCTCTCTCCTCTCCTTCCCTCCCCTTCCCTCGCCTAACCTCCCCTACCCCTTCCCCTCCCCTCCGAGCTGTCAAATCTAGTTTTCGTTTTGAAGGCTCCAACATGCTTCCATGTGTTGGCATAAAATAAAATGTCTTTTTCAAGTGGGTTTCGACTAAAGACAGCTAAAGTAATTGTGGTGTCGAAATCTGTATGCAGACACCAATAAATCACAGGTAATGATTAAAAAACATGTGCCATAAAGCGTAAAAAAATACGCAAAATATTCAAGGCCGGGGAGGTGCTAGGGGGTGCGGGTAGGGGGTGGGGGGGTAGGGGGAGCTGTTAAGGCCAGGAGAGGGTGGATGGGGATCGAGGGATGGGAGGAGACCCCCACAAGACACAAAGGAAGGGCCAAAGTGGAGTACAGGGACATGGAGGGAGGGTAGGGGGGAAATACCCTCCCCCAGTTGACTGGGGAGGGGGATGTGGGGGGGGATTCACATGGGAGGGGGGGATGCATGAGGAGGGAGTGGGAGGGGTTGTTGTGGGGTAAGAACGGTGGGAGGTAGGATAGTAACAAGGTAGTGGAATAGAAGGACGTGGCGAGAGGGAGGTGGGGGGTACACCCCCCACCGCATGGTCACGGGCCTGGGTTCCCCTCCGGTGTGTCCAACACCTAGTTCTGATTGGTTAGAAGCCATCTACGTCACAGTTGGGGTGGAGCCAGCTGCCGCCAGTTTTTTGTGGATGTTGTACGATCGGTGTTGCTCTTCCTCTTAAGAAATTGCGCAAAAAGCCCGATCAATGAGATTAGCACTTAAGGGGTTAATGAGTGAAGAAATTCAAGTGTGATGAATAGGGTAAATAGTTTAAAGTCCTCTCCAGTATCAGTTCAGGAGTGAAAAATTTGAAATGTGATGACTAGAAAACTGTGTTGAAAAAATTCTTATTCACTTGGCACCTGACAGTTCATTCAGGTGTGAGAACAATTATATAGTTATGATAAATGTGACAAAGCTTGTAGAAGAAATCAGGCTTTAACCAGGCATGGTGCCATTCACTAACAAGTGAGGCAGAAGACATGTTTTATCTCTTAGGCTGCATTGCCAAATGAATGGAAAATTTTTAAAAAGCTGGTTGTAGAAAAAAAGAAAAACTACTTGTGAGTGCTTTGGTCTGTAGTGCCCCTTTAGCTACTGTTGATACTTGTGGCAGGCCACCCCTCTTGCAGCATGTCATAGAACCTACTGAGCCAAGACACCATTAACCATGGTTGATAATCAGTGGCAGGTGGGGGCACTCACCACACACTCACTTGATGTACTGCTGCTCTCAGGTGTCTGCCCTTTCCTGTCCTCCATCCATCTTTTCTTCCATCCACTTCTGTCTTTCTTTCCTTCAGTCTTTCCTCGTCCTTCTGCCTGTAGGTGACTTTACGCTCTCTCTTGTGTCTTTCCTTCATTCTATCCTCTTCCTTCTGCCAGTGGATGACTACACTGAGTGACAAGCCAGATGGTTTCCTGTACATCAGGAAACCATTTACTATGCTGGGTGGTAACTATAGCACCTGGTGGTTTAGTGGGTAACTACGACGCTCCAGTTGGATTGAGCCAGTGTAGGTTTATATCCAAGGAGTGGTTGGGGTTTATTAACCACATGATGCCAGCCAGGGATGAGTGAGGCTGGTCACTCTCATCATAAATATCAGGACCAAGTTGCCTAGCCCTGGGCTCCTACATTCCTCATGGGGCAGCATAGGATTGGATGACGGATGGATGCATGATGCCACCAATAGGTTTTCAGAGTGTGATCTACTATGACATAAGATGTGCTGTGCCCATATTATGATGGGACAGTCATTCACAATGGCATGACATCACAAGTAAGGATTCACACTGATTTTAAAGACAGTGCCTATGTTAAGACAGGACAGTCCTTCACAATGCCTTGGTGTTAACTAATCATGCCCAGTCAAGAGGTTACTTGCAGGGGTAGATTAATCGCTAGGCTGAGTACCTCACACCCAAGGCCCTCACCATTGAAAAAAAAAAAAAATCAAATTAATTGATAAATGATAAAATTACAGTGACTGGCATCACACAAGACCTCATGATGGGGGCCCCTTCCCTAGGTAGAAGCCCCAATATCTGGTTTAGCCTACAGGCCCCCCAAAAAAGTTAATTTGTCTCTGATTACTTGGGCCTCATCTAAGGAGAGGATTATTGACAAGTAGGATACCAGAGTGGGGATGTCAGGGTCCGTGAGTGGGCAGCAGGCTGGGATGTAAGCAATAGCTGGTCAAACCAACATCCAGTGTATATTCCCTTCATGCTTTTCATATTATTTATGTATTTCATCCATAATAATATTGTTATATTATGTGATGATTCAGTATAAAAATGAACATTACAATTTGTGTCATGAACATTAACAAATTAGCACATTTGACTGTAATTAAGGCCTCTTCTGTTTGTACTCATTAACAGATCATGGGGCAGATCCTGATGTGGTTCAGATTTGAATCCAGATTTTGCTCCTCTAGTTTGTGATAAACGAACAATAGCTGGTTGTAAGGCTGATTTTACCTGTGATGGTTTTCCATAGCTCTGCATGGCCCTGCTTGCCATAGATGATGATGATGATTTAAACTGCATGATTAATATTTTTGCTGTGTACAATTTTATGGCAGATATGAGATAAATGCCATGTATAGTATGTTTGTGTGGAAGCTTGGGGGGGTAATCATCAAGGAGACACAAAATCACCTTATTATGCCCCCCTCCCCCTTCTTTCTGTTATGTTGATTTTTTTTTTTTTTTTTCCTGAGTGTATTTTTAAGTTTCAACAGACACCATCGTAGAATACCATTTTATCACAAATTTTCCCTCATCAGTGCTCACCTGTCCAAACCCAGCCCTGTGATTGTAACATAACCTCAGTAATTTTAGCCAGCCCATACCCTACCTAACCTAAATTTTTGTAACCTAACCTAATTTATCCAGACCTAACCTATTTTAACCTAACCTAATTTTACCTAATCTAATTTTACCTAATGCAACCTAACCTAACCTGTTATAACCTAATCTTAACTGATCCTTACAATATTTACCCTAACCTAACAGTTTTCCCTAATCCAACCTAAATAATCCTAACTTGCTGGTTTTGGCATGTATAAGATTGTGACGCCATTGTATGCACAGGAGGCTGGTCCATTTGTTCCCCTGTTGTGTAGGTGGGATTAGTTTAGTGGTTTATATGTGCAGGTGTGAGGAACATTCTAGAAATTAAGTGTTATGCTGTAGGATTAGGCTATTGTTTTAAGTCTGGAGATGTCAAGAACACATTCTAGAAATTGTTATGCTGTAAGATGAAGTTAATGGTTTATATTTGGAGATGAGGAACATTCTAGAAATTATGTATTGTGCCTTGGGATTAGCTGAGTGGATTGTATGTGAAGTTGTGTGGAGCATTCTTGAAATTAAGTTTTATGCTATAGGATTAGACTAATGTTTCATGTCTGGTGCTAGGAGGAACATTCTAGAAACATGGACATGTCTTACCTTAGGAATTTGTTCTTGTCATTATTATGTACTGTTGATTTGAGTGCATTATTACGTGGTACAATGTGAGTTCCCTCCCAGGTTGTAGAATATCCTGTGTTGTTCTGAAGATGGAGTCACCTGTGGGGGTGGCGGGAGGGGTTGTATAAAGGGACCATCGTGCCTCCTAATTTAGTGTATGCAAGGCAGCCAACAGACAGCAGTACAAGGTGGTGAGTAGTCAGTCAGACAATGAGTGTTAATAAGTGAAAGACAGAGTAGTCAGTTAATGGACAATGAATATTAGGGAGTGATGATGAAGTTAGTGTGTGAGAGAGAAGTTACCGTGCTTAACAAGTGTACCTCAGCTGTGCCTGGAAAGAATAAAACCCTGAAGTGTTCAGTGGCCTTTGATTAATGTCCTGGTTTGTGTACTCATTGTTCTTGACATATCAACACACTCTGCAGTGCCACAAATTGGTGTCAGGAGTGGCATATGTTTTGAGAGACGGAGACGCACGGATAGGTTGCCAAAACGGTGGATGTATCTCTGGCAGATATACTTGCAGTATTAGTGTTGGAACTTCGTAGCCACCATTTATATATAAGTAACTCTTTAATCTTGTAATAGGTGAGTCTTGAGTTTTGGTCAAAGTTATTTTGGTAATTGAAGAGCAGGAGGAGTTAAAGATGAATACAGGGAGTTGATCTTGATTTATTATCTTCATTGAAAGTCTAAGTTGAGCAGCTTATGTATTACAAGGGACTTAATATACTAAGTCTAGTCGGACCCCTCTTCTTATTCGCTCTCTCCACTACCTGCCAGTTCTATGGCCAGTCCCTTTCTGAGCTCTGAATCCTACATTTTCGTTTAGCAGGGGTCGTGTCACGTATGTTATACTGTCATGAAATGTTCTAGAAGCCTGTGTGTGTGTATTGTCATGAGGCGCTGTTTGTGGGCTATTGTGCTGGTGTGAGATATTCTGGATAGGTGCTAACGTCACTTCCTTTGGCCCCTAGGTTTGACATTGACCTAACCTCTCCCAGCGTTTCCCAACCTGGGGGGCGCGCTCCCCTGGGGGAGCGTTTGAGATTGCTAGGGGGGATGTGGGGTAATCAGAGTTCAACATAGCGCTAGGCCATTCCAGTGCATACAGGGTATTCCCAAAGATATGTAGGAATAAGAAACTTTGATAGGAAAACATCACAATTGTCATTTCAAGCAACCACATGTAGTGTTGCCATCTAGCGTCTTAAGCATTAATATGGAACAGATAAAAGCATCGTTGTTTAGGCCCCCCGGGTGGGGGGCAACATGAATGCAGTCCTGTCCAAAGGGGGGTGCAGAGCTAAAAAGGTTGGGAACCCCAGCTCTAGACTATATTATGTATGTTGCTGGTTATTATGTATTAAGATATTTTACAGTCCTGACAGTAGCAGCACAGCAAGAACAAAAGAAATATTGCAGTGTTAGGAGCACAGCAAGAACAAAAGAAATACTTGCAGTGTTAGGAGCACAGCAAGAACAAAAGATATACTTGCAGTGTTAGCAGCACAGCAAGAACAAAAGATATACTTGCAGTGTTAGCAGCAAGGCAAGAATAAAAGAAAGATATACTTGCAGTGTTAGCATTACAGCAAGAACAAAAGAAAGGTATACTTGTGGTGTTAGCAGCACAGCAAGAACAAATGAAAGATGTACTTGTGGTGCCAAGATATACTTGCAGTGTTAGGAGCACAGCAAGAACAAAAGAAAGATATACTTGCAGTGTTAGGAGCACAGCAAGAACAAAAGAAAGATATACTTGCAGTGTTAGCAGCACAGCAAGAACAAAAGAAAGATATACTTGCAGTGTTAGCAGCACAGCAAGAACAAAAGAAAGATATACTTGCAGTGTTAGCAGCACAGCAAGAACAAAAGATATACTTGCAGTGTTAGCAGCACAGCAAGAACAAATGAAAGATATACTTGCAGTGTTAGCAGCACAGCAAGAACAAAAGATATACTTGCAGTGTTAGCAGCACAGCAAGAACAAAAGAAAGATATACTTGCAATGTTAGGAGCACATTGTGAAGAACAAAGAACTTCAACCCTGTTACACACTTCCTGACTTTATCCTCCACTATACAGGACACCTCTTGCCTCACCTCTCTTACCTGGTCACTTATTCTCTCTACCTTACTGTATACCACCTGTTGTTGCTTCAGTTTCCTCATCTCCTCACACAGCTGGTGAAGGTGCTGTCTGTCCACTCATCTCCTCACACAGCTGGTGAAGGTCCTGTCTGCTCACTCATCTCCTCACACAGATGGTGAAGATGCTGTCTGCCCACTCATCTCCTCACACAGCTGGTGAAGGTGCTGTCTGCCCACTCATCTCCTCACACAGCTGGTGAAGGTTCTATCTGCCCACTCACCGGTTCCTCTAGTTCTGCATAGTGTTGTGCTGGAGCTTCTTTTTGTTCTTCTTGATATATCTTTTGTTCTTGATCATTTTGTTTGTTCTAGATATTTACTGTGTTCTTGCTGAGCTTCTAGATATCTATTTTGTTCTTAATTTTTTTTCTTATTATTGCTGTGCTTCTTGATATTTTTGTTCAGATTTTTTATTCATTCTTCATTATATTTCTTGGTGGTAGGTGGTAGTGACCATCATCCACTCACTTGATGTAGTGCTGCGTATACTTCTCCCATTACTTTTTCATTCTTTTTCTGTGTTTCCTCTCTTCCTATTTCTCTAATCTTTCCTGTCATTTTTTATTATTATTTTCTTTTCAGGTGGCTTTACATTGAGTGACAACCGTAATGGTTTCTTGTAAGCCAGGAAACCATTTACAATGCTGGGTGGTACCTGTTTGACCAACCTATATGTGTTCCCTATGTGTCAACAAGTGGGTTGGTGGTGGGTTAGTGTCCCTCCCCGTAACTAAAAGACAAACAGCCACCCTTTGCGGGATCATGGCACCTGGCTATAGATCGTTTTGTTTCATTTATAAAGACTCCAACATGCTTGCATGTGTCAGCCTTGATCATCTAATGGCGGTTCTCTATGCTGCCAGTGCTCGATCTCTGGCAGCCTTCCCATGCAGTCCCTTATCCCTGAGGTCACACTTTATGATATCCCAGGTCTGCTTTTCACAACCCTACCCCCACATTAACAGATCTCACTTTCTGCATCCCATCTTCTCCACATGCCCAAACCACCTCAATCTACCTCTCCTCATCACAACGTTCATACACTCCAGTTCCATCCTTCCTCTTAACTTATCCATCATAAACGTAGCCCCCCCAGGCCTCGCATTCAAGGACACATTGTACATCCATTGAATCACTGTAATTTCTGTATGTTTGAGCCTGTGAGTAGCCTCTTCCTTTACTGCCCAGGTCTCACTACCATACAACATTACACTCCTAACACGTGCCACACACAAAGATCCCTTAACCCAGAGGAGAGCCCTCAGGCTGTCAATGATGGGAGAGGCAACAGCTCCCTGAACTTCTTCCAACCACTCCTCACTCTATCCACAGAGATAGCTCCAGCCCCACCTGCAGCACATAATATGTCTCCCAAATCACAGAGCTTATCTTTACACTTGAGAGACTCACCAACAGTCTTTCACGCCTGGCAATATCCACCTGCTCTGCACTACCCACTGCACACATGAAATCAGCATCATCTCGCAGTCTACCTCTACATCTCTTGTGCACCCATTTATCACAAACATTGCACAAGATGGAATTACTTCCCATGCGCTTGTGACAAATCGCACATGGTCACTCTCCATCTTCTTTGACAGTACCATCACCAGCCCTAGATATCATCACTTTTGTTTTATCTGCATTTATTCTCAAGCCCTTGTGCCCCATACCATCTCTCCACTGCCTAAATCTTTCCTCTGCCTCCCGTTCATTCTCAGCACAGTCAACACCAAATCGTCGGCATATAACATCTCCCATGGGAGTCCAGTCTGAAGTCACGTGAGAGGGCTTGAAGCACCATGATAAACAATAAGGAGCTCAAGACTGACCGCTAATGCACACCAGCATTCATGGAAAACCCATTACTCAAATCTTCATTAACCCTTACCTCGATGTGAGCACCCACATATATAGCCATAACCATCCTAACCAGCCACTCCTCAATTCCAAGCTTTATCATTGCCCACTTCACCACCTCCCTGGGGTCTCTGTCAGTGGCCTTCTCCAAATCACCAAAAACAAACTACAGATACCTTTTCTTTCCTATATATTTTTCCTAAAGCACTTAAACAATGAATAAGTCATCATTGGTCCATTTGCCTGGCATTAACCCAAATGTATCTCATCAATATTCACTCTCCCTAATCATACCTTCTAGAACTCTCTCCATTACCTTCATTATCTTGTCCAAAAGTTGTATGCCTCTGTATTTTCCTGTTTCCAGGGCATCACCCTTTCCATTGTGCACATTTAACCCTTTAACTGTGGGTGTCATTCCAGAATGACCTTGCAAAAACTGGACCAAAACGCGGGTGTCATTCTCGAATGTTTGTGAATATTTTGAATACCCCGCGTTTTTTCCGTGCGCCAATTGTTTCAAGGGAGAGTGGCTATTAAGTTCTTTCACTCCAGCCGACCCCCACCTCCCTCTTCCCCCCCCCTGGGGCCCCACCTCCCACCCCCTGGGCCCCCCACCCCACCCCGAACCAAACACGCATCAGTATCTGTCCAGCTGTGTGAGTGACAACACTGCTGATGTGATAATGAAGTGCAGGCAATTACAGTGCCTTTTACCTGCCTTAGTGAACACAGAGTGGGTGTTTATCGTATGTGCAGTGTTCATATATGTTTATAGTATTATTATCAGAATGAGGTTGGCATTTGGTAATGGTGTGTGAGCGAAAAATAGTGATTACAACACAGCTGATATGGCAGTGAAGTGCGGGCAATTACAGTGCCTTTTACCTGCCTCAGTGAACACGGAGTGGGTGTTTATCGTATGTGCAGTGTTCATATATGTTTATAGTATTATTATCAGAATGAGGTTGGCATTTGGTAATGGTGTGTGAGCGAAAAATAGTGATTACAACACCGCTGATGTGGCAGTGAAGTGCGGGTAATTACAGCGCCTTTTACCTGCCTCAGTGAACACAGAGTGGGTGTTTATCGTATGTGCAGTGTTCATATATGTTTATAGTATTATTATCAGAATGAGGTTGGCATTTGGTAATGGTGTGTGAGCGAAAAATAGTGATTTTACACCCCTCACTTCTAACGGCACTGCCCGTCCTGTGAAAGTCAACAAAGTCATGAAACCTACATCAATGGAAAGCTGAAGGTTAGTAGACTTTCTAATGGTACTGGTACCTTATTTTTTTCTCTAGCTTTATTCTGTGCAGAGTTATTAAGGTTTAAAGGTTTGTTTACATTTGGCTGAAACCGCCGCGGGAGAGGACAGTCAGGCCAAAACAATACCCACGGTTAAAGGGTTAAAGTCACACTCTTCAGCCAGGTATCTGGGACAATGCTATCTATCTATTCTATTTATTGCCAGAAGCCTTAATCCCTTAAGGGCTGGCCACAAGCAAATTGCTTCAATGTCGCCCTGTCCTTGCCATTTCGTTGGCTCAGTCAGTTGAGAGGTGCCCTGCAGTCCTACCGGATCCAGATTCAAATCCCCGCTGGGGCAGGGAACAGTTTAAGGATTTGTATTTCATAAAGATAAAACTTTACTGATCTACCAGAAGACCTGCCGACATGTCGTAAAAATACCCCCGCTAATACCAATACACCAGTCCTGTATGAGACAGCCCTAGCATGTATTCAATATGGACGGTGGGTATTAGCGCCGAAGTGGTGACATGTAGAAGTGTATGGTAGAAGGAGGACTACTGGGCTTTGGGAGCAGGCTGTGAAACCTATGCCCGGAGTCGGATACATAAAAAAAAAAAATGCACCCCCCTCTTATATCCATCTCCACTCCATCTCTCCATCTTATCCTCGGCCTCCCCCTCCCTCTCCCCCTCCTCCTCCTCACTGACATACACTCTCTTCATCAGTCTCTCACTCTCCATCTTCTCCACATGGCCAAACCACCTCAGTGTATTTCTCCTAACGCTTTCTATCACATCCACACCACAACACTCCTCCACTTCCTCATTTGTCAGTCTGTCTCCATGTGACTTCACATGCTCCTCTCAAATAGTTTATTTCCACTGCACTCACTCTTGGCTTGAGTCCTGCCAAGAACGTCCAAGCTTCACTTCCATACGTTTTGGTATTACAATACTGTCATGCAGCAACTTTTGTACTTCCATGTTCACTTCCCTGTTTCTTATCACTGCTTTCAAAGAACCAGCAACCTTTCTTCTTTATTGTACCCTCTCAAGCACTTCACTCTCCGAACTTCCATCCTTACTCATCACACTACTCAAGTTCTTAAATGTACTCACTGTAATGCTAGGTGTTTTTGTCTCGACTCCCCGTTCCTTAAACACCTGACATGTAGCAGGGTTCTCTTTCGAGACCGGGGCTTAGGACAAATAAAAGAGAGGCAGGACACAAACACTCCAGCAATAACCTTACACGTGTATTATGCAGTCAGACAAGGGAAACAGCAGATGTTACAAGTGCAATATTCTGGTCGATTATAAACACTTATACCTAGATACTGTAATTAGTATCTCGCAAGATACTATGGGAGAATATAGTAAAATAACACTCGAGGCAGAGTATTCGGGATTAGTACAGTCCAAGGTCTCTAAGCGCGTGGAGGGGTTAGAGTTGATGCTCACTTGGTGAGGGTGTAAGGCACTGGGGTCTAATTATGATTATGGTAGTATGAGGCGGAGTTTACTGGTAGCGTGTTCACTTTATTATTTTCTAGTTGCAAGGACTTTTGATTAATTATTATTACTAACTCCACGGCTTGGGTGTTTCTCTTACTGGGATATGATGGTTATAATATGTTGGTCTTTCTCACTAGCACTTAGGTTCGTGATTGACAATTCACTGTTCCGCCTTGTCACTGTTAGACAATTATTATTCTAGTTCTGCTTAAAACACTTGGGTCTGCTACTATCACTACACTATTCTGCCTCGCCACTTTTGCACTACAATATTGTCACAGTCACTGTCTCATGGGTCACTGGGCGGCGGGTGTGGCGGAGAGACAATCCGGCTTTATTTCTGCTAGGGCTGAGGCACTGCCAGGGGAGGCTGTACTGAGAGGGCACGGGATCATGCGCAGGGGCGTCTTCTCTCGTCTGGGGCTACAGGTGGCAAAGGGGCCTGTACTCTCCGGGCTGGGGACAGGAGTGTGGCCCCCAGGACTAGGGCCGAACAACTGCCTGAATTTCTCGTTCAGGCTCCTAACAGAGGTGGAGGTCCTCCGCCGTCAAGGTGTAGGGAGTTCCCGTCCGGGCATTCTGGGGAGGGCCTGGGGTTCCCGAGGGCTGCGGCCCCCAGAGCTGGGAGGCACCGACAGGGAGGGGCTGCGGCACCGGTCTGCGTCGGGGTCCGTCAGGTGGGTCTCCTCCACGGCCAGTTGTAGGGAGTAGAGGCCGGGGGAAGCTATAGGGCCTCTCCAGTACTCCTCTACGCCCTCTGCATCGGGGTTCGGGGAACTCGTCTCACGCTGGGGCGGCGGGGCGGCTCTCTACTGCTTCCGGCCATGGGGCCTGGCTACTGGCTGTGGCTTCCCAGGAGCGCGACCACGAGGCACCAAGGCCCAACTACTGGCCGTGGCCTGAGAGGGTGAATAACTGCCAGTGAACCCAGGGGCACCTTCGGAGCGGCTACCAGCCGTCTGATGAAGGCGGGAGTGGCTGCAGGCCGACTCCTTCGGGAGGGGTGGAGAGCGGCTACAGGCTGACTCAGGGGAAACACCTTTGGAGCGGCTACCGGCCATCTGACGAGGGTGGGAGTGGGTACAGGCCGACTCCTTCAGGAGGGGTGGAGAGCGGCTACAGGCCAACTCAGGGGCAACACCTTTGGAGTGGCGATCGACCGTCTGACAAAGGCGGGAGCGGCTACAGGCCGACTCCTGCAGGAGGGGTGTGGAGCGGCTACAGGCCAACTCAGGGGCAACACCTTTGGAACGGCTACCGGCCGTCTGACGAAGGCGGGAGCGGCTACAGGCCGACTCCTTCAGGAGAGGGTTTGGAGCGACTACCGGCCGTCTCCAGAAGGACACCTTTTGATGAAGGCAGGAGCAGCTACCGGCAGTCTCCTGGTTACCCTCAGGTCGGCTACTAGTCGATTCCTTAGCGAGGGGCGCGTGCCTCATGGCCGTCTCAAGAAAGAAGACACCTTCTTGGCGAAGGCGGGAGCGGCTACATGCCGACCCCTTAGGGGTGCCGGCAGGAGCTGGACAGACAGCTCCATCCCGAAGCTGGTTGGTGGAGGCTCGCCCGGAAGATAGTGCAGGATTCCTGCTATGGTGACGGCGGGCGGGCTCCAAGTCATAGGGGCATATGGCCCGGGCTGACTTGGGCCGTTGTCGCACCGAGTCTCGGTGTGTTGCTGCTGCTTCTCCGTGGTGTCCTTGTGGGAGTGTCCGGGAGTTCACGGGGGCACTGCTGTTTTCCTGGTGGAGGTGGCTGGACATTCCAAGGGACACTGTGCTGTATTTCACTCACATTTTCCATTTTCTCCTCATCCAACCTCACTGTACATTCACTGACTTCACTTCTCTTGAAGACCATCACTTTACTCTTTCCTACATTCACCTTTAGATTCTGTTTCTTACACTCTCCCAGACTCATTCACCAAGCCTTGCAGCTCCCCTTCGTCTTCACTTAACAATATAGTATCATCTGCAACTCTGCTCTCTCTCATTTGGGCCGGTGCAACATCCACTGCCCTACCTTGTATCTCTTTTATAACCCCATTTATATACAGACTGAACAGCCATGGAGACATGACACATCCCTGATTCAATCCAACATTAAAATGGAAAAATTCACTCAGTTCACTGTCTACACGCACTACAGCCTTCCCACCCTCATACATACTCTTCATGGCATTCTACAGCTTCCCATCTACTCCATATATTCTAAACAGTTTCCACGTTCATTGTCTGTCCGCCCTGTCACATTCTTTCTCCAAATTCATACAACTTATTTCCTTCTCTAGAAACTTTTCCACTAAAGAGTGACCTAAGAATGAATATCTGATCTATACAACCTCTTTCCTTCCGAAAACCTCCCTGTTCTTCTCCAACTAATTCCTCTCTTGTTTCCCTGTCAAAAAGTCTCCTACCGTATACTTTCCCAATTATACTAAGAAGACAAATGCCCCTATGATTGCCACACATTTTTTCCCCTTTTTCCTTGTCTTGTGGATATGTTCACTCACTCCATCATTCTTCCTCTGCAGACAGAATCAGTGAGATCATTCTTCTCTTAGTAATACTGAACACATAATCACTTGCATATCATTCTTGTAGTATTGACAATAATATATATTCATACTTTCATTGGTCTGTAGGCAATATCACTCACACGCTTCTGTAAACAAACTCTGTCTATCACCAGACGCCTTAATCCCGTAAGGGGTGGCCAGAAACAAACCGCCTCCACGTCGCCCTGTTCCCCGCCATTTCGCTGTCCTGCTCCCAACTTAAACCCTTTTCTCCTGTATACCTCATCTCCATCACTCCATCTCATCCTTGGCCTCCCCCTCCATCTCACCTCCTCCACCTCACTCACGTACACTCTCCTTGTTAGTCTCTCGCTCTCCATCCTGTCCACATGGCCAAACAGACTCACTTCGTTGTTATTCTGCTGACAATATTTACACGTCATTCTTATAGCACTGACAATATAAACATTCTTTTAGTAATATTCTGTAGACAGTATCAAAACCAATCATTTTTGCTCTCTAGACAGATTATTTCACCATCAATATTCCTTAGACCAATTCACAGCCAGTCCTTCATGTTGAGGGTTGATTGATTGATCGTAGTAGAAACTGGCGGCGCAACTACTAAGGTCATATGCCGCCGGACAAGCTAAAACACATGGCAAATAAATAGTGCATAGTTAATAACTTTTTCTAGAAATAATACACTGAAAATAATAAAAGAATAGTTAAAAGAGAAAACAATTTCTTATAAAAGTGGAAGGAGGCCCGCCTCCTGAAGAAAACCAAAAACATCAGTAAAATCACTATGGGCTCCACTAAGCATCGAGGAGAGACAGTAGGCACCATCTACCCCTGTATGCCTATGGAGGAATCTCCGACGCAGGTCCCCCAAACTTGGACACTCGACCAGCAAGTGACGGACAGTAAGGGGAACAAAGCAATTATCACAGTACGGTTGAGTCTCGCCACTCATCAGGAACCCATGTCTAAGCCGACAGTGCCCAATGCGAAGCCTAGCAAGAGTTACCTCCAATCGCCGAGGCGTGGAAGGGGGAACCCTTGGCACAACCACTCTCTGGAAGACCTCTTTCAGCTTATTATGAGCAACACCATCCCAGCGTCTCTGCCAACACACATGCATTCTGTCCCGCAAGTAAGGTGTTAGATCAGATGCAGGAAGCGGATATTCTGTTGGGGGCTGTTGAGTAGCCGCAGCCTTGGCCAATGCATCTGCAGTCTCATTGCCCACCACACCAACATGTGCGGGAACCCAGCAAAAATACACTCTCTTTCCCCAACGACGAATGAGGAACAGCCACTCCAAAATAGCTAAAACTAAGGGATGGGAAGAGTTAAAAGAGTCCAGGGCCAAAAGCGCCCCTTGAGATTCGCTGAAAATAGTAAAATAATTGTCAGGATGAACAAACACCAACTTCAAGGCTAAAATGATGGCTGACAACTCCGCAGTAAAAACTGAAGCAACCAAAGGAAGACTACCTCCACGGCTAAAATTGGGAAATACCACTCCAAAACCAACACCTGATGCGGATTTAGAGCCATCAGTATACACAGGCACAGAACCACTATGACTAGAAGCATGTTCTAAAAATAACCTTAAAAGACACTGAGGAGCAGCAAAATCCTTTGAACCTGCAATAGTCCTGCAGAAAGTTACCTCGGGCAATATCCAAGGCGCAACCCTTGGGATCCGAACAGGACTGAGAAGAACTGCCGACAAACCAAACCCCTCCATTATATCCTGAACCCTATAGCCAAATGGATGAGGCATGCGAGGGTGTCTACTATAACACACAAAAAAAAGACTGTTTGATCACACCCTCACAGACACGTGAGTCTGGAAGGCGACGAATTCGGAGCCAGCACCGTACTGCAACAGACTGACGCAGTAGATCTAAGGGAGGCACACCAGCTTCCACCAATAAGCTGGAAATTGGAGAGGACCGAAAAGCCCCAGTTGCAAGGCGAAGACCAGTATGATAGACAGCATCTAGAGTTTTTAGTCTTGATTCTGTGGCAGAGGAATATACCTCACAGCCATATGACAGCTTAGAGGTTACAAATACCTGAAACAAATGCAAGAGTGTCCTTCGATCAGCACCCCAAGAGGTATGGGACAGAACCCTCAATAGATTGAGAGCCTTCATACATGATGTTTTAAGATCTGCCAAGTGTGAGACCCATGTCAAATGACAATCAAAAGTCAGGCCCAAGAATTTCGTCTCTGTCACACAACGGAGTCTCCTGCCACAAAGCTGGAGATCAGGGTCCGGGTGTACCCCTCTCATCCTACAGAAGTGCATAGCCACAGTCTTTGAAGGGGAAAACCGAAAACCCTTGGAAGTGGTCCAGGCAGAAATCTTGTCCAAGGCAAGTTGCATACGCCGCTCAATAGCAGACATGCGGGAGCCAGAAAACCATATAGCTAAGTCATCCACATAAAAGGAAGAGGATACACCAACAGGCACAGTGTCAACGATACCATTAATGGCCACTGCAAACAGGGAAACACTTAAGACACTCCCCTGCGGGACACCTTCCTCCTGGCACAGTGGTGCAGAGAAGGTAGAACCCACACGGACCCGAAATACACGATCAGTCAAGAAGTCTCCAAGCAACACAGGCAGGCGACCACGTAAACCAAAGGCATGAAGTTGTTGGAGGATGCCATGGTGCCAGGCAGTGTCATAAGCCTTTTCAAGGTCAAAAAACACAGTCACAAGATGTTGCTTGGAGGCAAAAGCTTCACAGATTGACGCCTCAAGCCTGATAAGGTTGTTTGAAGTGCACCGTAATTTACGGAAACCACTCTGCGATGGAGAGAGAAAGCAACCCTTCTCCAGAAACCACATAAGCCTGACATTGACCATCTTTTCGAACAGCTTGCACACACATGATGTTAAAGTGATAGGGCGATAGTTGGAGACTTGGGAATGGTCTTTACCAGGCTTGGGAAAGGGGAGGACAATACCCAACTTCCAACTCCTCGGAATAGAGCCCTCACTCCAAACCCTGTTAAAAAGGTCCAATAAAAACTGAAGTAAATCAGTCGGAAGATGACGCAGCATAGCATATGGAATATTGTCAGGCCCAGGAGCAGTGTCATGACACTCTGAAAAGGCAGCACGTAGCTCACGGAGGTTGAAATCTAAATTATACAGCTCTCTGCCACGAGAGCGAAAGTCAAGACCCAGCCTCTCCTGATTCCTACGACAGGTGGCAAATGGCTGAGAAGGATCCTTTGTGGAGACAGTGTAAAACTGATCTGCAAAAGCAGAGGCTACTGCATCTGGTGCAGACACAAGTTCTCTGTGAAGGCGCAACATCAGAGGGGAGGGGGGCGAGAACCTACCAGATATCTTGCGCACCTTTTTCCACACCACAGACAATGAAGTCGAAGATGTAATTGTAGAAACATACGACCTCCACGAGTTACGGCGAGCATTCATCATGACCCATCTATAGCGAGCACGTGCTTTGCGAAACTGTATTTTTAGAAAAACAACATTACGATTGGCAAAATACTGACGAGCAGCTGCTTTGTAAGTTCCCTTTGCAATGGAGCAGTCATCATTCCACCATGGCACAGGTCTCCGGGAAAAAACACCAGAAGTCCGTGGGATAGAATGAACCCCTGCTGAGAAAATGGTCTTAGTAAAATAACATTCGGCATCATCAATAGTTGAAAAATCAGTAACCCTGTTGGCAAATACATATAGTTCCTCAAAGAGAGACCAATCAGCCCTGTCCAGACACCAGCGTGGCAGACGGGCTACAGGAGCAGAGCAAGTAGGCTGGACCACTACAGGGTAATGGTCACTACCATGTAGATCATCCAAAACCTCCCAAGAAAAATCAAGGGCACAGTTAGAGGAGGAGATGGTAAGGTCAATGACAGAATACGTGCCAGTCTGAACATGAAAATGGGTCGGCCTTCCATCATTTAGGAAAACCAAATCTAAATCCCCAACCAAAGAGGCAAGAAGATCACCCCGAGGATTTGAAAGTGAGTCACCTCACAAAGGATGGCGGCCATTAAGGTCACCAAGGAGTAGGAAAGAGGGTGGAAGTTGGCTGATAAGGGTTTCTAGATCAGCACGTATAACAGGAACGGAAGGTGGAAGGTACAGACAACAGATGGTATAGCACCTCCCAACCTGCATTTGTACGACTAGAAATTGAAAGGGGGACTGAATCTCAAAGGAAATAAAGGGGACAGCAGAACGGCACAAAATTGCACATCCACCGCTGTGACTACCAGGAGGAGATGCATGGAAGGCCTTATACCCCCTAATGGAAGGGAACTGTCTGTCCCCCACCATTGTCTCCTGAAGACACACACATAGTGGGTTCAGAGTAGAGAGTAATAACTGCAATTCCTCCCAATTTGCCATGGCACCTCTACAGTTCCACTGAAGACAGATTGGTACCGATTGAGCCATGGTGATTAGTATTAATACTTCCTTTCACAATATTCCTTCACAGTAATGGGGGTATGTCTTTATAGGCACAGGCTTATTAATTATATAACAGAGATGTCACTCACACGTATAGTCAATCAGATCTTGTTCCACACTCTCGTCCTTTAACTTCTCACTGTGATCTGATTTACCCCGATATTCACTATATGAAAACACTGCACAATGCTTACATTAGGGGAAATCACACTTAACCTAAATCACTCATGTTACAATATCACACTTATTCATCAGGGGGATAGACAGGAACATGTCATCGGTGATCATGCTGGGCTAGGGGCACCGTCAATGGGAGGTGTGCCAAGAGGGCACGGGATAGCTCGTAAGGGCGTCCTCTCGCGTCCTGGACTTCCCGTGGCTTCTGGACTTGGCTCCGGCGTGTGGCCCTCGGGACTGGGGTCGAATAGCTCCGGGAACCTCTGTGATAGGTCCCGGCATCGTGGGGGCGTAGAGAGATCACGCCCGGGTGTCCTGGGGAGAGCCGAGAGAGACTGTGGACTGCGGTCTCCAGCGTCTAGGGGCGCCAACAGGGGAGGGCTGCGGCAGCGACTTCCACTGGGGTCCGTCAGGTGCGTCTGCTCTAGAGCCAGGCGTAGGGTACAGAGACCAGGGGAGGCTGGGAGGCCTGTCTGGGTCACTCTGGGACAGGAAGCCTGGGCTCCAGTCTCCTGCCGTGGGGACATCTCTCTACTCTGCACGCCCTCGGAGCGACCGTAGATCGTCTCACGAGGGAGGGAGCGATAATGGGTCGTCTCTACCTCGACACTCTCGGAGCGACCATAGATCGTCTCACGAGGATGGGAGCGACCATAGATCGTCTCTACCGGAACACCTTGGGAGCGACCATAGATTGTCTCTACCGGAACACCTTGGGAGCGACCATAGATCGTCTCTACCGGAGCACCTCGGGAGCGACCATAGATCGTCTCTACCGGAACACCTTGGGAGCGATCATAGATCATCTCTACCGGAACACCTTGGGAGCGGCCATAGATCGTCTCTACCTGAACTCCTTGGGAGCAACCACTGATCGTCTCTACCGGAACACCTTGGGAGCGACCATAGATCGTCTCTACCGGAACAATTTGGGAGCGACCATAGATCGTCTCTACCAGAGGGGCGCCGTCTGGAGTATGTTTTCTAACTCCACCCCTAGCTGGCTCAGCAATTCCACTACGCGAAGGTAGTGTCCTTCTCCTACGGTAGCGGCGGTGTGGTGGCTGCATGTCACAGGGGCGCACGGCCCGGGCTGACACGTGTCGCTGTTGCCCGGAGTGGTGGTGGCTGGTGGCGGTCACCCCGTGGGGTCCGTGTGGGGGTGTCGGCGTACCTGTGGGCACACTACGCTGTTCTTGGCTTGCCCTGTCGTCGGGGGTACTATGGTATTCTCCGGGGGCACTGTTTTTCAAGCCACGCATTTTAGGTATAATGGAGTGAAAAATAGGGTAGTGAAAACTGGTATAATAAAAGAAAGATATACTTGCAATGTTAGGAGCACATTGTGAAGAACAAAGAACTTCAACCCTGTTACACACTTCCTGACTTTATCCTCCACTATACAGGACACCTCTTGCCTCACCTCTCTTACCTGGTCACTTATTCTCTCTACCTTACTGTATGCCACCTGTTGTTGCTTCAGTTTCTTCATCTCCTCACACAGCTGGTGAAGGTGCTGTCTGTCCACTCATCTCCTCACACAGCTGGTGAAGGTGCTGTCTGCTCACTCATCTCCTCACACAGATGGTGAAGGTGCTGTCTGCCCACTCATCTCCTCACACAGCTGGTGAAGGTCCTGTCTGCTCACTCATCTCCTCACACAGCTGGTGAAGGTGCTGTCTGCCCACTCATCTCCTCACACAGCTGGTGAAGGTCCTATCTGCCCACTCGCTGGTTCCTCTAGTTCTGCATAGTGTTGTGCTGGAGCTTCTTTTTGTTCTTCTTGATATATCTTTTGTTCTTGATCATTTTGTTTGTTCTAGATATTTACTGTGTTCTTGCTGAGCTTCTAGATATCTATTTTGTTCTTAATTTCTTTTCTTATTATTGCTGTGCTTCTTGATATTTTTGTTCAGATTTTTTTTTCATTCTTCATTATATTTCTTGGTGGTAGGTGGTAGTGACCGTCATCCACTCACTTGATGTAGTGCTGCCTATACTTCTGCCATTACTTTTTCATTCTTTTTCTGTGTTTCCTCTCTTCCTATTTCTGTAATCTTTCCTGTCATTTTTTATTATTATTATTTTCTTTTCAGGTGGCTTTACATTGAGTGACAACCGTAATGGTTTCTTGTAAGCCAGGAAACCATTTACAGTGCTGGGTGGTAACTGTTTGACCAACCTATATGTGTTCCCTATGTGTCAACAAGTGGGTTGGTGGAGGGTTAGTGTCCCTCCCCTTAACTAAAAGACAAACGGCCACCCTTTGCGGGATCATGGCACCTGGCTATAGATCGTTTTGTTTCATTTATAAAGACTCCAACATGCTTGCATGCGTCAGCCTTGGTCATCTAATGGCGGTTCTCAATGCTGCCAGTGCTCGATCTCTGGCAGCCTTCCCATGCAGTCCCTTATCCCTGAGGTCACACTTTATGATATCCCAGGTCTGCTTTTCACAACCCTGACCCCACATTAGCAGATCTCACTTTCTGCATCCCATCTTCTCCACATGCCTAAACCACCTCAATCTACCTCTCCTCATCACAACGTCCATACACTCCAGTTCCATCCTTTCTCTTAACTTATCCATCATAAACGTAGCCCCCCCAGGCCTCGCATTCAAGGACACATTGTACATCCATTGAATCATTGTAATTTCTGTATGTTTGAGCCTGTGAGTAGCCTCTTCCTTTACTGCCCAGGTCTCACTACCATACAACATTACACTCCTAACACGTGCCACACACAAAGATCCCTTAGCTCAGAGGGAGAGCCCTCAGGCTGTCAATGATGGGAGAGGCAACAGCTCCCTGAACTTCTTCCAACCACTCCTCACTCTATCCACAGAGATAGCTCCAGCCCCACCTCCAGCACATAACATGTCTCCCAAATCACAGAGCTTATCTTTACACTTGAGAGACTCACGAACAGTCTTTCACACCAGGCAATATCCACCTGCTCTCCACTACCCACTGCACACATGAAATCAGCATCATCTCGCAGTCTACCTCTAATACCTCTACATCTCTTGTGCACCCATTTATCACAAACACTGCACAAGATGGAATTACTTCCCATGCGCTTGTGACAAATCGCACATGGCCACTCTCCATCTTCTTTGACAGTACCATCACCAGCCCTAGATATCATCACTTTTGTTTTATCTGCATTTATTCTTAAGCCCTTGTGCCCCATACCATCTCTCCACTGCCTAAATCTTTCCTCCGCCTCCCGTTCATTCTCAGCAGTCAACACCAAATCGTCGGCATATAACATCTCCCATGGGAGTCCAGTCTGAAGTCACGTGAGAGGGCTTGAAGCACCATGATAAACAATAAGGAGCTCAAGACTGACCGCTAATGCACACCAGCATTCATGGAAAACCCATTACTCAAATCTTCATTAACCCTTACCTCGATGTGAGCACCCACATATATAGCCATAACCATCCTAACCAGCCACTCTCAATCCCAAGCTTTCTCATTGCCCACTTCACCACCTGCCTGGGGTCTCTGTCAGTGGCCTTCTCCAAATCACCAAAAACAAACTACAGATCCCTTTTCTTTCCTATATATTTTTCCTAAAGCACCTGAACAATGAATAAGTCATCATTGGTCCATTTGCCTGGCATAAACCCAAATGTATCTCATCAATATTCACTCTCCCTAATCATACCTTCTAGAACTCTCTCCATTACCTTCATTATCTTGCCCAAAAGTTGTATGCCTCTGTATTTTCCTGTTTCCAGGGCATCACCCTTTCCCTTGTGCACATTTAAAGTCACACTCTTCAGCCAGTTATCTGGGACAATGCTATCTATCTATTCTATCTATTGCCAGAAGCCTTAATCCCTTAAGGGCTGGCCACAAGCAAATTGCTTCAATGTCGGCCTGTCCTTGCCATTTCGTTGGCTCAGTCAGTTGAGAGGTGCCCTGCAGTCCTACCGGACCCAGGTTCAAATCCCCGCTGGGGCAGGGAACAGTTTAAGGATTTGTATTTCATAAAAATAAAACTTTACTGATCTACCAGAAGACCTGCCGACATGTCGTAAAAATACCCCCGCTAATACCAATACACCAGTCCTGTATGAGACAGCCTTAGCATGTATTCAATATGGACGGTGGGTATTAGCGCCGAAGTGGTGACATGTAGAAGTGTATGGTAGAAGGAGGACTACTGGGCTTTGGGAGCAGGCTGTGAAGCCTATGCCCAGAGTCGGATACATAAAAAAAAAAAAATGCACCCCCCTCTCATATCCCTCTCCACTCCATCTCTCCATCTTATCCTCGGCCTCCCCCTCCCTCTCCCTCCCTCCTCCTCACTGACATACACTCTCTTCATCAGTCTCTCACTCTCCATCTTCTCCACATGGCCAAACCACCTCAGTGTATTTCTCCTAACGCTTTCTATCACATCCACACCACAACACTCCTCCACTTCCTCATTTGTCAGTCTGTCTCCATGTGACTCCACATGCTCCTCTCAAATAGATTATTTCCACTGCTCTCACTCTTGACTTGTGTCCTGCCAAGAACGTCCAAGCTTCACTTCCATACGTTTTGGTATTACAATACTGTCATGCAGCAACTTTTGTACTTCCATGTTCACTTCCCTGTTTCTTATCACTGCTTTCAAAGAACCAGCAACCTTTCTTCCTTATTGTACCCTTTCAAGCACTTCACTCTCCGAACTTCTATCCTTACTCATCACACTACTCAAGTTCTTAAATATACTCACTGTAATGCTAGGTGTTTTTGGCTCGACTCCCCGTTCCTTAAACACCTAACGTGTAGCAGGGTTCTCTTTTGAGACCGGGGCTTAGGACAAATAAGAGAGAGGCAGGACACAAAAACTCCAGCAATAACCTTACACGTGTATTACGCAGACAAGGGAAACAGCAGATGTTACAAGCGCAATATTCTGGTCGATTATAAACACTTATACCTAGATACTGTAATTAGTATCTCGCAAGATACTATGGGAGAATATAGTAAAATAACACTCGAGGCAGAGTATTCGGGATTAGTACAGTCCAAGGTCTCTAAGCGTGTGGAGGGGTTAGAGTTGATGCTCACTTGGTGAGGGTGTAAGGCACTGGGGTCTAATTATGATTATGGTAGTATGAGGCGGAGTTTACTGGTAACGTGTTCACTTTATTATCTAGTTGCAAGGGACTTTTGGTTAATTATTATTACTAACTCCACGGCTTGGGTGTTTCTTTTACTGGGATATGATGGTTATAATATGTTGGTTTTTCTCACTAGCACTTAGGTTCGTGATTGACAATTCACTGTTCCGCCTTGTCACTGTTAGACAATTATTATTCTAGTTCTGCTTAAAACACTTGGGTCTGCTACTATCACTACACTATTCTGCCTCGCCACTTTTGCACTACAATATTGTCACAGTCACTGTCTCATGGGTCACTGGGCGGCGGGTGTGGCGGAGAGACAATCCGGCTTTATTTCTGCTAGGGCTGAGGCACTGCCAGGGGAGGCTGTACTGAGAGGGCACGGGATCATGCGCAGGGGCGTCTTCTCTCATCTGGGGCTACAGGTGGCAAAGGGGCCTGTACTCTCCGGGCTGGGGACAGGAGTGTGGCCCCCAGGACTAGGGCTGAACAACTGCCTGAATTTCTCGTTCAGGCTCCTAACAGAGGTGGAGGTCCTCCGCCGTCAAGGTGTAGGGAGTTCCCGTCCGGGCATTCTGGGGAGGGCCTGGGGTTCCCGAGGGCTGCGGCCCCCAGAGCTGGGAGGCGCCGACAGGGAGGGGCTGCGGCACCGGTCTGCGTCGGGGTCCGTCAGGTGGATCTCCTCCACGGCCAGTTGTAGGGAGTAGAGGCCGGGGGAAGCTATAGGGCCTCTCCAGTACTCCTCTACGCCCTCTGCGTCGGGGTTCGGGGAACTCGTCTCACGCTGGGGCGGCGGGGCGGCTCTCTGCCGCTTCCGGCCATGGGGCCTGGCTACTGACCGTGGCTTCCCAGGGGCGCGACTACAAGGCACCAAGGCCCGGCTACTGGCCGTGGCCTGAGAGGGTGAGTAACTGCCAGTAAACCCAAGGACACCTTCGGAGCGGCTACCGGCCATCTGATGAAGGCGGGAGTGGCTACAGGCCGACTCCTTCAGGAGGGGTGGAGAGCGGCTACAGGCTGACTCAGGGGAAACACCTTTGGAGCGGCTACCGGCCATCTGACGAGGGTGGGAGTGGCTACAGGCCGACTCCTTCAGGAGGGGTGGAGAGCGGCTACAGGCCGACTCAGGGGCAACACCTTCGGAGTGGCGATCGACCGTCTGACAAAGGCGGGAGCGGCTACAGGCCGACTCCTGCAGGAGGGGTGTGGAGCGGCTACAGGCCAACTCAGGGGCAACACCTTTGGAACGGCTACCGGCCGTCTGACGAAGGCGGGAGCGGCTACAGGCCGACTCCTTCAGGAGGGGGTTTGGAGCGACTACCGGCCGACTCCAGAAGGACACCTTCTGATGAAGGCAGGAGCAGCTACCGGCGGTCTCCTGGTTACCCTCAGGTCGGCTACTAGTCAATTCCTTAGCGAGGGGCGCGTGGCTCATGGCCGTCTCAAGAAAGAAGACACCTTCTTGGCGAAGGCGGGAGCGGTTACATGCCGACCCCTTAGGGGTGAAGGCAGGAGCTGGACAGACAGCTCCATCCCGAAGCTGGTTGGTGGAGGCTCGCCCGGAAGATAGTGCAGGATTCCTGCTATGGTGACGGCGGGCGGGCTCCGAGTCATAGGGGCGTATGGCCCGGGCTGACTTGGGCCGTTGTCGCACCGAGTCTCAGTGTGCTGCTGCTGCTTCTCCGTGGTGTCCTTGTGGGAGTGTCCGGGAGTTCACGGGGGCACTGCTGTTTTCCTGGTGGAGGTGGCTGGACATTCCAAGGGACACTGTGCTGTATTTCACTCACATTTTCCATTTCCTCCTCATCCAACCTCACTGTACATTCACTGACTTCACTTCTCTTGAAGACCATCACTTTACTCTTTCCTACATTCACCTTTAGATTCTGTTTCTTACACTCTCCCAGACTCATTCACCAAGCCTTGCAGCTCCCCTTCGTCTTCACTTAACAATATAGTATCATCTGCAACTCTGCTCTCTCTCATTTGGGCCGCTGCAACATCCACTGCCCTACCTTGTATCTCTTTTATAACCCCATTTATATACAGACTGAACAGCCATGGAGACATGACACATCCCTGATTCAATCCAACATTAAAATGGAAAAATTCATTCAATTCACTGTCTACACGCACTACAGCCTTCCCACCCTCATACATACTCTTCATGGCATTCTACAGCTTCCCATCTACTCCATATATTCTAAACAGTTTCCACGTTCATTGTCTGTCCACCCTGTCACATTCTTTCTCCAAATTCATACAACTTATTTCCTTCTCTAGAAACTTTTCCACTAAAGAGTGACCTAAGAATGAATATCTGATCTATATAACGTCTTCCCTTCCGAAAACCTCGCTGTTCTTCTCCAACTAATTCCTCTCTTGTTTCCCTGTCAAAAAGTCTCCTACCGTATACTTTCCCAATTACACTAAGAAGACAAATGCCCCTATGATTGCCACACATTTTTTCCCCTTTTTCCTTGTCTTGTGGATATGTTCACTCACTCCATCATTCTTCCTCTGCAGACAGAATCAGTGAGATCATTCTTCTCTTAGTAATACTGAACACATAATCACTTGCATATCATTCTTGTAGTGTTGACAATAATATATATTCATACTTTCATTGGTCTGTAGGCAATATCACTCACACACTTCTGTAAACAAACTCTGTCTATCACCAGACGCCTTAATCCCGTAAGGGGTGGCCAGAAACAAATCGCCTCCACGTCGCCCTGTTCCCCGCCATTTCGCTGTCCTGCTCCCAACTTAAACCCTTTTCTCCTGTATACCTCATCTCCATCACTCCATCTCATCCTTGGCCTCCCCCTCCATCTCACCTCCTCCACCTCACTCACGTACACTCTCCTTGTTAGTCTCTCGCTCTCCATCCTGTCCACATGGCCAAACAGACTCACTTCATTGTTTTTCTGCTGAAAATATTTACACGTCATTCTTATAGCACTGACAATATAAACATTCTTTTAGTAATATTCTGTAGACAGTATCAAAACCAATCATTTTTGCTCTCTAGACAGATTATTTCACCATCAATATTCCTTAGACCAATTCACAGCCAGTCCTTCATGTTGAGGGTTGATTGATTGATTGTAGTAGAAACTGGCGGCGCAACTACTAAGGTCATATGCCGCCGGACAAGCTAAAACACATGGCCAATAAATAGTGCATAGTTAATAACTTTTTCTAGAAATAATACACTGAAAATAATAAAAGAATAGTTAAAAGAGAAAACAATTTCTTATAAAAGTGGAAGGAGGCCCGCCTCCTGAAGAAAACCAAAAACATCAGTAAAATCACTATGGGCTCCACTAAGCATCGAGGAGAGACAGTAGGCACCATCTACCCCTGTATGCCTATGGAGGAATCTCCGACGCAGGTCCCCCAAACTTGGACACTCGACCAGCAAGTGACGGACAGTAAGGGGAACAAAGCAATTATCACAGTACGGTTGAGTCTCGCCACTCATCAGGAACCCATGTGTAAGCCGACAGTGCCCAATGCGAAGCCTAGCAAGAGTTACCTCCAATCGCCGAGGCGTGGAAGGGAGAACCCTTGGCACAACCACTCTCTGGAAGACCTCTTTCAGCTTATTATGAGCAACACCATCCCAGCGTCTCTGCCAACACACATGCATTCTGTCCCGCAAGTAAGGTGTTAGATCAGATGCAGGAAGCGGATATTCTGTTGGGGGCTGTTGAGTAGCCGCAGCCTTGGCCAATGCATCTGCAGTCTCATTGCCCACCACATCAACATGTGCGGGAACCCAGCAAAAATCCACTCTCTTTCCCCGACGACGAATGAGGAACAGCCACTCCAAAATAGCTAAAACTACGGGATGGGAAGAGTTAAAAGAGTCCAGGGCCAAAAGCGCCCCTTGAGATTCGCTGAAAATAGTAAACTAATTGTCAGGATGAACAAACACCAACTTCAAGGCTAAAATGATGGCTGACAACTCCGCAGTAAAAACTGAGGCAACCAAAGGAAGACTACCTCCACGGCTAAAATTGGGAAATACCACTCCAAAACCAACACCTGATGCGGATTTAGAGCCATCAGTATACACAGGCACAGAACCACTATGACTAGAAGCATGTTCTAAAAATAACCTTAAAAGACACTGAGGAGCAGCAAAATCCTTTGAACCTGCAATAGTCCTGCAGAAAGTTACCTTGGGCAATATCCAAGGCGCAACCCTTGGGATCCGAACAGGACTGAGAAGAACTGCCGACAAACCAAACCCCTCCATTATATCCTGAACCCTATAGCCAAATGGACGAGGCATGCGAGGGTGTCTACTATAACACACACAAAAAAGACTGTTTCATCACACCCTCACAGACACGTGAGTCTGGAAGGCGACGAATTCGGAGCCAGCACCGTACTGCAACAGACTGACGCAGTAGATCTAAGGGAGGCACACCAGCTTCCACCAATAAGCTGGGAATTGGAGAGGACCGAAAAGCCCCAGTTGCAAGGCGAAGACCAGTATGATAGACAGCATCTAGAGTTTTTAGTCTTGATTCTGTGGCAGAGGAATATACCTCACAGCCATATGACAGCTTAGAGGTTACAAATACCTGAAACAAATGCAAGAGTGTCCTTCGATCAGCACCCCAAGAGGTATGGGACAGAACCCTCAATAGACTGAGAGCCTTCATACATGATGTTTTAAGATCTGCCAAGTGTGAGACCCATGTCAAATGAGAATCAAAAGTCAGGCCCAAGAATTTCGTCTCTGTCACACAACGGAGTCTCCTGCCACAAAGCTGGAGATCAGGGTCCGGGTGTACCCCTCTCATCCTACAGAAGTGCATAGCCACAGTCTTTGAAGGGGAAAACCGAAAACCCTTGGAAGTGGTCCAGGCAGAAATCTTGTCCAAGGCAAGTTGCATCCGCCGCTCAATAGCAGACATGCGGGAGCCAGAAAACCATATAGCTAAGTCATCCACATAAAAGGATGAGGATACACCAGCAGGCACAGTGTCAACGATACCATTAATGGCCACTGCAAACAGGGGAACACTTAAGACACTCCCCTGCGGGACACCTTCCTCCTGGCACAGTGGTGCAGAGAGGGTAGAACCCACACGGACCCGAAATACACGATCAGTCAAGAAGTCTCCAAGCAACACAGGCAGGCGACCACGTAAACCAAAGGCATGAAGTTGTTGGAGGATGCCATGGTGCCAGGCAGTGTCATAAGCCTTTTCAAGGTCAAAAAACACAACCACAAGATGTTGCTTGGAGGCAAAAGCTTCACAGATTGATGCCTCAAGCCTGATAAGGTTGTTTGAAGTGCACCGTAATTTGCGGAAACCACTCTGCGATGGAGAGAGAAAGCAACCCTTCTCCAGAAACCACATAAGCCTGACATTGACCATCTTTTCGAACAGCTTGCACACACATGATGTTAAAGTGATAGGGCGATAGTTGGAGACTTGGGAATGGTCTTTACCAGGCTTGGGAAAGGGGAGGACAATACCCAACTTCCAACTCCTCGGAATAGAGCCCTCACTCCAAACCCTGTTAAAAAGGTCCAATAAAAACTGAAGTAAATCAGTCGGAAGATGACACAGCATAGCATATGGAATATTGTCAGGCCCAGGAGCAGTGTCATGACACTCTGAAAAGGCAGCACATAGTTCCTCAAAGAGAGACCAATCAGCCCTGTCCAGACACCAGCGTGGCAGACGGGCTACAGGAACAGAGCAAGTAGGCTGGACCACTACAGGGTAATGGTCACTACCATGTAGATCATCCAAAACCTCCCAAGAAAAATCAAGGGCACAGTTAGAGGAGGAGATGGTAAGGTCAGTGACAGAATACGTGCCAGTCTGAACATGAAAATGGGTCGGCCTTCCATCATTTAGGACAACCAAATCTAAATCCCCAACCAAAGAGGCCAGAAGATCACCCCGAGGATTTGAAAGTAAGTCACCCCACAAAGGATGGCGACCATTAAGGTCACCAAAGAGTTGGAAAGAGGGTGGAAGTTGGCTGATAAGGGTTTCTAGATCAGCACATATAACAGGAACGGAAGGTGGAAGGTACAGACAACAGATGGTATAGCACCTCCCAACGTGCATTTGTACGACTAGAAATTGAAAGGGGGACTGAATCTCAAAGGAAATAAAGGGGACATCAGAACGGCACAAAATTGCACATCCACCGCTGGGACTACCAGGAGGAGATGCATGGAAGGCCTTATACCCCCTAATGGAAGGGAACTGTCTGTCCCCCACCATTGTCTCCTGAAGACACACACATAGTGGGTTCAGAGTAGAGAGTAATAACTGCAATTCCTCCCAATTTGCCATGGCACCTCTACAGTTCCACTGAAGACAGATTGGTACCGATTGAGCCATAGTGATTAGTATTAATACTTCCTTTCACAATATTCCTTCACAGTAATGGGGGTATGTCTTTATAGGCACAGGCTTATTAATTATATAACAGAGATGTCACTCACACGTATAGTCAATCAGATCTTGTTCCACACTCTCGTCCTTTAACTTCTCACTGTGATCTGATTTACCCCGATATTCAGTATATGAAAACACTGCACAATGCTTACATTAGGGGAAATCACACTTAACCTAAATCACTCATGTTATAATATCACACTTATTCATCAGGGGGATAGACAGGAACATGTCATCGGTGATCATGCTGGGCTAGGGGCACCGTCAATGGGAGGTGTGCCAAGAGGGCACGGGATAGCTCGTAAGGGCGTCCTCTCGCGTCCTGGACTTCCCGTGGCTTCTGGACTTGGCTCCGGCGTGTGGCCCTCGGGACTGGGGTCGAATAGCTCCAGGAACCTCTGTGATAGGTCCCGGCATCGTGGGGGCGTAGAGAGATCACGCCCTGGTGTCCTGGGGAGAGCCGAGAGAGACTGTGGACTGCGGTCTCCAGTGTCTAGGGGCGCCAACAGGGGAGGGCTGCGGCAGTGACTTCCACTGGGGTCCGTCAGGTGTGTCTGCTCTAGAGCCAGGCGTAGGGTACAGAGACCAGGGGAGGCTGGGAGGCCTGTCTGGGTCACTCTGGGACAGGAAGCCTGGGCTCCAGTCTCCTGCCGTGGGGACGTCTCTCTACTCTGCACGCCCTCGGAGCGACCGTAGATCGTCTCACGAGGGAGGGAGCGATAATGGGTCGTCTCTACCTCGACACTCTCGGAGTGACCATAGATCGTCTCACGAGGATGGGAGCGACCATAGATCGTCTCTACCGGAACACCTTGGGAGCGACCATAGATCGTCTCTACCGGAACACCTTGGGAGCGACCATAGATCGTCTCTACCGGAGCACCTCGGGAGCGACCATAGATCGTCTCTACCGGAACACCTTGGGAGCGACCATAGATCATCTCTACCGGAACACCTTGGGAGCGGCCATAGATCATCTCTACCTGAACACCTTGGGAGCAACCACTGATCGTCTCTACCGGAACACCTTGGGAGCGACCATAGATCGTCTCTACCGGAACAGTTTGGGAGCGACCATAGATCGTCTCTACCAGAGGGGCGCCGTCTGGAGTATGTTTTCTGACTCCACCCCTAGCTGGCTCAGCAATTCCACTACGCGAAGGTAGTGTCCTTCTCCTACGGTAGCGGCGGCGTGGTGGCTGCATGTCACAAGGGCGCACGGCCCGGGCTGACACGTGTCGCTGTTGCCCGGAGTGGTGGTGGCTGGTGGCGGTCACCCCGTGGGGTCCATGTGGGGGTGTCGGCGTACCTGTGGGCACACTACACTGTTCTTGGCTTGCCCTGTCGTCGGGGGTACTATGGTATTCTCCGGGGGCACTGTTTTTCAAGCCACGCATTTTAGGTATAATGGAGTGAAAAATAGGGTAGTGAAAACTGGTATAATAAAAGAAAGATATACTTGCAATGTTAGGAGCACATTGTGAAGAACAAAGAACTTCAACCCTGTTACACACTTCCTGACTTTAGCCTCCACTATACAGGACACCTCTTGCCTCACCTCTCTTACCTGGTCACTTATTCTCTCTACCTTACTGTATGCCACCTGTTGTTGCTTCAGTTTCCTCATCTCCTCACACAGCTGGTGAAGGTGCTGTCTGCTCACTCATCTCCTCACACAGCTCGTGAAGGTGCTGTCTGCCCACTCATCTCCTCACACAGCTGGTGAAGGTCCTATCTGCCCACTCATCTCCTCACACAGCTCGTGAAGGTGCTGTCTGCCCACTCATCTCCTCACACAGCTGGTGAAGGTCCTATCTGCCCACTCGCTGGTTCCTCTAGTTCTGCATAGTGTTGTGCTGGAGCTTCTTTTTGTTCTTCTTGATATATCTTTTGTTCTTGATCATTTTGTTTGTTCTAGATATTTACTGTGTTCTTGCTGAGCTTCTAGATATCTATTTTGTTCTTAATTTCTTTTCTTATTATTGCTGTGCTTCTTGATATTTTTGTTCAGATTTTTTTTTCATTCTTCATTATATTTCATGGTGGTAGGTGGTAGTGACCGTCATCCACTCACTTGATGTAGTGCTGCCTATACTTCTCCCATTACTTTTTCATTCTTTTTCTGTGTTTCCTCTCTTCCTATTTCTGTAATCTTTCCTGTCATTTTGTATTATTATTATTTTCTTTTCAGGTGGCTTTACATTGAGTGACAACCGTAATGGTTTCTTGTAAGCCAGGAAACCATTTACAGTGCTGGGTGGTAACTGTTTGACCAACCTATATGTGTTCCCTATGTGTCAACAAGTGGGTTGGTGGAGGGTTAGTGTCCCTCCCCTTAACTAAAAGACAAACGGCCACCCTTTGCGGGATCATGGCACCTGGCTATAGATCGTTTTGTTTCATTTATAAAGACTCCAACATGCTTGCATGCGTCAGCCTTGGTCATCTAATGGCGGTTCTCAATGCTGCCAGTGCTCGATCTCTGGCAGCCTTCCCATGCAGTCCCTTATCCCTGAGGTCACACTTTATGATATCCCAGGTCTGCTTTTCACAACCCTGACCCCACATTAACAGATCTCACTTTCTGCATCCCATCTTCTCCACATGCCTAAACCACCTCAATCTACCTCTCCTCATCACAACGTCCATACACTCCGGTTCCATCCTTTCTCTTAACTTATCCATCATAAACGTAGCCCCCCCAGGCCTCGCATTCAAGGACACATTGTTCATCCATTGAATCACTGTAATTTCTGTATGTTTGAGCCTGTGAGTAGCCTCTTCCTTTACTGCCCAGGTCTCACTACCATACAACATTACACTCCTAACACGTGCCACACACAAAGATCCCTTAGCTCAGAGGGAGAGCCCTCAGGCTGTCAATGATGGGAGAGGCAACAGCTCCCTGAACTTCTTCCAACCACTCCTCACTCTATCCACAGAGATAGCTCCAGCCCCACCTCCAGCACATAACATGTCTCCCAAATCACAGAGCTTATCTTTACACTTGAGAGACTCACCAACAGTCTTTCACACCAGGCAATATCCACCTGCTCTCCACTACCCACTGCACACATGAAATCAGCATCATCTCGCAGTCTACCTCTAATACCTCTACATCTCTTGTGCACCCATTTATCACAAACACTGCACAAGATGGAATTACTTCCCATGCGCTTGTGACAAATCGCACATGGCCACTCTCCATCTTCTTTGACAGTACCATCACCAGCCCTAGATATCATCACTTTTGTTTTATCTGCATTTATTCTTAAGCCCTTGTGCCCCATACCATCTCTCCACTGCCTAAATCTTTCCTCCGCCTCCCGTTCATTCTCAGCAGTCAACACCAAATCGTCGGCATATAACATCTCCCATGGGAGTCCAGTCTGAAGTCACGTGAGAGGGCTTGAAGCACCATGATAAACAATAAGGAGCTCAAGACTGACCGCTAATGCACACCAGCATTCATGGAAAACCCATTACTCAAATCTTCATTAACCCTTACCTCGATGTGAGCACCCACATATATAGCCATAACCATCCTAACCAGCCACTCCTCAATCCCAAGCTTTCTCATTGCCCACTTCACCACCTCCCTGGGGTCTCTGTCAGTGGCCTTCTCCAAATCACCAAAAACAAACTACAGATACCTTTTCTTTCCTATATATTTTTCCTAAAGCACCTGAACAATGAATAAGTCATCATTGGTCCATTTGCCTGGCATAAACCCAAATGTATCTCATCAATATTCACTCTCCCTAATCATACCTTCTAGAACTCTCTCCATTACCTTCATTATCTTGCCCAAAAGTTGTATGCCTCTGTATTTTCCTGTTTCCAGGGCATCACCCTTTCCCTTGTGCACATTTAAAGTCACACTCTTCAGCCAGTTATCTGGGACAATGCTATGTATCTATTCTATCTATTGCCAGAAGCCTTAATCCCTTAAGGGCTGGCCACAAGCAAATTGCTTCAATGTCGGCCTGTCCTTGCCATTTCGTTGGCTCAGTCAGTTGAGAGGTGCCCTGCAGTCCTACCGGACCCAGGTTCAAATCCCCGCTGGGGCAGGGAACAGTTTAAGGATTTGTATTTCATAAAAATAAAACTTTACTGATCTACCAGAAGACCTGCCGACATGTCGTAAAAATACCCCCGCTAATACCAATACACCAGTCCTGTATGAGACAGCCTTAGCATGTATTCAATATGGACGGTGGGTATTAGCGCCGAAGTGGTGACATGTAGAAGTGTATGGTAGAAGGAGAACTACTGGGCTTTGGGAGCAGGCTGTGAAGCCTATGCCCAGAGTCGGATACATAAAAAAAAAAAAATGCACCCCCCTCTCATATCCCTCTCCACTCCATCTCTCCATCTTATCCTCGGCCTCCCCCTCCCTCTCCCTCCCTCCTCCTCACTGACATACACTCTCTTCATCAGTCTCTCACTCTCCATCTTCTCCACATGGCCAAACCACCTCAGTGTATTTCTCCTAACGCTTTCTATCACATCCACACCACAACACTCCTCCACTTCCTCATTTGTCAGTCTGTCTCCATGTGACTCCACATGCTCCTCTCAAATAGATTATTTCCACTGCTCTCACTCTTGACTTGTGTCCTGCCGAGAACGTCCAAGCTTCACTTCCATACGTTTTGGTATTACAATACTGTCATGCAGCAACTTTTGTACTTCCATGTTCACTTTCCTGTTTCTTATCACTGCTTTCAAAGAACCAGCAACCTTTCTTCCTTATTGTACCCTTTCAAGCACTTCACTCTCCGAACTTCTATCCTTACTCATCACACTACTCAAGTTCTTAAATATACTCACTGTAATGCTAGGTGTTTTTGGCTCGACTCCCCGTTCCTTAAACACCTAACGTGTAGCAGGGTTCTCTTTTGAGACCGGGGCTTAGGACAAATAAGAGAGAGGCAGGACACAAAAACTCCAGCAATAACCTTACAGGTGTATTACGCAGACAAGGGAAACAGCAGATGTTACAAGTGCAATATTCTGGTCGATTATAAACACTTATACCTAGATACTGTAATTAGTATCTTGCAAGATACTATGGGAGAATATAGTAAAATAACACTCGAGGCAGAGTATTCGGGATTAGTACAGTCCAAGGTCTCTAAGCGTGTGGAGGGGTTAGAGTTGATGCTCACTTGGTGAGGGTGTAAGGCACTGGGGTCTAATTATGATTATGGTAGTATGAGGCGGAGTTTACTGGTAACGTGTTCACTTTATTATCTAGTTGCAAGGGACTTTTGGTTAATTATTATTACTAACTCCACGGCTTGGGTGTTTCTTTTACTGGGATATGATGGTTATAATATGTTGGTTTTTCTCACTAGCACTTAGGTTCGTGATTGACAATTCACTGTTCTGCCTTGTCACTGTTAGGCAATTATTATTCTAGTTCTGCTTAAAACACCTGGGTCTGCTACTATCACTACACTATTCTGCCTCGCCACTGTTGCACTACAATATTGTCACAGTCACTGTCTCATGGGTCACTGGGCGGCGGTTGCGGCGGAGAGACAATCCGACTTTATTTCTGCCAGGGCTGAGGCACTGCCAGGGGAGGCCGTACTGAGAGGGCACGGGATCATGCGCAGGGGCGTCTTCTCTCGTCTGGGGCTACAGGTGGCGAAGGGGCCTGTACTCTCTGGGCTGGGGACAGGAGTGTGGCCCTCAGGACTAGGGCCGAACAACTGCCTGAATTTCTCGTTCAGGCTCCTAACGGAGGTGGAGGTCCTCCGCCGTCAAGGTGTAGGGAATTCCCGCCCAGGCATTCTGGGGAGGGCCTGGGGTTCCCGAGGGCTGCGGCCCCCAGAGCTGGAAGGCTCCGACAAGGAGGGGCTGCGGCACCGGTCTGCATCGGGGTCCGTCATGTGGGTCTCCTCCAGGGCCAGTTGTAGGGAGTAGAGGCCGGGGGAAGCTATAGGGCCTCTCCAGTACTCCTCTATGCCCTCTGCGTCGGGGTTCGGGGAACTCATCTCACGCTGGGGCGGCGGGGCGGCTCTCTTCCGCTTCCGGCTGTGGGGCCTGGCTACTGGCTGTGGCTTCCCAAGGGCGCAACTACAAGGCGCCAAGGCCCGGCTACTGGCCGTGGCCTGAGAGGGTGAGTAACTGCCAATAAACCCAAGGACACCTTCGAAGCGGCTACTGGCCGCCTGATGAAGGCGCGAGTGGCTACAGGCCGACTCCTTCAGGAGGGGTGGAGAGCGGCTACAGGCCGACTCAGGGGCAACACCTTCGGAGTGGCGACCAACCGTCTGACAAAGGCGGGAGCGGCTACAGGCCGACTCCTGCAGGAGGGGTGTGGAGCGGCTACAGGCCAACTCGGGGCAACACCTTTGGAATGACGGGAGCGGCTACAGGCCAACTCAGGGGCAACACCTTTGGAATGACGGGAGCAGCTACAGGCCAACTCAGGGGCAACACCTCTGGAATGACGGGAGCGGCTACAGGCCAAGTCAGGGGCAATACCTTTGGAATGACGGGAGCGGCTACAGGCCAACTCAGGGGCAACACCTTTGGAATGACGGGAGCGACTACAGGCCGACTCCTTCAGGAGGGGGTTTGGAGCGGCTACCGGCCGTCTACAGAAGGACACCTTCTGATGAAGGCGGGAGCAGCTACCGGTGGTCTCCTGGTTACCCTCAGGTCGGCTACTGGCCAATTCCTTAGCGAGGGGCAAGTGGCTACTGGCCGTCTCAAGAAAGAAGACACTTTCTTGGCGAAGGCGGGAGCGGCTACATGCCGACCCCTTAGGTGTGCTGGCAGGAGCTGGACAGACAGCTCCACCTCAAAGCTGGTTGGTGGAGGCTCGCCCGGAAGATAGTGCAGGATTCCTGCTATGGTGACGGCGGGCGGGTTCCAAGTCATATGGGCGTACGGTCCGGGCTGACTTGGGCTGTTGTCGCACCGAGTCTCGGTGTGCTGCTGCTGCTTCTCCGTGGTGTCCTTGTGGGAGTGTCCGGGAGTTCACGGGGGCACTGCTGTTTTCCTGGTGGAGGTGGCTGGACATTCCAAGGGACACTGTGCTGTATTTCACTCACATTTTCCATTTCCTCCTCATCCAACCTCACTGTACATTCACTGACTTCACTTCTCTTGAAGACCATCAATTTACTCTTCCCTACATTCACCTTTAGATTCTGTTTCTTACACTCTCCCAGACTCATTCACTAAGCCTTGCAGCTCCCCTTCGTCTTCACTTAACAATATAGTATCATCTGCAACTCTGCTCTCTCTCATTTGGGCCGCTGCAACATCCACTGCCCTACCTTGTATCTCATTTATAACCCCATTCGTATACAGACTGAACAACCATGGAGACATGACATATCCCTGATTTAATCCAACATTAAAATGGAAAAATTCACTCAGTTCACTGTCTACACGCACTACAGCCTTACCACCCTCATGCATACTCTTCATGGCATTCTACAGCTTCCCATCTACTCCATATATTCTAAACAGTTTCCACGTTCATTGTCTGTCCACCCTGTCACATTCTTTCTCCAAATTCATACAACTTATTTCCTTCTCTAGAAACTTTTCCACTAAAGAGTGACCTAAGAATGAATATCTGATCTATACAACCTCTTCCCTTCCGAAAACCTCCCTGTTCTTCTCCAACTAATTCCTCTCTTGTTTCCCTGTCAAAAAGTCTCCTACCGTATACTTTCCCAATTACACTAAGAAGACAAATGCCCCTATGATTGCCACACATTTTTTCCCCTTTTTCCTTGTTTTCTGGATATGTTCACTCACTCCATCATTCTTCCTCTGCAGACAGAATCAGTCAGATCATTCTTCTCTTAGTAATACTGAACACATAATCACTTGCATATCATTCTTGTAATGTTGACAATATATTCATACTTTCATTGGTCTGTAGGCAATATCACTCACACACTTCTGTAAACAAACTCTGTCTATCACCAGACGCCTTAATCCCGTAAGGGGTGGCCAGAAACAAACCGCCTCCACGTCGCCCTGTTCCCCGCCATTTCGCTGTCCTGCTCCCAACTCACACCTTTTTCTCCTGTATACCTCATCTCCATCACTCCATCTCATCCTTGGCCTCCCCCTCCATCTCGCCTCCTCCACCTCACTCACGTACACTCTCCTTGTTAGTCTCTCGCTCTCCATCCTGTCCACATGGCCAAACAGACTCACTTCGTTGTTATTCTGCTGAAAATATTTACACGTCATTCTTATAGCACTGACAATATAAACATTCTTTTAGTAATATTCTGTAGACAGTATCAAAACCAATCATTTTTGCTCTCTAGACAGATTATTTCACCATCAATATTCCTTAGGATACTTATAGACAGAGTTAGAGAAAGAACAGAGAAATTAGTTGGAGAAGAACAGGGAGGCTTTAGGAAGGGAAGAGGTTGTGTAGATCAGATATTCATTCTTAGATCTTTAGTGGAAAAGTTTCTAGAGAAGGGAAAGAAGTTGTATGCGGCTTTCATGGATTTGGAGAAAGCATATGACAGGGTGGATAGACAAGGATTGTGGAAAGTGTTAAGAATATATGGAGTCGATGGGAAGTTGTTGAATGCTGTGAAGAGTATGTATGATGGTGCGAAGGCTGCAGTGCGTGTGGATGGTGAACTAAGTGAATTTTTCTCTTTGAAAGTTGGTTTGAAACAGGGATGTGTCATGTCTCCATGGTTGTTCAATCTGTACATGGATGGGGTAATAAAAGAGGTACAAGGTAGGGTAGTGGATACTGGAGTGGCCCTGGTGAGAGAGGATCGTGTTTGGAAACTCCCTGTACTGTTGTTTGCAGATGATACTGTGTTGTTGAGTGAAGACGAAGGGGAGCTGCAAGGCTTGATGGATGAGTTTGAGAGAGAGTGTAAGAAACGGAACCTAAAGGTGAATGTAGGGAAGAGTAAAGTGATGGTCTTTGAGAGAGGTGAAGTTAGTGAATGTACAGCGAGGTTAGATGGTGAGGAATTGGAAAATGTGAGTACGTTTAAGTATTTGGGTAGTGTGATGAGTAAGGATGGAGGTTTGGAGGGTGAAGTGCTTGAAAGGGTACAGCAGGGAAGAAAGGTTGCTGGTTCCTTGAAAGCAGTGATGAGAAACAGGGAGGTGAGCATGGAAGTGAAAAAGTTACTACATGACAGTATTGTGATACCAACTCTAACGTACGGAAGTGAAGCTTGGACATTGTTGGAAGGACACAAGTCAAGCAGTGGAAATGAGTTATTTAAGAGGAGCCTGTGGAGTCACGTGGAGAGACAGGCTGACGAATGAGGATATAAAGGAGCGTTGTGGTGTTGATGTGGATGTGATAGGAAGCGTTATGAGGAACACACTGAGGTGGTTTGGCCATGTGGAGAGGATGGAGGGTGAAAGACTGACGAAGAGAGTGTATGTGAGTGAGATGGACGGGAGAAGAGGGAGGGGGAGGCCGAGGATGAGATGGAGGGATGGGGTGGAGAGGTATATGAGAGAGGGGGGTGTGAGTTGGGAGCAGGGTAGTGAAATGGCGGGGGACAGGGCGACTTGGAGGAGATTTGTATGTGGCCACCCCAAACGGGATTGAGGCGTCTGGCAATAGATAGATAGACAGATATTCCTTAGACCAATTCACAGCCAGTCCTTCATGTTGAGGGCAAATGAACTTTAACAGTATTGCTGTATACACTAATTCACACACTGCCATACTCATGCAGACTGTATCACATCAATCATCATCATCATCATCATCATCGTCATCATCATTATCTCTCAGTTTTAAAAAGTAATTTGTTTTTGGTCTGCTATTGTGTTCAAAGCAGACTACCCACTCCATTTTTTTACTGCGGCAAATAAGGTGATGATGATGGTGGTGGTGGTGGTGGTGGTGGTGATATTTTGCGGAAATTGTTTGAAATGTACCACCCTTTGAATGCCTATTTATTTTTATTATTATTATGGAAACCATTTACTACGCTGGGTGGTAACCATATAACCAAATTACGACACTTGGTGGTTTAGTGGGTAATTAAGGCACTCCAGTCGGATCGAGCCTGTGTGGGTTTATATCCAAGGAGTGGTTGGGGTTTACTGCTCATGTAATGCCATTCAGGGATGAGTGAGGCTGGTCACTCTCATCTTAAATGTCAAGACCAACTTGCCTAGCCCCGGTCTCCCACCCGCCTCATGGGGCAACACTGTATTAGATGATGAATGAATGATTACTAATTGAAATACAGCATAGTGTCCCTGGGAATGCCCAACCACCTCCACCAGGGATTCAGCGTAGTGCCCCAGGAAACTCCCCGACACCCCCACAAGGATCCCATGGAGGAGCAGCAGCAGCACACCGAGACTCAGCACGACAACGGCACAAGCCAGCCTGGGCCGTACGCTCCATGACTCGGAGCCACCCCGCCGTCGCCACAGCAGGAATCCTGCATTACCTTCCGGACGAGGTTCCACCAAACCATCTCAGGGTGGAGCTGTCTGTCCAGGTCTGACCAGTGCCCCTAAGGAGTTGGCCTGTAGCCACTCCCTCCTTCTTCAGGAGTGTGCCAGTAGCCTCTCCGAAGGTGTCTTCCCTCTTGGGACGGCCGGTAACTGCACGCCCCTCGCTAAGGAATCGGCCAGTAGCCGACCTGAGGGTAATAAGGAGACGGCCTGTAGTAGCTCCCACCTTCGTCAGGTGTCCTTCTGGAGACGGCCTGTAGTCGCTCCACACCCCCTCCTGGAGGAATCGGCCTGTAGCCACTCCCACCTTAATCAGATGGCCGGTAGCCGCTCAGAAGGCGTTGCCCCTGAGTAGGCCTGTAGCCGCTCCACATCCCTCCTGCAGGAGTCGGCCTGTAGTCACTCCCACCTTCATTAGATGGCCGGTAGCCACTCTGAAGGTGTTGCCTCTGAGTCAGCCTGTAGCTGCTCCACATACCAGCTGAAGGAGATGGCCTGTAGCCGATCCTGCCTTCGTCAGATAGCCGGTAGCCACTCCGAAGGTGCCCTGAGGTGCGCTGGTAACTATTTCCCCTCTGGGGCCACGGCCAGTAGCCGGGCCTCAGTGCCTTATGGTCGTGCCTCTGGGAAGCCACGGCCAATAGCCAGGCCCCACGGCTGGATGCAGTCGAGAGCAGCCCCGCCACCCCAGCGTGAGACGAGTATCCTGACCCCCGATGCAGTGGACGTAGGAGAGTACTGGAGAGGCCCTATCGCCTCCCCCGGCCGAGACCTGACCGAGAGGTTCAGGGAATTGTTCGGCCCCAGTCCTGAGGGCCATACTCCTATTCCTAGCCTGGATAGCACAAGCCCCTTCGCCACCTGCAGCCCTGGACGAGAGAAGACGCCCCTGCGTGTCGTCACGTGCCCTCTCGGCACGACCTCCCCTGGCGGTGCCCCTGTCCTGGCAGAACTGTCGCCGGCGTGTCTTCCTGCCGCATCCGCAGTCCAGTGATTTATGAGACAGTGATTGCACCCTTAGTGTAGTGTAACAGTAACGAGGTGATAGAGTGTATTCATAGTACCGGACCGAGTGTTTATGCGAAACTGGAATAATGGTCTAAAATACGACAGGGCGGAATAGTGAATAACCCATGCAGAATCCAAGTGATAGTAAATAAGACCCATGTGTGACACCCCTCGTATTATAATAAGAGAAACACGCAAGCCGTGGAGTTCGTATTAATAATTTACCAAAAGTCTCTTGCTCTCAGAAAATAATAAATCAAACACGCTAGACTGTAGACCATCTCGACAGTCGAGCAGGGCAGTACTCCCGAGGTGGATGGAAAGCTGATGACAGGGAGTGCTGGAGCTCCCGTTTCATCAGTCCTCAGGACTAGTTCCTGACCATCCCCCTTTGCTGAACTTTTTCAGTGTCTCAGTTACACAGAGAGTTGGCCAGCATGCTCTCCAGTACAAATTTCTCTAACTATCTACACCAAACTACATGCACAGTACACACTACACTTCCTATTCAAAATTCACCAAAAATGGCGTCGCTTCATCAAGCCTTGGAGTCCCCAGGGGGGGAACCATAAATGCCCCCACCATCCGCCCCTCTCCCGGTGACGACTTGAGGTGCCTGGAACCACTGTCTGACTCTCTTCTTCATTTCGTGGCCTTTCCTCTAACTTTCGTTCTGTTGAGCACCACCTCTCCTCCTCTAAACCTCACCCTCTTTTTCTAACGGAGACTCAGCTGTCTGAGGGAACTGACAGCAAACCCTTTTCTGTATCCTCCTACTTTCTCTATACACATTTCAAAGCCAAAGGTGGCTGTTGTGTATATATACGCAACGACTTATCTTGCTCTCGGGTTCCTGAACTTGATTCTTCTGAATTCTCCACACTCTGGCTTCGGCTTTCCTGTCATTCTCTGACTAAATATATCTGTGCTGTTTACTTATCCCCTAATTCGACTGACTATCAAAAATTCTTCGACCATCTTACTTCTACGATGGAACACATTCTATCCATGTCTCCTTTCTCTGAAATCTCCATTCTAGGAGATTTCAATGTTCACCACCGCCTTTGGCTCTCCTCTCCTTTCACGGATCCACCTGGTGAACAAGCCTACATCTTTTCTATCCTTAATGACCTAGAGCAGCTTGTACAGCACCCTACCCGTATCCCTGACCGCCTTGGAGAGAGCTCCAACATACTTGACCTCTTCCTCACAACTAATCCTTCTGCTTACTCTGTTAATCTTTTCTCTCCGTTGGGCTCCTCCGATCACAACCTTATTACCTTAACCTGTCCTATCACTCCGGTACGGCCTGTGGACCCTCCAGGGAAACGTCGTCTGTGGCATTTTGGAGCTGCAGACTGGGAGGCCCTCAGGCAGTACTTCTTTGATTTTCCCTGGAATGATTATTGCTTCCATGGCCGTGAGCCATCTGAGTGTGCCTTGCGCATTACGGAGGTTATTCTCTCGGGCATGGAAGCATACATTCCTTTCTCATATCCTTTGACTAACGCAAGAAAGCCTTGGTTTAATCACGCTTGTTCTAATGCTGTCTGCAACAAGGAGAGGGCCTACAAAAGGTACCGGAGCCAACCCACCCCTGAATCACATCATCTTTACGTTTCTGCCCGGAATCATGCTAAGTCTGTTCTTCGCTCTACTAAAAATAATTTCATCCATACTAAATGCTCTCAACTCTCCAACTCGAATTCTTCCCGCTCCTTCTGGCACCTTGCCAAAAATCTTTCTAACAACTTTACCTCATCATCCTTCCCTCCTCTTTTCTACTCTGATGGTTCTGTAGCTATTTCTTCTACTGATAAAGCAGATCTCTTCGCACAGACTTTCTCCTCCAATTCCACCTTAGACGATTCCGGTGCTGTTCCTACATCACTTCCCCCCTCTGACTTCCTCATGGCTGACATTAAAATTTCTTCAGTTGATGTATTTTCTGCCATCACTGGCCTCAGTACTAACAAGGCATATGGACCTGATGGGGTCCCTCCTGTTGTTCTCAAGAACTGTGCTTCTGTGCTTACACCCTGCCTAGGCAAACTCTTTCGCCTTTGTCTGTCAACTTGTACCTTTCCTTCTTGCTGGAAGTTTGCTCTCATTCAGCCAGTCCCAAAGAAGGGTGACCACTCCCAACCCTCCAACTATCGTCCAATTGCTTTAACGTCCTGTATTTCAAAAGTTTTCGAGTCAATTCTCAATAGAAAAATTTTAAGGCATCTTTCCTATCACAACCTTCTTTCCGATCGTCAGTATGGTCTCCGTCAGGGACGCTCCACTGGCGATCTTCTCACCTACCTTTCAGACTCCTGGTCATCCTCCTTTCGGGACTTTGGCAAAAGCTTTGCCATTGCACTTGACATCTCAAATGCTTTCGATCGAGTCTGGCATAAATCTTTAATTTCCAAACTGCCCTCCTACGGTTTCTATCCTTCTATCTGTGCCTTCATCGCTAGCTTCCTTTCTGGTCGTTCTATAGCCACTGTTGTAGACGGCCATCGTTCTTCTCCTAGATCTATCAACAGTGGTGTTCCTCAGGGCTCTGTCCTATCACCAACTCTCTTCCTTTTATTCATCAATGATCTTCTAAGCTGTACATCTAACCCTATCCACTCATACGCTGATGACTCCACCCTTCACCTTTCCATTCGGTTCCCGCAACGCCCATCTCAACAGTTACTTCAACAAACAAGGGATGAGGCTACGGCACACCTAATGTCTGACTTGGCTCGTATCTCTGACTGGGGTAAAAATAATATGGTTGTTTTTAATGCATCTAAGACTCAGTTCTTACACCTATCAACCCGACAAAATCTGTTCAGCTTAATCCTGCATCATCCTTGAACATGCTTGGGGTTTCATTTACTCGGGACTTATCTTGGAAAGATCATATTACTTCTCTTGTAAAATCTGCTTCCAAGAGATTGGGTGTGCTAAGTCGACTCTGCTCTTTCTTTATCCCTGCACAATTGTTGTCTCTATACAGGGGTTTTATCCACCCCTGTGTGGAGTACAACTCTCATGTGTGGGGAGGCTCCCCACATACAGCTCTTCTCAATAGGGTGGAGTCATAGGCTTTTCGTTTCATTAACTCTCCTCCTCTTACTGACTCCCTTCAGCCTCTGTCTCTTCGCCGCATTGTTGCATCTTTATCTCTTTTCTATCGCTACTTTAATGGTCACTGCTCCTCTGAACTGTCTGCTTGCATTCCTCCACCTCTACGACGGGCGCGTAGCACCCGTCTAGCAGCAAACTCTCATCCCTTTTCTGTCCAACTCTCTAATGCAAGAGTTAACCGTAACTCCCAGTCCTTCATTTATGCAACAGGTCAGCTCTGGAACTGTCTCCCTCTGTCTGTATTTCCTGCTGCCTATGATCTCCAGTCTTTGAAACGCAGTGTGTCCAGGCATCTCAAAATGATCGGATCTTGAATTTGGCTCTCTATTGTATTTTGTTTTTCTCTTGGAGGGAACTGTTACTGCGGGCTCATGGCCATTGGTTCCTTCTTCCTCGCATAAAAAAAAAAAAAAAAAATCCCGCAAAGGGTGGCCATTTGACACAGTTAGTTGTTTTACGGGGAGGGGCACCAACCCTCCAGCTGCCCAATTGTTGACACGTAGGGAGCACGTATGGTTTGGTTATATGGTTACCACCCAGCGTTGTAAATGGTTTCTTGGCTTACAGGAAACCATTTGGCTTGTCACTCAATGTAAAGCCACCTGTAAAGGAATGAAAAGCAATAAGAAGTGACGGGAATAATAATAATAAATACTAACAATAATAAAAATCTACGACAAGGATAGGAGCCACTTACCATGTGAGTAACACAGAAGGCATGTTGGAAGTTGTGAAAAGGGACCTGGTTGTAACAGTGGTGACGCGACACAGAAAATTACACAGCACTTGTGTCTCTATAACCAACTTGAATGGCAGGCCTAGATCTGTATACCTGTGGAGGGGAGACATTGGTAATTATTTATCTATCTATCTATCTATCCATGTATGTCTATCTACCTATCTATCTATCTATCTGTCTATCACCTATCTATAGCCAGACGTCTTAATTCCATAAGGGGTGGCCACAAACCAACTGCCTCCATGTCACCCTGTCCACTGCTATTTCCCAGCCCTCCCCCCAACTTACACCCCCCCCTCTCATGTACCTCTCTACTCCATCACTCCATCCCATCCTCAGTCTTCCCCTCCCTCCACCTCTCTGACATACATCTTCTAGTTAGTCTCTCACTCTCCATCCCCCCAACCTACACCTCCCCCTCTCTCATATACCTCTCTACTCCATCACTCAATCTCATCCTCAGTCTTCCTCTCCCTCTCTCCCCCCCCCTCCACCTCATTCACATACACTCTCCTAGTTAGTCTCTCACTCTGTAAGTTTAGTTCAACCAGAATCAACAACAATATATAAACACAGTAGAGTTCATGTATACTCTCTCTCTCTCTCTCTCTCTCTCATTCTTTCCAATTCATTTTCTCTCTTCCCTTCCCTTCCCATCCTCTTCCTCACTCTCTCCTACCCCTCTCTCTCTCTTTCTGTCATTCCTTCCAATTCATTTTCTCTCTTCCCTTCCCTTTCTATCCCCTTCCTTCCTCACTCCTTCCTGCCTTTCTCTCTCTCTCTCTCTCTCTCTCTCTCTCTCTCTCTCTCTCTCTCTCTCAGCTGTGTTGCAGCATCAGTAACATCTCCGTCTCGTCCCACACCAACTGTTGACAGAAGGTACTGTAGTCGTAGCAGCTCTTGTGTCTCCGCCTCCACCACAACACCACTGGCCAGGGAGAGAGAGAACATTTGAGAGAGTGGCAAAAATAAAATAAATCATCATCATCATCGTTATCTTCATCTTCATCGTCATCATCATCGTTGTCATCATCATCATCATCATCATTGTTGTCATCACCATCGTCATCATCATCGTCATCATTGTTGTCATCATCATCGTCATCATCATTGTTGTCATCACCATCGTCATCATCATCGTCATCATCATTGTTGTCATCACCATCGTCATCATCATCGTCATCATCATTGTTGTCATCATCATCGTCATCATCATCGTCATCATCATCATCATCATCTCATCATTATTTCTTCACAATACAATGATGTCCAATGCAAATACCACACATTCCACTATCTATCTATCTATCTATCTATTTATCTATTGCCAGACACCTTAATACTGTAAGGAGCAGCCACAAATAAATCACCTCCACGTCACCTTATCCTCTGTCATTTAGCTGCACTCCCTCCAACTGACATCCCCCTCTCTCATATATCCCCACTCCAGCCCCCCACCTCATCCTTGGTCTCCCTCTCCTCTCCCCTTCCACAGATAGACAGATAGATGGATAGATGGTTGAAGTCTTTATAAACAATACAATACAAATATGGTGCTAGTCACAAAGAAGTGCTAGCCAAGAAACCAATGACTTTTTCTGCCACTGAGCTACATTAGTGTAATGGTCGGATTTTACACTCCCACCACTATTGTTCATCAGTGTAATGTTAGGATTTATAATCTTACCGGTTGTTGGTTCTGTTCAACTTACCCATTGATAATACAAATGGTGCTCGACTTAGTCTCCCCTCCGTGATTGATAGACAATTCACTTCAGTAAAACAAAAGGGGGAGGGGGTGGTGTTTTGACTTGGTATGATACAGGTTAATTGTTTAAGATAGGTTTGGTAGCGTTTGTAGTTTTGGCCGAGTCGAGATTAAGTCAGTACCACGTGTGGTCGTCGTTCCCAAAGCGGAGGAATCTTGAATTGGAAGGGGAGTGTGTTATGCATGAGAGGACCTAATTCCCTTGATTGGGTATAAAATGACATATACTTTACTCTGCTTTAATAATTCTATACTGGGTTTCAACAGACATTTTTAATTACATGACCTTTAGTCATATGAAAAAGGGTTGTACATTAAAACCATGGTTTGGGCGATCATTCATACAACATTGTCACCAGGCGAAACAATTTGGAACATTCAAGCGATTTCTGAGGTCATCGTACCTCACTCTTTATTGTCAGTTATTCCTGGGCTCGACAATAGCCTCAAGACTGGGACATTTATGAGCCTGGGTTGTCTTTTCGGGCTGGCATAGCCTCGAACCAAAAAAAATAATCACTCGTGTTCTATTTCGTCCGTGTAGTATAATCTCATCATGCAATTCAGTATAATTTACAATCACTATCAATTCATAATTATTAACAATTCATAATCATCATTAATGCATAATCACCAAGAATACATAATCACTCGGGCTTGTTTAGCCTCGAGGAACAACTCAAAAATCACATTTTTGCTCACATCCACTAAGTTCCCTTCAACGCTCCTAATTTTCTAACATATTAATATAAGAGAAAGAAAACGGTTAATGAGTTTGAATTTCGCCTTTCCGTTACATGATCACATCACTTTTCAAATTTCTATTCCTTATCTACAAAAAAAGTTCACCTGATAGATCAATAATACCATTTCAACTACATTCAGTTTATAAAATAATTCATGGGTCGTGTAAGTGTGTATGTAAGACGAGTCTATGGGCAATACCACGAGATGGCCTCGTGCACACTCCGACGTCACGGTGTCTGGGGACTGAACCAACGTCTGTTACACACGATGTCTGAGCAGCGAGTGGGCCTCTCGGGCACGCAAGAGACGCCACTGCTAGATCAAATGAGATTGTGTTTTTGCAATATGGTGGGTTTTAATTCTCTTCACTATTTATATAGTAGTGTACACATGACGTTAGGACTTTTGACTGAATTGGGGAAAATTTGGGATTCAATCCTTACTTAATTTACATACTGAATTTACCACTATCCCGCCTTGAGTTTGGGGCAGCTTATGGCATCTAGTGACGGCTAAGGCAAGCGGGACTATTAGATCCTCACAAATGACATTATTTTGGCCTTTCTGACTATTAATCTTACATATTTGGGTTCTAGCAGCTTCATTAGTAAGCATTTCACAACTAGGATACGGAAAGAATTGTATACCCATCATTACTCTGTTTAAGGTTTAAACTTGGCGCCCAACAACGATGCACAAACAAGGAGAAAGGCCGCACGCACCTGTTATTCATTACTCTACCAGTTAGAGGAATTCCCATAGCTCAACACTCACAATTACATCACCCATGCATAGATACAGAGATGTATACATATAAAAATAAAGTTAACCCTACATCATTCATTAACATATGAATTACCACTTAGGACAGGAATTTATAGACTAGTATTCAGATTACACCCTATCTAACTTAGAAATTACAATACCTCTAAACACATACATAAATACTAAATTTGTGGCACTACATAAGTATGAAAATCTGGGCCAAGTTAAGGTGAAAGGAGTATAGTAAGAGGTGTAAGGTCTGTGTGGTTTATGTCTATCTATCTATCTAGTGCCAGATGCCTTAATCCCATACGGGGTGGCCACAAACAAATCACCTCCACGTCGTCCTCTCCCTCGCCATTTCACTGCCCTGCTCCCAGCTCACACCCCCTCCTTCTCATATACCTCTCCACTCCATCCTTCCATCTCATCCTTGGCCTCCCCCTCCCTCTCCCCCCCTCCACCTCACTCACATACACTCTCCTCATCAGTCTCTCACTCTCCATCCTCTACACATGGCCAAACCACCTCAGTGTGTTTCTCCTAACACTTCCTATCACACCCATCATATCTGCCTAAACCTGGACACGACTGCCACCACCTCCTGCTTTGCCGTTCTCTGACAGTGTACGTGCTTCCAGTAGGGGTGTGACTCTCCCCTTCCCCCCACCCCATCTCCCAAACCCTCCTTGTAGAACCCTGCGGATGTAAAATTGGCGTAAGATCGGTGTGAGATTTAAACCTGTCAGGGTGAGATTTGCTTAAGATCTAAACTGTCTCAACGCTGGGGATGTAAAATTGGCGTAAGAACCTGCTGGCATAAGATTGGTATGAGATTTTAACCTTTTGGGGTAAGATTTGCATACGATCTAAACTATCTACAGTATTCTATCTACAACCAGATGCATAATCCTGTAAGGGGTGGCTGTATGTCTTTAACCCCGCGTCCTGTGCACCAGCAAGCAACACAACAAGCTGACTGACAAACACTGCAATGCCCACACTGACCCCACACTGCCAGCCCCTTCACTACCCCCACACTGACCCCACACTGCCAGCCCCTTCACTACCCCCACACTAACCCCACACTGCCAGCCCCTTCACTACCTCCACACTGCCAGCCCCTTCACTACCCCCACACTAACCCCACACTGCCAGCCCCTTCACTACCCCCACACTAACCCCACACTGCCAGCCCCTTCACTACCCCCACACTAACCCCACACTGCCAGCCCCTTCACTACCCCCACACAAACCCCACACTGCCAGCCCCTTCACTATCGCCTTGCAGTTCATTATATTACTCCTGCTAATGTCTGACCATTGGATTTACCTGAGGACTTGTTTTGTCTTGGCAGTAACATGTTGGTCCTGCAGTGTATGTTGTCCCCGAGTCTTGTGTTCAAAACGCAAGAGGACATTTGAAGAGAGTTGTGATGGTATATTGTTTTTTATATTTGCACCCTGGTGTTGATACCGATCACACACACACACACACACACACACACACACACACACATCAAACAGCCAATACTAATCCCTCTCCTTACACTAACCATACCATCTAATCTATCTGTGTATATATTGCCAGACGCCTTGATCCCGTAAGGGGTGGCCACAAACAAATCGTCTCCATGTCGCCATGTCCTCTGCCATGTCACTGCCCTCCCAGCTCACACCCCTCTCTCTCATATACCTCTCCACCTCATCCCTCTTTCTCAT
>NC_136965.1:16202292-16304792 GCF_032717465.1 Coenobita brevimanus | reverse complement strand
ATCCTACACAATAATGTCCACTTTAGTTCTGCCACCCTTCACCCATCCACCCAATGCATCACACTGTGTAAGTCCATAGGGGGAGCTAGGCGGCTATTCTGGGGGGAGGGGGGGCAGCAAGACAGGGGAGCCATAGACGGCTATTCTTGGGGGGGGGGGGGGCGTGCAAGAAAGGGGCGCCCGCTAGTAGCCAGCTTATTTAAATTTTCACTACTTATTACGTATATATCATATTCTTAAGAGTATCTTTTGGAAGGTTAGGCTAGACATACAGTGAACGTTTTCTATAGGAAAACGTTTACTAACGTCCCCATTTCCAAACACACACAAACACATGTATTAAAAGAGTACGTTTTGTGTGCAGCATCGATATGTCTGGCTGAGGGTGAGGTGCCCGACACTTCTTCCTGCCTATAGCCCTAGGAGCTGATGAAAGGAACAAGAGGCGCAGCAAACAACGGAAAGGAATTACAGAGGGGCGCCAACGTACATCCTCGGGGGGGGGGGCATGGCCCCAATGCCCCCCCCCCTAAATCCGCCAGTGTGTAAGTCCCCCTTGCATTCCATGACTACCCAGTTCTTCCCTCTACTCCACAGTTTACTAATCCCTCCCTTTCCCTCTCTCCTCACAGTGCAGCATCTGAACTATACCGGCCACACACACACACACACAAACACACGCACACAAATATAAATTGGAATACTCTAGATATAAATAGCCAAGAAAGCTGTTGGGACCAAAAGCTCCTGGATCTCGTACAAGAGTTTTTCTTAACGCAACATGTGAGGGAAACCACTAGAAAAAGAGGACTTGATGTACCTTCAGTGCTAGATCTAATATTTACTAGGCAAGAAAATGACTTTGACAGTTTAATATATCACCCTCCACTCGGCAAAAGAGATCATGCAGTACTAAATTATAAATTCAGGATGGCATATGACATAGTAAACAGCAATGACAGTTACAAAAAGAGACTAAACTATAAAAAGGGAAATTATCAAGACCTAAAGAAGTATTTCTTAGAAGTTGATTGGGAAAATGAGCTTAGAGGACAAGATTTAAATGCTGTATATAAAAATTTTTGTGAATTTTATGAAATAGGAGTCCAGAAGTACATCCCACAGCACAAAGAAGCAGATAAGAAAATACAGAAATGGTTCATTACAGAATGTAAAAAATCAAAAGAAAGAAGAGATTTGTTGTGGAATAGATACAGAAGACACAATAGTGTAAGGGCGTATAATAATTACAAACAGGCAAAAAACGACTATACAAGAATAAGGAGGGAAGCCCAAAAACAGTTTGAGGAGGATATAATAAATAAAAGTAGTGATCAACCAAAGCTGTTTTACAGCTATATCAGAAGCAAAACCAAAGTAAAAGATATAATACAATCCATTACGGACGAGGGAATCACTTATACACAAGAGAAAGATATTTGTGAAGCACTAAATAAGAATTTCCAATTAGTTTTTACAGAAGAAAAAAATTTTGAGAGGGACTATGTGTAACAAGCATGTCCACACATACTACCAGATATACAAATAGCAGAAAAAGTAATACAGGAGGAGTTAAGTAGATTAGACAGAGGAAAAGCAAGTGGTCCTGATGAAATTTCATGTTGGGTGTTACGAGAATGTGCAAAGGAGTTAAGTAAACCATTATTTTTAATTTTCAAGAAATCCTTGAGTCAAGGGAAACTACCTGATATTTGGAAAAAAGCAAATATAGTCCCCTTATTCAAGAAAGGAAATAGACAAAATCCTCTCAGCTACCGACCAGTATCACTGACCAGTGTTGTAAGCAAGGTATTAGAAAAACTTATAAGAAAAGCTTGGGTAAATCATCTAGAAGAACAGTATGATAACAGAAAGACAGTTTGGTTTCAGAAAAGGAAAATCATGTGTTACTAATCTGTTGAGCTACTATGACAGAGTAACAAACACAATACAGGAAAGGGAAGGATGGGTAGACAGTATCTATTTAGATTTCAAGAAAGCTTTTGACACAGTACCACACCAAAGACTTTTATGGAAGCTGTACCATCAAGGAGGAATTCGAGGCAAACTGTTTTGTTGGATGCAAGACTTTCTCATAAAAAGAGAAATGAGGACAGTACTAAGAGGAAACTACTCATCATGGAAAGAAGTGACTAGTGGAGTACCACAGGGTTCGGTGCTGGCACCAATCATGTTTTTAGTGTACATAAATGATACAAACAGTAACACTGGAAATGAGAGCTATCTGAATATGTTTGCAGATGATGCAAAAATACAAAGGAGAATTACTAGCACAGACTCTTGTAGGGAGCTACAAGAAGAATTAAATAAACTTCATGAATGGAGTAGTACATGGCAAATGGAATTCAATGTGGACAAGTGTCATGTAATCAAGTTTGGTAAAAGTGGAAAAAGACCTGATTGGGATTATAAGTTAGGAAATAAAACCCTATACACATCAGAAAGAAAGACCTAGGTGTGATTATCAATAACAGACCATCTCCGGCTGACCACATCAGCGAGAAGGTACGGAACATGTATACACTGCTTGCAAATATGAGAATAGCATTCACATACATAAATGAAGACATGCTAAGAAGGATAATAACATCATTCATTAGACCAACCCTGGAATATGCATCAATAGTCTGGAGTCCTCATCTCGAAAAGCATATAGACAAGATTGAAAAAGTTCAAAGGGCCGCTACAAGATGGATACCAAGCTTAAGGGACCTAAGCTACGAAGAAAGACTAAATAAACTGAATCTACCAACACTACAGGAGAGAAGGAAAAGAGGTGACATGATAATGCTATATAAGTGCATATCAGGAAAGGAGAAAATAGACATAAATGATTACTTAACATATGGAGAAGCATCAGCAAGAGGACACTGCAAAAAACTGCATAAGAAGAGAGGTGATAAAGACGTAAGGAAATTCAGTTTCCCAAACAGAGCAATTGATCAATGGAATGCACTACCGAATGAAATAGTGTGTGCCAAAACAATTCACAAATTTAAGGATATGTACGATAAATATGGTTTAAGACACGGGACAATACGAGCTTGACTCATTCCTGTAAAGATACAATTAGGTAAGAACAATTAGGTAAGAACATGCGCCCGCGAACTGTGGAGTCGGAAAAATAAAATCGAAGTATAGACTGATTGTTGTGTAATTCATTAAATGGAGTGATGAGCTGTGTGTGAAGTGTGGTGAAGTACAGCAGGCCTATCAGTGTACACCAAGAGGAGTGTGTGTGAAGTGTGGTGGAGTACAGCAGGCCTATAAGTGTACACCAAGAGGAGTGTGTGTGAAGTGTGGTGTAGTACAGCAGGCCTATCAGTGTACACCAAGAGGAGTGTGTGTGAAGTGTGGTGAAGTACAGCAGGCCTATCAGTGTACACCAAGAGGACTGTGTGTGTGTGAAGTGTGGTGGAGTACAGCAGGCCTATCAGTGTACACCAAGAGGAGTGTGTGTGAAGTGTGGTGAAGTACAGCAGGCCTATCAGTGTACACCAAGAGGAGTGTGTGTGAAGTGTGGTGAAGTACAGCAGGCCTATCAGTGTACACCAAGAGGAGACATCTTTCGAATGCGTGAGGCAAGCTGAAACGCTCGTTAAATCCCCTAATAAGGGGGATCTTGCCCAAATTAAATAAAATCGTCTCTAGGAATAATGAAAGAATTATGGTATGACATACTTGTAAATAAGAAAGGGCTAAAGAGGAGAATAACATCGCCTGAGTCAGCATTTCATTCATGACAGAATTGCTATCCCCCCCTCCCCAGGTTTCTCTTTTATACTACACTACCAGGCATTGCCCAGGCCAAAAAGGCAAACACACTAATCCTGCTTGTTCTAGCTAGTTCATTCTTTCTTTCTACTCCAGAAAGACCATGTACAGTTGGAGAAATTTCCGCGCAGGACACAGCATAGAAGGCAGCAGGAGCGGCAAATAATTTGATCTGGTAACAGTGTTGGGGGTAAAGGAGGTAAAATGTGTGAGCTACAGCATAGTGCCACCAGAAACTCCCTGACAGGTAACATGTGCGAGCTACAGCATAGTGCCCCCGGAAACTCAGACACCCCCACCCGGACCCCACGGAGTAGCCGCAGCCGAACCGAAGGATGCAGTGCGACAACGGCACAAGTCAGCCCGGGCTGTGTGCCCCTATAACACTCAGCCTCCTCACCATCGCCCTAGCAGGAATTCAACACTACCTTCGGGGAGAGGGACCGCCAGATCAGATCGGGGTGAAGCTGCCTATCCAGCTCCAAACAGCGCCCCTCAGTAGACGGCTGATAGCCACTCCCGCCTTCTACAGGAGTGTGCCCATAGCCTCTCCGAAGGTGCCTTCTCTTTAGGGATGGCTGATAGCCGCCCGCCTCTCATAAGGGAATCGGTGTCACACCGACCTGAGGGTAATCAGGAGATGGCCGATAGCCGCTCCCGCCTTCATAAGAAGGTGTCCTTCCAGGGACGGCCGATAGCTGCCCTACACCCCCTCTTGCAGGAGACGGCCGATAGCTGCTCCTCCCTCCAACAGAAGGAGACGGCAAGTGGCCGCTCCCGCCTTAGCCAGATGGTCGATAGCCACTTCGAAGGTGCTGCCCCCGAGTCGACCAATAGCTGCTCCTCCCTCCGGCAGAAGGAGATGGCAAGTGGCCGCTCCCGCCTTCGTCAGACGGCTGATAGCCGCTCCGAAGGTGATGCTCCCAAATCGGCCGAAAGCCTCTCCTCCCTCTGGCAGAAGGAGACAGCAAGAGGCCACTCCTGCCTTCGTCAGACAGCCAATAGCCGCTCCAAAAGTGCTGCCCCCGAGTCAGCCTATAGCTGCTCCCCCTCCCTACTGCAGGAGACGGCCTGGGGCCGCTCCCATCTTCGTGTGACGGCCGATAGCCGCTCCGAAGGTGTTCAGAGGCGCGCTGATTCCTCCACTCAGGCCATGGCCAGTAGCCGGGCCTTGGCGCCTCATAGTCGCGCCCTTGGGCAGCCACGGCCAATAGCCAGGCCCCAAGGCCAGAAAGAGGTGAGAGCAGTGTCACCGCCCCAGTGTGAGACGAGTGTCTGGACCTCCAGTGCAGAAGGACCCCAGAGAGGCCCTACAGCCTCCCCCGGCCTCTGCTCCCTACGCCTGGCCCTGGAGAAGACCCACCTGATGGACCCTAATTCAGGTCAGTGCTGCAGCCCCTCCCTGACGGCACCCCTTGACTCTGGGGACCGCAGTCCTAGGGTACTCCAGGCCGTCCCCAGGGTGCCCGGACGCGATCTCCCCGCGCCCCGATGGCGGAAGACCTCCACCTCTGGCCGAGACCTGAGCCAGAGATTCCTGGACCTGTTTGGCCCCAGCCCTGAGGGCCATACCCCCATACCCAGCCCGAAAAATACAGGGCTCTTCGCCACCTGCAGCCCTGGACGAGAGAAGACGCCCCTGTGAGTCGTCCCGTGCCCTCTCGGCACGCCCTCCCCTGGAGGTGCCCCTGTTCCGGCAGAGTTGTCGCCGGCGTGTCTCCCCGCCACCCCCACCATATAAGTGACTTATGTTAAGTGTGATGTTGCCCCAGAGTTAGTGTAACAATGATACAGTGAGTTAGTATATGTCGAATAACAGGGCAAGTGTTCAGGAGAAGATAACAGGCGAATACGTGATATCACGGGGCAGATTAATAAGGATGAGTGTAGAGCCTAACTTCTGGTGAATCAGACTCACTAGCGTCGCCCTTGTATAAAATCAGTAAGACTCCTAGCACGAGAGATTCTCCTTAGCAAATATCCAGACGTCCCTTGCTACGAGGAAATAGTGAAGAGAAAGTGTTAGTAATACCCTCCCGCTCGTATTACCACAAACATAACGAAACTCTCAGTGTCTTCCAACCTCCCTTAATAAATCTCCTCTCAACAGTCAGTGCGTATGCAAGAACCTAGACTAGCAATATAATCAATTATCAAAATACCCTTGCTACCAGAATATACTAAGAATCCGTAATATCAATTCCCTCCTAATATTACTATAACTAATCTGACCCTCCGCGCGTCACCCCTCCCCCCCCCCCCGTGTAAAACCCACTCCTACTCTCTCACGTGCACCGCGACCCTGTGTTCCAAGTACACCTGTGCACTAAACCTAGAGTGTTAGCATCAGTGTCTGTTAAGCTAGTATCCTGCGAGATACTGATTATCTAGTTAAGGTTTTATTCTCCACAATATACTGTGTTGTATTATCTGCTGTTTTTGTCCTGTGTCTGACTGTGGTAATATACGTGTAAAGGTTATTGCCTGGAGTTTTTGTGTCCTACCTTTCTTTATTGCACTAAGCCCCGGTCTCGAAAGAGGACCCCGCTACACGTTAGGTGTTCTAGGAACGAGGAGTCGGGCCTTTTTCACCTAGCATAGCAGGAGGGGTGGGACGTGAGGGGTAGGTGAGAGATTGCGGGGGTAGTGGGGGGTAGCTGTGTGGTGGGAGGGGTGGGACGTGAGGGATGGGGGGTAGTGGGAGTAGCTGTATATTGGGGGGGATGGGAGTGAGGGGTAGCGGAGTGTTAGGGAGATGCTTAGTAGCCATTAAATGTAACGTAATTTGCTTTGATTTTAAATGAATGTGTTTTTATGACAGGGTAACACACGAAGCAGCAACATCTGTAAAGTGATGATTCATGACATGATGAAAAATGTTTAGTTCAGTGATCATGCAAGGCAGATATAAACACACAGACATCACCAACACGTAACCTTATATAATGACTCGCCCCCCTTCGGTATCTATAACATCCCTATTGTAACACAGACTAATATCAGACGTTTACCTCAGATACGTCTCAGAAAAGTTGCTCATCCATCCATCCATCATCCAATCCTACATTGCCCCATGAGGAGCGTAGGAGCCCGGGGCTAGGCAGTTGGTCCCGACATTTAAGATGAGTGACCAGCCTCACTCATCCCTGAGTGGCATTACGTGAGCAATCAACCCCAACCATCCCTTGGATATAAACCTTCACCGGCTCAATCCGATTGGAGCGCAATAATTACTCACTAAACCACCAGGGGCCAAAATTTGGTTATATGGTTACCACCCAGCGCAGTAAACGGTTCCCTGGTGTACTGGAAACCATTTGGCTTGTCACTCAGTGTAGAGTCACCCACAGGCAGAAGAAAGAATGAAGGAAAGAAAGAAGAGGGAGTGTAAAGTCACCCGCAGACAGAAGGACAAGGAAAGAATGAAGCAAAGAAAGACAGAAAAGGATGGAAGGAAAGAAGGATGAAGGAGAGGAAAGGGCAGACACCCGAGAGCAGCACTACATCGAGTGAGTGGATGGTGAGCGCCCCCACCTACATCTTAATTGTAACGTAGATATGTAGTGTATGAAAAATAAAGTACCCTATATATAATATTCCATTTCTTCGTTGTTTTAGTCAACCATTAGTATTTTTTACCCTAAAAGGCTTTAAAGCATGTCAGATTTTAAGGTAAATGCATCTTTCTTAGTTGTCAATGTGAATTTGATATACAGTATTTCCTAAATCGTAAGCACATGCTGGCTGCTTGTCACAAACTAATTTAAGCATAAGCCAGACCTAGACCTTTTCAGGTCAATCAATAGCGTCTGCGTGTGTGTTGTGCTGTGTATAATACTGGGTCTCTCGCTGTCTAACTCTCTCAGTTCATCTAACAGACACTCACAAGTAGGCTAAGGATAATCATGCAATTGCATATGTGCATATGCAGTTGCATATTCTAGCCACTTAATGAGCGTAAGTGCATATTTCTACTTTTTGTTTGTTTATACGGCATATTCATTGAAATTTCCTGGGTATTATAATAACTTCTTGAAGTTGTAGTAATATTTAAAGTCATAGTATCCATCATATTATAGTGAATTGCATACTGCTTAATTGGCTGTGGCTGAGAAGGCCGTGACTTGATGGTCAGTAGACAGCAGCATTTATATATATATATATATATATATATATAAATATATATATATATATATATATTTATATTTATATATATATTTATATATATATATATATATATATATATATATATATTTATATATATATATATTTATATATGTATATATTTATATATATATATATATATATATATATATATATATATATATATATATTGTTACGGAACAGAGAAAACTGTCCCGCAATGTTCCAGGTTCAAAACAAAAGAGTTAGGTAAAATTACAAGTTAAAGTTTAATGCTCAAACTAACAACTAAACATTCAGGACTCATAAGGATAATGTAATGGCCAAAAAAAAAAAACCGGTCAAATATATGGTTAACTGCAATAGCCTCTATTAACACGAAATTAGCAAGAGTAAATTTATCTAAGTCAGCCCTGATAAAATGAGAAAACCGGATAATACTCAGTGAATGCAAGATATATTATTACAGATACAAAATATTATTTTTAATAACTGACATAAAAAAAACTTTACATTAATCACAAAATCCCTACTAGGCCTACAAATTAACACCTTATGGTATACACTACAAGAAAAAATGTAATAACACTTATACTCAAATTACACAGCTGCTAGATGGTTGGAGACCTCCTGAGCACTCAAAAAAATAATAACAACTGTACAGGGGAGGACAGAGATGTTAACAAAATGAGGAGTAGATCTAAGTGGCAACCAATGCAGAGACCGAGCTCATTATATAGGGGCCGGCAGAGCCCGACAGAACTTGCAAGAAGGACGCGCAAATGAAGCCATAGGGGACAAAGAGTTGACAATCCCGCTCCGAGCAACAGAAAGAACGACCCACCCCACCATAAGGGGAGAAGGGAGGAGCGAGGTAAAACACGCAAGCCTAGTCACTATGGAAGCCACGAGGCGAATCGTGATCAAACATGCAGCACACTGTACGCCAGAATTATACAAAGCATGATGAAATCATAGGCTATGTAACAATATATATATATATATATATATATATATATATATATATATATATATATAATCGTTTATATATATATATATATAATCGTTGCCTTAGTCGCTGGTGGGATCGGCCGCTCTTATATGTTGTCGTCAGTAACTTCTGTCCGCCGCGTCCTCTTCCTCCAGGCCTAACTGCCTCAATTCTTTCGCAGTTCCATCTTTCCACGTAATTCTTTGTCTTCCCCTCGTTCTTCTCCCTTCTACTTGATTCCTCCATGCCACCTTCACAGGATCAACTTCATCATGGTCACATGCCCATACCACCTCAAACATGCCTCTCTTCCCTTCTCCACAGCTGACACAACTCCTGCCTCTGCTCTGATGTCATCATTCCTCCTCCTTTCTCTGTGACAATCCCATCAGCCATCGCAGGATCCTCATCTCTGTCCTCTCCGGTTTTTTCTCTTCATTCTCCCTCAACGCTTAGGCTTCTGCGCCATACAGCAATATAAAAGCAAGTTTTGGAAGATGGCTTCAGGTCATTCCTCCGTCTACCTCACACACACCACAAAGGGAGGCACGTTCCCCAGTTTGGAAAGCACTGGTTTACAAGAACATTGCCACCCGAGTGCTAACCCAACATAGTCACTGGTATTGACACATTCTGTCAGTGACGTTTTTTGCTCTTGGTTCAGTTAATAATATTTGTTTTTCCAGACAAATGTTAGAACAAGTATTACTAGACTGATGCATGAAGTTTATCAGAAACTCATTAGAACAGAATAGTTGGGTTGAGAAACACTTCTTGTTTAAATGTAATAAATAAGTTCTTCCTTCGGCCTACAGTAATTCCCAGGAAAAAATTATTATTCAGCTATATTCTCCTCAACTGTGAGTTGTATGAGACAATAAGCATGTGATATATTCTCTTAGTGTGTGTGAAAGGAGTGGACGGAGAGGAGAGCTGCCTGCCAAAATTTGATGCGTTTGGGTGAGTGTGTGTAATTCACCGGGTCGATCAGGATAACGTGATTGGCATGATCGTCAGCTCATTACCATCCAGTAAGTGAGCTAAGCGCTCATATAATCTGATCTAGGGCAAGGCTGTAACCTTCACACACGCACACAACCATTCCCTCCCTCAAGAGGATCATTAACCTCCCACTTCGTTCGTGAAACTTTTCGCACCCTATCCGCCGCGAACCCCCGTCTTACTAGATGGCAGGCGAATGCATTACCACTACGCCAGTTGTGTGTGTTCTTACCTAATTGTTCTTACCTAATTGTATCTTTACAGGAATGAGTCAAGCTCGTACTGTCCCGTGTCTTAAACCATATTTATCGTACATATCCTTAAATTTGTGAATTGTTTTGGCACACACTATTTCATTCGGTAGTGCATTCCATTGATCAATTGCTCTGTTTGGGAAACTGAATATCCTTACGTCTTTATCACCTCTCTTCTTATGCAGTTTTTTGCAGTGTCCTCTTGCTGATGCTTCTCCATATGTTAAGTAATCATTTATGTCTATTTTCTCCTTTCCTGATATGCACTTATATAGCATTATCATGTCACCTCTTTTCCTTCTCTCCTGTAGTGTTGGTAGATTCAGTTTATTTAGTCTTTCTTCGTAGCTTAGGTCCCTTAAGCTTGGTATCCATCTTGTAGCGGCCCTTTGAACTTTTTCAATCTTGTCTATATGCTTTTCGAGATGAGGACTCCAGACTATTGATGCATATTCCAGGGTTGGTCTAATGAATGATGTTATTATCCTTCTTAGCATGTCTTCATTTATGTATGTGAGTGCTATTTTCATATTTGCAAGCAGTGTATACATGTTCCGTACCTTCTCGCTGATGTGGTCAGCCGGAGATGGTCTGTTATTGATAATCACACCTAGGTCTTTCTCTCTTTCTGATGTGTATAGGGTTTTATTTCCTAACTTATAATCCCAATCAGGTCTTTTTCCACTTTTACCAAACTTGATTACATGACACTTGTCCACATTGAATTCCATTTGCCATGTACTACTCCATTCATGAAGTTTATTTAATTCTTCTTGTAGCTCCCTACAAGAGTCTGTGCTAGTAATTCTCCTTTGTATTTTTGCATCATCTGCAAACATATTCAGATAGCTCTCATTTCCAGTGTTACTGTTTATATCATTTATGTACACTAAAAACATGATTGGTGCCAGCACCGAACCCTGTGGTACTCCACTAGTCACTTCTTTCCATGATGAGTAGTTTCCTCTTAGTACTGTCCTCATTTCTCTTTTTATGAGAAAGTCTTGCATCCAACAAAACAGTTTGCCTCGAATTCCTCCTTGATGGTACAGCTTCCATAAAAGTCTTTGGTGTGGTACTGTGTCAAAAGCTTTCTTGAAATCTAAATAGATTCTGTCCACCCATCCTTCCCTTTCCTGTATTGTGTTTGTTACTCTGTCATAGTAGCTCAACAGATTAGTAACACATGATTTTCCTTTTCTGAAACCAAACTGTCTTTCTGTTATCATACTGTGTTCTAGATGATTTACCCAAGCTTTTCTTATAAGTTTTTCTAATACCTTGCTTACAACACTGGTCAGTGATACTGGTCGGTAGTTGAGAGGATTTTGTCTATTTCCTTTCTTGAATAAGGGGACTATATTTGCTTTTTTCCAAATATCAGGTAGTTTCCCTTGACTCAAGGATTTCTTGAAAATTAAAAATAATGGTTTACTTAACTCCTTTGCACATTCTCGTAACAACCAACGTGAAATTTCATCAGGACCACTTGCTTTTCCTCTGTCTAATCTACTTAACTCCTCCTGTATTACTTTTTCTGCTATTTGTATATCTGATAGTATGTGTGGACATGCGTGTTCCACATAGTCCCTCAAAATTTTTTTCTTCTGTAAAAACTAATTGGAAATTCTTATTTAGTGCTTCACAAATATCTTTCTCTTGTGTATAAGTGATTCCCTCGTCCGTAATGGATTGTATTATATCTTTTACTTTGGTTTTGCTTCTGATATAGCTGTAAAACAGCTTTGGTTGATCACTACTTTTATTTATTATATCCTCCTCAAACTGTTTTTGGGCTTCCCTCCTTATTCTTCTATAGTCGTTTCTTGCCTGTTTGTAATTATTATACGCCCTTTCACTATTGTGTCTTCTGTATCTATTCCACAACAAATCTCTTCTTTCTTTTGATTTTTTACATTCTGTATTGAACCATTTCTGTATTTTCTTATCTGCTTCTTTGTGCTGTGGGATGTACTTCTGGACTCCTATTTCATAAAATTCACAAAAATTTTTATATACAGCATTTAAATCTTGTCCTCTAAGCTCATTTTCCCAATCAACTTCTAAGAAATACTTCTTTAGGTCTTGATAATTTCCCTTTTTATAGTTTATGCTCTTTTTGTAACTGTCATTGCTGTTTACTATGTCATATGCTATCCTGAAGTTATAATTTAGTACTGCATGATCGCTTTTGCCGAGTGGAGGGTGATATATTAAACTGTCAATGTCATTTTCTTGCCTAGTAAATATTAGATCTAGCACTGAAGGTACATCAAGTCCTCTTTTTCTAGTGGTTTCCCTCACATGTTGCGTTAAGAAAAACTCTTGTACGAGATCCAGGAGCTTTTGGTCCCAACAGCTTTCTTGGCTATTTATATCTAGAGTATTCCAAATTATATTTGTATTGAAGTCCTCAGTTAGTATAATTCTTTCCGATTTCTCTTCCATTTTATGTAGCAAGAATCTTATACTTTGAATTGTACTCTCTTCCAGGTCCTCATATTCGTCTCTTTCCTATGTGTTTGATCAGAGTGGCATATACAAATTGGCTACAATTACTTTACCTTCAGATGTGTCTATCTCTACTGCAATCAGTTCTACTTGTGATGGTATATCTAGGTTTATTTCATTGACTTTTAGATTTTTCTTAGTTAATATTATAATTCCTCCTCCTTTTTTTAAATTTCTGTCTCTTCTCCATATATTGTATTCCTCTAAGTTTAGTATGTCATTGGATATCCTTGGTGTTAATTTTGTCTCAGTTAGGCATATTATTTGTGGTTCATTTTCTCTGACATAATCATTCATCTCTAGTAATTTAGATACCATTCCATCCACATTTGAGTACATCAACTTTATCATCTTGTTTATATACTTGTCATGACATGGTTCTACTAACTTCCTCCTTTTTCTTCCATCCTGTTTGTGTACCACTTTCGTACCTGCAATCCTATTACTTTGTAAAATTTCTTGTCCTCTTCTGATCTTCCCTCATTTTTTGTTTTGGCTTCCTCCCTTTTCTCTTTCAGTAATTCCAGTTCCTCTTGTGTTAGGCATCTTTTTATCCATACATTTTTGAACTCCTCTTTTTCCATAAGATTCTTTGCATTTTTTTAGTATCTCTTCCACAGTGTTTACACTCTGGAAAGTCACCTTTAGAGGTCTTGTCTTGCTTTTCTCGTATTTCCCTAACCTTTTGTGTTCCTCTATGTCTTTACTACAGATTTCCTCTGATACTTCTTTCAGTAAGCTCATTACATTTGCCATCTCCTTTTTGTCTCTAGTGATCTTGTTTTTAATTTCTTCCTCTTCTATACCAGTGATTACTATTGATTTATTTATTTCTACTGAATCTCAGACTAACTTCGGATTGTTTTGGATTATTCTTTTCACTTCCTTTTTAATGCTTTTTTCCTCCACCCTTGTTTCTAAGTCTTTCTTTACTTTCATCATTTCAGCATACGTGGTTTCTACATCATTTTTGTAGCTTTGCACAGCTTCATTCACCTGTGTTATCTTCTCCTCAATATCACTGCTCTGGTCCATAAGACTGCTTGCTTGTCTAATTGTCTCTGTGTCATTTTTTAACTCTTCCATAACACTCTCGTGATTGACTACTGTACTTGCCATTTCACTCACTTTCTTCCTAAGCGTATTCATTTCCACTGTTAGTTCACTGATGGTTGTTTCTTTCTTATTGGCCTCCCTTCCTAGTTTTCTATCTCTTCCTTTTGCAAGTGCATTTGCTTCTTTATTTCATCAATTTCATTTTTTAAAGCCATTTCTAGTTTGTGTACACGTTCAACCAGTCTATTGTGAGTCTCCACTTCAACCAGTTCTTGGTCGAAATCATCATTTTGCTTTTTACTTTTATCTCTTTTCTTTTCCAAATTTGTTTTACTGAAGTATGTATCCATTTTGTAATACTAAATGAACAGAGTATGTACAATACTTACAGAGTGTGCAAGCTTTCCCCGTGTTGCTGTAGTATAAACAAACCCAGCTGACTCAACGCATCGTGGTTCTTTGTTGTTTGAACCTGTCTTATTTAAACTTATTATTTCTTTACCTTTTAATAATGAAAAATCATTTAGTCTAACCTGGTACAGAGCTTGACTCATTCAAAGATACTAATTTAGGTAATTGCCACTGTTTTGGTACGGAGCGCCGATGTCCGACGTCTGCATCTGATGACTCCCTGACTGTGTGTGTGTGTGTGGTTAGAACAATTGTGTGGACGGAGAGACCGCTACTGTTAGCACATTTGTAGGTATTGCATTACGAAAATTTCGTAAAACGTTAGGTGCATGCACAATTTGTAGCAATGCAAGTCTTACGTACTGTTGGTAATTTTGTGAGTGTCGTGTGTATTTTGTCAAATATATCACCATCTTTAATAGTGACGTTATGTCCGTATTCACTTTAGATAACAACTGAAAAATAGACTGTATCTTATTCCTGCCAACAGAAAGGTTATCAGTGTGACTGTATGTAAGGTCATCTATTGCGTGTGCCAGAGAGAGAGAGAGATTATGCACGTTTAATACTCGTATAATCACACACGCATGCACATAAGCATAAAGTTATACAGACCTATTAAGAAATGAGGGATTGGCCCTATGACTGTTGACTGGAGTATGCTTAAATTTATAGTCTGATACGAAGGCCAGGCTCATCCATCCGTAAGCAGGGTAAGTGCCTATACGACTATGAAAGGATAACAAATTACGCCGTCAGTATATAGCATGTATTTTCCTTATTCTGCCAGCGTTCGGTCTTCAGTTAACAGTAGTTGACTTACACAATTATAAAATTGACTACTACAGGATGTTAGATTCTGTATTCAGTACAAGTTGCAATGAAAGTTACAGTATCTTTGTTACGCAACTTGCATGAGAAGCAGCTGGAATCAGTTCTAAATATTTGTATATTCTCAGTCAACAACAGAAAGCTTTCCGATGAGGGGACGGAACGACGAGGCGAAGGATAAGGTTACGTCTTGGCGATACCTGTTTACTTAGGTATTCCCTCAAATACTGAACCATCATTAGCAGCTTGTTGCCACTATAATACCGTTTATTATTAAGAAAAAAATCGCAATGGAATGATTAACTATGCAGAGTTTGTTGACACAATTAATGGCTACATAACCTCTCCCTAACACACATCTGCCTCCACCACCACCACCCCTCCTCTCCCCCATCACTCTCCTTCCCCGCAACTCTCACCCCTGCTTCACCCCCAGCACTGTTACCACATCATTTCTGTCTGTCGCTGCTGCTGCCATCTGCACAGTGTCCCGCGCGGAAATTTCTCCGACTGTACCTCTAATGCTTTTGAAGAGGGATTATAAGTGTTCCAGGAACTTTCTATTTCAGCTTTCGCAGACTAACGCACAGTATTTGTGTGCACTTGTTTACTATTACCGGTGACCTCCAATGACCTCCAACAAGTGACCTTAAATGACCTCGGAGGTCAACCTCACATAGCCTATGTCCGAACTGGAGGTCATGTGAGTCTCCATTGCAAAAACTGGGCTGCAGGGGTACCCGACGTTGCCCGGGCTAAGAAGGTGAACACTCTACCGGTGTTCTTAAGTGGCCCAGATTTGAATTTTGACCCCGTAAAACCTTCCTTGGGTCACCCTGATTCAGAATATACATGGGTCTGGGCACTACACTGTGGGTCTGGGGATCTCTGACCTTTGAGTAATAACCGAACCGAAACTCAACAAATCAATCACTGGTCTGACCGAGATTCGATTTCAGGCCCTTGCGCTGCACACGCGCGCACATTACCACTGAGCCAAACATAGGATCCCCGCCTTGCTTCTGGGCAACGCGGGCTTTAATAGACCCCAATACACTTGGTTTGGGCGTAACTGAAGGACAAACAAACAAACAAACAATGCGGCTCTTTTATTCATTTATGGATTATGCTTCCGTCCTTCTCAGTAAAATTGCCATGTCATTTCCTGAACTGTGCATGTTCACCTCAGTTTTTCATGTTAATTTCAACTAAAATTAAGTTTTCCTGGCAGGGGACTGCGTTTTTTTATTTTTTATTATAATAATTATTTTCACCGCCACTTTCTTGTCCTAGTACTCATGGTCACAGTTATGTGAGCTGCCTAGCATGGGTTGTCTGGCAAGGTGCCTAGCATGGGTTGTCTGGCAAGGTGCCTAGCATGGGTTGTCTGGCAAGGTGCCTAGCATGGGTTGTCTGGCAAGGTGATGCAGCAATTATGGGTTGTTTAGCAAGGTGATGCAGCAATTATGGGTTGTCTGGCAAGGTGATGCAGCAATTATGGGTTGTTTGGCAAGGTGATGCAGCAATTATGGGTTGTTTGGCAAGGTGATGCAGCAATTATGGGTTGTCTGGCAAGGTAATGCAGCAATTATGGGTTGTCTGGCAAGGTGATGCAGCAATTATGGGTTGTCTGGCAAGGTGATGCAGCAATTATGGGTTGTCTGGCAAGGTGATGCAGCAATTATGGGTTGTTTGGCAAGGTGATGCAGCAATTATGGGTTGTTTGGCAAGGTGATGCAGCAATTATGGGTTGTTTGGCAAGGTGATGCAGCAATTATGGGTTGTTTGGCAAGGTGATGCAGCAATTATGGGTTGTCTGGCAAGGTGATGCAGCAATTATGGGTTGTTTGGCAAGGTGATGCAGCAATTATGGGTTGTTTGGCAAGGTGATGCAGCAATTATGGGTTGTTTGGCAAGGTGATGCAGCAATTATGGGTTGTTTGGCAAGGTAATGCAGCAATTATGGGTTGTTTGGCAAGGTGATGCAGCAATTATGGGTTGTTTGGCAAGGTGATGCAGCAATTATGGGTTGTTTGGCAAGGTGATGCAGCAATTATGGGTTGTTTGGCAAGGTGATGCAGCAATTATGGGTTGTTTGGCAAGGTGATGCAGCAATTATGGGTTGTTTGGCAAGGTGATGCAGCAATTATGGGTTGTTTGGCAAGGTGATGCAGCAATTATGGGTTGTTTGGCAAGGTGATGCAGCAATTATGGGTTGTTTGGCAAGGTGATGCAGCAATTATGGGTTGTTTGGCAAGGTGATGCAGCAATTATGGAGTTGTTTGGCAAGGTGATGCAGCAATTATGGGTTGTTTGGCAAGGTGATGCAGCAATTATGGGTTGTTTGGCAAGGTGATGCAGCAATTATGGGTTGTTTGGCAAGGTGATGCAGCAATTATGGGTTGTTTGGCAAGGTGATGCAGCAATTATGGGTTGTCTGGCAAGGTGATGCAGCAATTATGGGTTGTTTGGCAAGGTGATGCAGCAATTATGGGTTGTCTGGCAAGGTGATGCAGCAATTATGGGTTGTTTGGCAAGGTGATGCAGCAATTATGGGTTGTCTGGCAAGGTGATGCAGCAATTATGGGTTGTTTGGCAAGGTGATGCAGCAATTATGGGTTGTTTGGCAAGGTGATGCAGCAATTATGGGTTGTCTGGCAAGGTGATGCAGCAATTCGGAAATAAATATCAAAACAGCTCCAACACTTCCCCCTCCTGTTGATTATATTTCCGTGGTCCAATCTATGCAAGCGGTGAAATCTGGTGAAGCTTACTGCAATTTTTGGATACAGTAGGCTGAGAATCTCAAAGTTACGTATTTATATACACGTAATATCTGTAGATTATTCGTATAATTTTAAAGTATACCGATCGTTCACGTAAGGTTGCTAGGCAACTATATAAGAGCTTGTATGCAGCCTAATGTTAAACGACGAGGTGAAACATCGTTCAATTACTTAAGTTCATCGTCTGATTTGCATGTCATTATATTTATATTTTTTTTATTAATACTATTTGATGCCACAGTTTACATTAATACAGGAACAATAAACCGCAATCACTTGCCAATCATATAATTCAAAATTTAGTATACTGTACACGCTAAATAAAATACCAGCCGCCGCCGGACCACTCACCCCGCCACCCCCCACCCCACCACCACACCACCATCCCAGGACACCACGGCGGGGTTAGTGACCCAGGACAAGAGGGTCACCAGGACACCTCTGTCCAGAGTCCCTCTTCCCCGCAACTGTCACAACACCAGGTGAGCGGGAAGAGGCAACGACCCTGCAGGCGGGGCAGCCTTCACCAGGTTCGGGGTGGGGCTGATCCAGAGTCAGTCCCAGGCAACACCGTGGTACAGCCACCGTACGTACCGGGGAAGGAGCGGTCACTGTTCGCCCTTCAGTTGTTTCTCCTGTGACACCGCCATCACGGCCACCGTACGTGAAGGGGGAGGGAGCGGCCACCGTACGCCCGTCAGTCACAGCCACCTCTGGGGACGGCCTCGGGGAGTTAGTTATTGAACGCGCCTCGACTGGCAGAGAGAGGAATAGTGGAACCGCGATCACGGCCACCGTACGTGACGGGGAGGGAGTGGCCACCGTACGTCCCTCATCCACTATTACCTCCTACTACGGGAGTAACGCCTCAGTTACTTCCCGAAGGGCAGGCAGGCCCACGGCTATGGCCTTAGTACGTACAAGGGTAGATAGACCCTCGGCTATGGCCTCAGTATGTACCGGAGTGGGCGCTTCCCCTGTGCACCCCTCTCCTGCCTTTTCCTCCTGCGGGAGTAACACCGCGTTCACGGCCACCGTACGTGACGGGGAAGGAGCGGCCACCGTACGCCCTTCAATTACGTCTCAGCAGGTGGGCGGGCAGGCACACGGCTACGGCCGCAGTGTGTGCAAGGGTAAGTAGACCCACGACCTACTCAGACAAGGTCAGACGGCGTGCAGGTAGAGCGAGTGAGTGATGACGTCAGCTGCACCACACTGCCCGCTTCTCCCTGTCCTTGACTCCAGTCTGACCCAGATCGTTTTTGTGTGTACACGTTCTGTTTATTCTGACATATTTCCACTAAACTCTCATCAGCGTTGCAGATATGCCAAGCAATTGCTCAGTATATGGCTGCTACAACACACGAAGAAATACAGCAGGATCAAATGTACGATACTTCCGCTTTCCAAGGGCAAAAGAACTTAGACAAAGGTGGATTGATTCCTGTTGTCGTGCTGATGAAATAAACGCTGATAATGCATTGATATGCTCAGTACCTTTTGCGGACAGTGACTACAGAGATGACCTGAAATCCCGACTCCTTGGAATTGATGCTCCTAAGAGACAGCGGACATTAAAGGATGATGCAATTCCATCTCTCTTTATGCCTCAAGGTAATTACACTATAATGCAATTGTGTGTGTGTGTGTGTGTGTGATGCTCCTAAGAGACAGCGGACATTAAAGGATGATGCAATTCCATCTCTCTTTATGCCTCAAGGTAATTACACTATAATGCAAGTGTGTGTGTGTGTGTGTGTGTGTGTGTGTGTGTGTGTGTGTGTGTGATACTCCTAAGGGACAGAGGACATTAAAGGATGATGCAATCCCATCTCTCTTTATGCCTCAAGGTAATTATACTATAATGCAATTGTGTGTTTGTGTGTGTGTGTGTGTGTGTGTGTGTGGTTTATGATACTCCTAAGAGGCAGTGAACATTAAAGGATGATGCAATCCAGAGGGAAAGGATTACAAATCACGGCACAAGGACGGAGAGAAACAAGGGACAGGTGAAGTGGGAAATCCTTAGGAGAGGGAAGGAATGGTGGGTAAGGAAATAGACGTCACAAAGGGAAAGGGATTGTCGATCCCAGCACAGGTATGTGTGTGTGGGGGGAGGAGGTATTTGGGTATTTGTTTGGTGTTAGAGCTAGTTAGTGGAGTGAGGGAGGTGAATGTGTATTTTGAGAGAGTTTGTATGGCAAGAGGGGAAGTATGCTGTGTGTGTATGCACTGATGCACACATAATAGATTATTAATAAAGCATTGCAAGTCACTATCAACCCGTGTTATTGGGTTGTGTGATTTATGTTCTTATGTATGAATTTTAGGCACTACAGACGCAACTGACGGATCCAGTGAGAGGTCTCAAAGATCATGGAAACGTGGAATTAAGAGATCCGTACAAGATATGCTGTCTGGAACTGATGGAAGTGAATCAAATACTGGCAAATATGATACCAGTGGTAGGTGCAGTGTCAGTGACAAAGGTTCTGTGCTATCTTGTGATGGAAAATTGTCATGTGAATCTAGTGAAACTGAAAATGTCATCGGTGCTGGCGAAACTATTAGTGAAGTGCTGCAAAGAACAATTATGCAGTAAGAAAAGGAAAATAGAGAACTTAAGGAAGAGAATGAAGCATTAAAAGCAACAGTTCTTGATCTAAGAGCAAAATGTAGTCAAATGTATTCATATTCTGAACTTGAGAACCTCTTAGGTCCCATTGTCAGTAAGACACAACTCGATGCTATTATAAACAAAAGGAGTGTAAGGCAATGGCCAGATGAAGATGTCTCAGCTGCTTTTACTCTAAGAAGCATGAGTCCTAAGTGTTACGAATATCTGAGGACAAAAAAAGGATATCCTTTGCCGAGTAAAACTACCCTTAATGAACGAGCCAAGAACTTTCCATGTGAACCTGGCATACTGAACCCTGTGTTGTCCATCATGAAGACTAAGTCTGATAGCTTTACTCAGCTTGAAAGGTTGGCTGTAATATCATTAGATGAAATGTCCATTAGCAGTGAGTGGTGTTATGACAAAGGTAATGATACCCTTTATAAGCCCAGTGAGAAGGTACAGGTTGTGATGCTTAGCGGAGCGGTAGGAAAATGGAAGCAGCCAGTCTTTTATGATTTTGATGTTGCAGACATAAGTAAAACTTTAATAACTCTGATAGAAGAGGCTGGGCATGCAGGTTACCCTGTCGTTGCTCTAGTTCATGATTTAGGCCCAGTAATCTTAAGCTGTGGAAGGAATGAGGCATCGATCCTGTGGGAACTAAGAAAATATCTTTTAGGAACCCTGTCGCTGATCGGAATATATATGTGTTTGCTGATGTTCCACATTTAATTAAATTGATTAGAAATAATTTTATTGATTCTTGCTTTCATCTGAAGGATGGCAGTGTTATATCTGATTCCTGCATCAGGGAAATGTTAACAGCAACAAAGACCGAGTATGGCTTAGCATATAAACTCAGTGAAATGCATTTAAATGTTTCAGGTCAGCAACGAGAAAGAGTTAAATATGCAACCCAACTTTTGTCAAATACATGCTCTAGTTCAATAACATATCTTGGAAAAAGAGGACTGTTGGTGAGTAGATACTGGAAGGAAACTGCTGACTTCATCAACATTGTGGACGAATGGTTTGATGTAATGAATTCTTCTCACAAGTTTGGTGACAAGCAGTCACGAAATGCATTTGGAGTAAATTTATCAGACGAAATAAATGTTCTACATAGAATGACTGAAGTAATTACAACAATGAGAGTAAAAAATCCACTATATAAAGGGCTATATATGTTTCAGAAAGGTGTAATCTTATCTTCTTACTCACTAATAGGCTTGTACAATATGCTTCATGAGTTTTTTAATGTTGAATACATTCTTGCTAGGAAATTAAATCAAGATGGCCTGGAACATTTATTTGGGTGCATACGACAAATGCACGGATCCTATGACCACCCAAACGCTCTCAATGTAAAATTCAGGTTAAAGAAGTTACTCCTAGTCTGACAAATCTAAACATAGGGTTTGGGTGGAGTCACCCCCTCCCTACACTTTTGCCATGTTTCCTAACCCTACGATGTATAACGCCTGTGGTTTGTGTAGTAGGAATGATACATAAACATAACTCATACTAATATAACTGTAATGAAAGTGCTGACATGTATCAAGGAAGAATAAAACTATTCTGCATACTATATTATACGATAATAGAGAAACGTGGCATAAAAATTTGGCAGTGTTGCTCTAAAAATATTCTAATTATTATTTACTTCCCCAACACTTCTAACATTGCTAATTAATTTAGCAAGTATAATTGCAAGAAAATTTGAAGGGATAAAAGTGGGAAGAGGCGATCCTTTCATAATTAAAATAAATATATCAAACAGCTCTGGGGTGGCAGCACTCACGCGACACGTGTTTGTGTTTACGCTATGGGAGGTCACCAACCCCCTACAGGATTTAGGCCTATTGGGGAAACCTCTATAAAAAAAACGCGCCGTGACTTTTACCTCAAGGGTGGTGCGGAAATAAAGTCAAAATTATAATCCATACATAAAAATGGAAGTAAAAAACCATGGATGACACATAACAAAATCTAGGGAGAGAGAGAGAGAGAGAGAGAGAGAGAGAGAGAGAGAGAGAGATAATAATAATAATAAAACTTTATTTCCACTAAACAGTGGGTATTCTTATACATTATACAGTAGTACAGCATACAGTATGAAAGTTCTATACACAATATAATGCAAGTTAATACATATGGTGGAGAATAGTGACAGAGAGGTAAATGGTTTAAAAGGTGTGGGGACACTTAGGTTAAAAAAAGATCAATTAAGGGATTTAGGAACGAAGGCAGTGGGAAGGATTAAGACAGATGGGATTGTAAGATTAGGGAGTTTGAGCAATAGGGTAGAATTATACAGGTGTTGATGGTGGGGGTCTATATTTATAGGAGGTGTTGGTGGTGGAGGTATAGCGGGTGTTGTTGATGGGGGTGTTGTTGGGGGTAGGGGTATAGGGGGTGTTGGTGGCAGGGGTATAGGGGGTATTAGAAAAACGGAGATCACAAGAGGGAAACAGTGTCAAGGTCATCGCTGATGGAGAGGTCAGCTCGGAAACGTGGCAACAGTGCAGGGAGGGGCTGACTCCACCAAAACCCTACGTTTAGATTTGTCAGACTATAGGAAAAGATGTTGTACTACTATCTGAGAGTTCTAACACAGCTACTGATAATTTTGACTGTCTGTCTACAAGTGATGGCCTGATGAAAACAAACAATAAAGGTACAACTTTCTGTGAAAGAGATCTAGCAGTCGAACTTTAGATTACTGGTAACTGCTTCAGAGATTTGGATGTTGGGTATGAGCTAGGAAATGATGTAAATGATGAGAGTGATGAATATCTGTGCCTTGAAAAATGTATAACCCCTAGTGAACAAGAATGTAAATCAATTGATGTTGTTATAGAAGAAGAATCTCTTAGATACATTGGTGGATATATTGCAAGGAAGTTTTGTGTAAAATACCCTCACTTAGGTCAGAAAGCTAGTGAGTGCACCACCAACAATAAGACATGGACTGACGATGTAAACAGAGGTGTCCTGCATGTTCCCTCAGAGTTATTTTACTCTCAGTTATCTACAGTGAGGGAAGTATTTCAAACTGTACATGGAGACAGTCTAAAGGAGGGGAAAGAATGCTTCAAGCGAATTGTGTCTGAAATTGAAAGTGTAGGAGTTGATTTGCCAAAGGATGTCATAGCCTTCTTTGCTAAAATATCTGTGTTTTTTAGAATCAGGAAGTTAAATTGTGTTATTAGGATAAATAAGAAAAAAGGAAAGATCTGCAGGAGTGAAAATGGAAAATTTATGAAGATAACAACGTGACAGTATGCAGAATAAACTTGGCTATGTTAACCTTTGTTTATCATATATATAAATTGTGTAAATAAATCCTGTAGCAAGGTAATAGTCACAAATTTATTCCCCTTTCAGAATTAAAAAAATACTACAAACATGGTAAATATGCTGTGAGTCAATCTAAGACAGACAAATCATTTAAGAGAGAGAGAGAGAGAGAATAGCGAGCGTGTGTTACACGTGACGTCACTGCGCAGTGGGAGCGTAAACTGGTCCGTGGGCCGTCCGACCTTGTCTGAGTAGGCCATGAGTAGACCCTCGGCCACGGCCTCAGCACACCGGAGAGAGCGCTGCCCGCGTGCACCCCTCTCCTGTCTTTTCCTCCTTCGGGAGCAGCACCGCGTTCACGGCCACCGTACGTGACGGGGAAGGAGCGGCCACCGTATGCCCTTCAGCTGCGAGCCCTAGGAGTCACGAAACCGCGTTCACGGCCACCGTACGTGACGGGGAGGGAGTGGGGATCGTATGCCCCTCATTCGTGACTCTGAAGGCCCTCCCGGAGCAGGAGGTCCCTTGCACGGCCGACCCCTTTCCTCTCGGCTGCGTGGGACGTCCTTTGTCTCCCAACAGGAGCAGTTCCCCGGAGGTGCTGTCAGAGTGATGGCGTGGCCCAGTCCAAGCCCTACCACCTACCCCTGGGAAGTCCCTGTCCCTGATGGACACCCGACGGAGGCGACGCCGCAGTTCACCCCTGACGGCGCTTCTTCCCGTAGGCAGCCACAGTCCCCCGACTCCCAGGTCTGGCCAGCAGCCCCCAGCCCCAGACAACCCAGGCTCCCTCTCTCCTCGGAGCCAAAGGCACCAGGCCTGCCTCCTGCCGCTGTTCGGCCCTAGTCCCGAGGGCCACCTCACAGGTCGAGGCCCCCAGACCAGAGGGCCTCCCTGCATCCCACCGACGCGGACCCAGTTTGAGGGCCGCCTCCCAGGTTGAGGCCCCCAGATCGGAGGGCCTCCCTGCACCCCAGCGACGACTACAACCCTGGCAGTGACGCCCCTACGGACAGTGAGCTGCCCCCATCAGGAGGGCCCCTCTCTCATGCCCAGGACGTGCAGCAGGTGATACCCAAGGAAAATACGGGTATATAGTGACACTAATAATGCTAGTACAGTGAACAATCAACACAGTAGTGTACAGTGACAAATAACAGAGTGAAGGCCCAAGTGAATACATAAGTGACCGGAGTTACACACAGTGCACAGTGAACCGATACCTGGCAGAACAGAAAAGACCAATAACTATATACGGGAGGACTTATAGCAATCGTGGGTTAAAGTCAGAGGCGTGCGGGGTTCATCAGAAATTTGTGAACTAGTGCTACTGCGACTAAGTGACTCTCGCGAGTGTCGCGACCCACATCCTACCCACTTATGGTAATATTCATTCCAGCCACTCTTGGTCACGTCCTCGCCTAGTGAAATGAACTCAGTATATAAAAAGCCATCTTTGCCTAGAAACAGTATCTGGGTAATGTAATATTAGTATCAAATATCCATGCACAAGTGAAGAGTGACCTATTGTGCGTGTAACCCTACCCATTTGTATTAAAGGCTAATTCTGTGTTTCCTGTCTCTATACATATCCAATATCTCTTTGTGTATATTGTCACGGTGTAAGAATCAAGGCAATAGATGTGTTAAGGTGTACTGCCTGGTTTTTATGTCCTGTTCCTTTGTGGGTGCTTTACTTCCGGTCCGGAAAGAGGACCCCGCTCAGTCGCTGGTGTTCTTAGGACGAGAGGTCGGACTAAAAACACCCAGCATAACACTAAATAAACTGAGATGAAAATACATGACGGGGAATCAATCAGACGGCGAATTGTTTTGTTTTTGTTGGGGTGCTTTGTGGGGTGGAAGACAATTGACAATCGTCATGGTCGAGCCTGCCACAGACGTCGTAGGACACGCATGCTCATGAATCATATGCTGCATTTGTTTGTGTGCACTTGTGATAGGATTAATGTCATTCCTACTTACAAAACCACTTACACTCTCCAATGAATACACACAACAAGAGCTTATTCATTTGTATCAGTCATACAAAAAGGTAAAAATATTCTAATCTGGCAAGTCTAGCAACTAGTCAGCTCATTCATCCCTTATAATTTAATGTTTTCTATGTTAATTCTTTAGAAATGAGTAGATTTGTATCTCTTAATATATGGTTTCAATGAGGAAAGTCATATTTTCCTCCTCTGAGACGATTTACTACCTTAAATTTATTAATGCCTAAATTCGCCTTCAGTCAACGATTTCGACAAACCGTCCCAAATCCAGGAACGGTCAACAGTCATTTTTTGCCTGCTCGTGAGAGAGGTCGGAAGGCTGGACTGAAGTCGAGAAGACGCACGCTGAGAATCAGGATCGTACTGTTGTGTTCCCCTGTGCATTAATAGGGGTGGCCATCAATTTCCTCAGATTATGAATGATGAAATTACAAAATAAACAATTTGGATAATATAGTGTCATACAGTATGTATATATTTCTCAAAGTGGCTAATCAATCCAGAATAGAATATATTCTCTATAATAAGTATATATAGAAAACTATATGTATATATATATATATATATATATATATATATATATATATATATACATATATATATATATATATATATATATATATATATATACTGTATATATATATATATATATATATATATATATATATATATATATATATATATATATATAAATATGTGCTTTTCACTTTCACTCACAAAGTACACACTGCTTCCTACCCAGATGACTCAACACTCCCACACACACTTCATGACTGGTGTACTACCAAAAGACTCAGAATGGCCTCTTTTATGGTAGAACACAGTCATAACTCACACCTCACTATCAACAACATCCCTCTTGTCCCACATGCACACAAAATCTTTGGTGAAATGAAAGCACAGTAACAGAAGAATTTGGTAATATCTTGCAGCATAGAGCAGTTAGTTAGAAGCTGATCTGTAAAAATATTTATCTAAGACAGCCTTTCTGAAATTATCTTGATGTCCTCAAATGTGAATATTACAAAATCTTGGGTGCCGCAATATTAGTAAACAAAAGCAGAGTCTATCTTGTCCCTGGGTCTGTACCTTCAATGCGCATGCGCCACTTGGATATTTGGGATGTTACGAGCGTCGTACCGATTTTTTACTTATATTGGCTAGTAATCGACTTGAAGAGGGCAATTACAAAGTATTTCGTTCCAGCCAATAGTGAGTAATGTAACTCCACCTCTTTCAGTACCATAAAAGACTACTAATGCAAAATAAATGAGGATCTTGGAGTTCATTTGATGCTAATCTAGCTGGATAAATATTTTTTACGCATTACTATGAAAATAATAAGTAGTTTCCCTTCATTTCTTCTCAATTATTTGAGAAAAAAATAATTCCTCTACACATTACAAACATTAATTTGAATCATAAGTCCACACAAAGATATATTATTAATGATTCATGAGAGTGCGACTGTTCACTGTCAGTGGCAGGCTCGACCACTTCAATGGCGGCTACAAAGCACAGCTTGTTGGTGGGATTAGAACTCAAATGAGCCTATATTAATTTTGTAACTGGTGAGAAAATATTCTGTTATTCACTGTTAAGTAAATACAAATTAATTTTTTTGGTTTTTATTCATTTTCATTTTTTTTCTTGTAATATGAAATAAATATTCGGACACTCGGGTGACCAGCCAGGAGGCTGTCTGTTTTGTCTCCAAACGACAAGTAATAATCAGATTTTGATATGGATCCTGCGGCAAAGAAAACCTAGAAAACTGCTCTGTGGCTCTAGAGCTGCTAAAGTACGTGAGGCGGTTACAGAAATTGAGGAAAAGGGAGTGTGTAGTCCGTGGTGGTTTGTTTACAAATGACCACAAGGCGCCAAGGCAGACGACACTGTTGGCCGTTTTGGCTCGCTAAAACACACGAGTGTGACGGACACTCGACTCTGCTAGCCGTTTTCACTCGCAAAACTGGCTGGCATGTTAGCCACTTTTGGTCTAGTGTGACACCGCCTTAATCCGCCAGTCACCACATGTTTTGAAATAACTCTCCATCTACCTACATCAGCATCTGTAGCTCTGTGGGTCTTTTCCCCGTCAGGACGATCGTGTGGAGGGGGCATAGAAATCATTTAAAACTGCACCAACTAAATGGTGAACATATTAATTCCAGTCTCCGTTAGTTGGGTGTAATTCCGTAATAATACCCATTACTCTGGCATTCATGCATAGTCACCACCGGTAAGTTATTGTTATCGACGTGTTAGGCAAATTTTGATGTGTATACGGTGTTCTGTGGTTAGTTTTTCATTCTTTTTTCAGAGTTCTTAAGCTGTATTCACCTTTTATGTTTTATAGTACGGTAATCATCCAGTTTTCATGACTTGTAGAAATCATTGGTTTTAATACTGGGAATGGTAAATGTACGTTTTACATCAAGCAGTAAATGGATCTTACCAATGCATTCCATACTACTCCAGTTTGTTCTCTGTATTTTCTGACTTTTCATGGTTGTAAACAATTTATTTCTGATTCATTCTTCACGAAATGAGCACAGCCTTTCCATATTTTATATTGAAATGAGTCTTTCACAGGTTAGCTGGATTACCACAGCTACTGGGCACATTTATAAACTCACCCCTGGAAGCTGGGTTAGGTTTGGTGAAATCATTAAGTTGCCAATGCTTTGACACGGGATACACTGATGCGTCCAGTCAGACCAATGGTTGGTAAACAATGTGGCCGGTTGGATTGATCGTCAGTAAATATTGCTACGGGTGACCTGGCCACTTCCATAAATACCCAAAATAGGTATAGTTTTTGCCTTTGTTCATTCACTTCTTGCAGTTACAGTGGAAGAGTTAACTATCTGTGTTGTTTATGTACCAAAATTACCTTGAGATTGTGAGTTTGGTTTAATATAGGTGGAATTGCCTTACGCGGTTGGCAAAGCATTACCAATTTCTGTTGATTTTTTCGCTTTTGTTTTTATCATTACCAGTATGTTCCTTATGCCAAAACAGCACTTGTAATGACAGACAGTAAACGTACGCTTTACGTGAAGCAGTAGGACTTTACCAAATCAGTTCATATTCCTTCAGTTTGTTTTCTGTTGTTTTGTGACTGTTTTCAGGATGGTAAATTACGGTACCTTTTCCTGCTGAAAAATGTTCAATTTTTTATCATCACGACCTTTAAGCCGTACCCACGATTGTTTGTCCAACTCACCATACTCAAAGATGGTTTTCGTTTCCCAACTTCCCAACTGGATGCTAGGCTAAGCTAGGTTAGGTTAAATTAAATTGAATTAATTATTAGGTACAGTTTATGTAGATTAGGTCAGTCCCTTCCACCATCGCTGACCAAATGAACTGACACAGCAGAACTTAGCAAAAAACAACAGACAAACGGATTTCACGTGAAAAGTTTACTTACCACCCCAGAAATAATCAGAAAAATACAGTATAACAGATTGTCAGGAAGAAGACGAACTGATGTGGTAAGGTGCTTCTGCTGCTTCAAATAAAGCATGTGTGTACCTGGCAGACTTACTGGGCGGTTGAACCTTGGTTAGGTTAGGTCAAAATTCTTGGTTAGGTTAAAATGTAGCTAAGGTTAGGAAGAGGTAGCTACTAAAAGGTGACGAGGACATATGTTGGAGTAAGTGTCCGCCATTACTCCCGAGAAACAGTTGATACAGCAGAAGGAACCTGGCTAAAAACATTAGGGAAAGAAGTCTAATGTGACACATTTACCACCCCAAGAATAACCAGAAAACTTAAGATCAGGAAGAAGAAGTGAATTGGTGAGGTGCTACTGCTGCTTAAAGTAAAACTTATTTTTACCCTGGGAATTATTTCACATGTAGACGGTCAGATATTGACTTATTTTTCTTTATTAAGCAAATCATGAGAACAGTACAGTAATATCCCACTACACAAATCCCCTTTATGCAGTACCCCGCCATTGCGATGTAAATCAATTAACACCCTTCCCCGCCTATTAATGGCCAGTCCTTGGTTATCCAATGAGAGTTGTTTGTTGATTTTAACTGATTTTTATTTTTTTCAGATTTTGATGATATTCTAGACTTAATTTTTGTATTTAGGTTGACTTATAAACTGTTTTTAGACTTAGATTAACCCTTTGAGATTTTCGGTCCTCCGCTGATTGTGTCTGTGCCAGATTCAGCCTGGTGCACGTATTAGCACCATCGTGCAGCGATGTTTGTACTTAATTGGCCACTGTACATTAACTTTTTATGGTACACTAATGAATATGGTACCATTTTAAAGCTGAATAGTTGCTCTTTATCGTAGTATGGTTGAAAAAGGTAAATACACTACTGTAGCTAAGAGGCCAGTAGGACGAGTAGAAGTTAGCTGAAAAGGAAAAATCGCACACCTTTCCGTGGAAAAGTATTTGTAAAAAAAAAAAAGGTGTTAGAGTTACATGAATTTGATTGCACCATGTGAATCTACAGTAAATTACCTTTCCATTGATATACAGGTTATGGCAATTTACGTTAGTTTTCACAGAGAAAAGCAAAAGCTCTCGCTGTCATACAGGCAAATATCCATGCTGGTAATAGTGATATTATTCATGGGAAAAGCGAATTTATTATGCATATCTGTCTGATGTACTTGTCAGTGTAAAACTAAATAGTTGGAAAAGGATAAACAGGATAGTGTATGTAGAATAAGCCCAGACAGGATATGGAAAACATGCAAAAAACAATTATTGTTTCATATGACTCGAATTCAAGTCATCAGAATCTCAACGGTCGGATTTACAATGACTAAATCGCATCTTCGGAATCTCAAAGGGTTAATGTGTTTTAGTCATAGATAGGGTGAACACTGTCATTTTGAGGTACAATTCACTTAAGTTTATTATTTTTTTTTTTTCAGACATTTTTTATGATTTTCAGATTTTATTTTTGGATTTAGGTGAGTTATAAACTGCTTTTAAGCTTAGTATTTTTTCGTTTTTAAAGGCTCCAACATGCTTGCATGTGTCGGCCTTGGTCACCTAATGGCGCCTCTCCACGCTGCACGATCCATTGCAGCCTCCCTGTTCAGTCCCTTAACCCTAAGGTCACACTTAATGACCTCATCCCATGTTTTTCTCGGTCTACCCCTTATGACCCCACCCTCAATATTAACACTTCTCACCTTCCTCACCCAATTATCATCCCCCATCCTCTCCACATGTCCAAACCACCTCAATCTACCTCTCCTCATCACAACACCAATACACTCCAGTCCCATCCTACCTCTCAACTCTTCCATTGTAAACCCAGCCCCTCCAGGCCTTGGACGCAGGGACGCACTGCACATCCACCTAATCATTGTCATTTCTGTACGTCTGAGCCGGCGAATATCTTCCTCCTTCACTGCCCAGGTCTCACTGCCATACAGCATTACACTCCTAACACATGCTGCATACAAAGACCCCTTAGCACGTAGGGAGAGCCCTCTCAATGTCAGGAGAGGCAAGAGCTCCCTGAACTTCTTCCAACCACTTCTCACCCTAGCCATAGAGCTAGCTCCAGCCCCACCTCCAGCACACAACATGTCTCCCAAATAACAAAACTTTTCCACACACTCAAGAGATTCACCAGCAAGTTCAATCCTTTCACGCCTGACAATCTCCACCTGCTCACCCCGGCACACCATACACATAAAATCAGCATTATCTCGCAGTCTACCTCTGATACCACTACATCTCTTATGCACCCATTTATCACACACACCGCACAAGATGGAATTACTTCCCACAACCTTGTGGCAAACTGCCCACAACCTTGTGGCAAACTGCACATGGCCACTCTCCCTCATCTTTGACAGTACCACCACCAACCCTAGATATCATCACTTTTGTTTTATCTGCATTTACCCTTAAATCCTTTTGCCCCATACCATCTCTCCACTTCCTAAACCTTTCCTCCACCTCCCTTTCATTCTCTGCAATCAACACCAAATCATCAGCATACAACAACTCCCACGGGAGTCCGTTTCTAAAGTCACGTGAAAGGGCTTCAAGTACCATGATAAACAACATGGGACTCAAGACTGACCCCCTGATGCACACCAACATTCACGGAAAACTCATCATTCAAATCTCCAATCACTCTCACCTGGGTGTGAGCACCCACATACATGGCCATAACCACCCTAACCAGCCGCTCTTCCAAGCCAAGCTTTCTCATTGCCCACTTCACCGCCTTTTCCAAATCAACAAAAACAAAATAAAGATCCCTTCTACCAATATATTTTTCCTGAAGCTGTCGAACAATGAATATGGCATCAGTGGTCCCCCTACCTGGCATAAACCCAAACTGCATCTCATCAATATTCACTATTTCTCTAATCATACCTTCTAAAACTCTCCATTACCTTCATTATCTGATCTAAAAGCTTTATACCTCTATAATTTCCTCTTTCCAGGGCATCACCCTTCCCTTTATACACATTTACATTTAGTTTAGCTTGCTTTAAAGCTATCTGTGAGGTTTAGGTGAGCTAGAAACTTGTTTTTGGCCTCATTTGGGTGGGTTTTGGACTTGGTTGGGGGGGAGATCCCAAGGCTCCCAAATGCATCCCTATACAATACTGTACTGTACTTTTTATGTTTGAACGTCCCCGGTAACTGATACCCCAGCATAGTGATGGGATTTCCCAAATGCACCTCACTGTTATAACGGGGACCTACTGTACCATTCCACTATGCAGTCTTCACTAACACTGTTCCACTGTATAGTCTTCACAAGTAGTACTGTGCTGTACTTGCAAATTCATTATAGGGCAATAATGAAAGTGAAGATTTCAGACTCGGGGAAGTCAAGCTGGCTTTTCAGAAATTAAAGTTCACGATACACACAAATTTTATTTGATAATTGTCAAAGTTCTGTGGTCTTTTTTAATAGATTTGGCATGTATAATGCTCATAAATAGTTTGAACAGAACAAATGGTATGATTGAAGAATGATCTGGTTTGGACCAATATCTTTCATTTTTGTTAGGTTTAAAAGTTTTTAATTATAAAAGCCTGAATTTCACTTCTTTTGCAGTTAATACCTTTCCTTAACCCTTATCCGCCGGTTGACATGTATGCACGACAGGATTCGGGGCGTGCAGGGCTGCTGGTTGCCTTACTATACCGCACTCACCTTCCCGCTACTGTTTGAGTGCGAGACCATTTTCTGTGATACCTACGGGGTAGGTAGGCCCCACAGGTACCCCGCGGTTGCGCTGTTCAGTTTGTACTTGGCAGTGGTAGCGAGAGGAACCATGTCATCTTCCTCGACGTTGTCCGATTCCATTCCACCACGTGAAGGGCCGATCACCTCATCGACCTTTACTAAAGTCATGCCCTTTGTGCCAGGGAAAGGGCTTAGTGATAGTGCCATAGGACGTGCCCTAGACAAAACTGTGTCATCTCGAACACTGAGTGAGAGTACGTAGTCAGAGGGCAAATAAAGCTACCACGTGGAGAGCGAGCTCTCTCACCCTCCATCTCCTACTCGCTCTCTGACGCAAGAGAGGGCTCTCCGACTTCTACAGGAGGAAGGGAGAGCCTACGACAGTGATGATTTTGCTGATGAGGAGGCAGTAGATGACCCAGGATATCAGGAAAGTGGCCGTGGACCTGGCGGACATCTGTGGAAAAAACGCCACAGAGCCATTTCCCCCACACTCTTCCCGCCTGCTCGCCGATGTATCTTTCTCCACCACTCCCCCACACCTCAGCCTACCACTTCAGGGGCAGAATCACCTCAACCAGGCCCTTCAGGAGTTGTATTGCCTAGACAGGAGCCACGTGGTGATACACAGCACTGAGTATCTTCAAAGGAAAGTTCCGCGTCAGGTGAGTCATCACTCACTTGCTCCCGCACCTCTCCCTCCCCCTCCCCCTCTCCCCTCCCCTCCCTTTCCCTCCCCTCCCCTCCCCTCCCCTCCCCTCCCCCCTGCTCGTGGCCTTGCACATGGTCGTGCAGGAGTGATTGGAAAACGCAGTGCAACTGCCAAACGGTCTGGTCTACCACGTGTGGGTAGAGTAGATACATTTGTGTGGGAGGATGGTGTCGGCTTTGATCCGTCTGTGCCAGCATTTGATGAGGAGGGTGCAGGTGTGCAGGAGGATGCACTTCCCCCCAGGCCTTGGACTATTAGTAGTTTATTCAAGGCAGTTTTCACGACTGCAATTATGCAGTACCTGGTTGATGAAATTAATTTCCACCAGGCCATGTGCGTTGGCTGGATGTACCTGCTAGCGAGAGCGCTCACATGCGTGAATGGATACCTGTAGAGGTGGGGGAGATGTTTGTGTGGCTCGCCTTGACCATGCTGATTGTGCACATTAAAAAAACATGTGCTTCATGACTATTGGTCGGTGGATGAACTCATTGGCACACCTGTCTTCGGAAAATACATGGCCCGTGATAGGTACCTGGCAGTCCTGAGGTTCCTATATTTCAATCGAAATTACTGGCCTGCACCGAATGACAGGTTATGGAGAATAAGACCAATCCTGACAATGCTGAAAGAGTCATTCTCCAGGGTTTTCCGTCTGTTCCAGAAAGTGGTTATTGACGAGTCGCTGGTGTTATTCAGGGGCAGGCTTGCATTTATTCAGTATGTGCCATCAAAGCATCACAGATTTGGCCTGAAGTTCTTTGTGCTTTGTGACTGTAAAACTGGATATGTGCTGGATGTAATAGTTTTCTCGGCGATAGATGTTGATATATCTAGCGATGATCCTCATGGATTCTCTGCATCAGTAGTGAAAGTGCTGATGGAAAGGTATTTCAACAGGCATCACATTCTGTACACCGATAATTATTACACAGCCCCGGCGTTGACAAAGTATTTGCTTGACCATGGTACTGGGTCCTGTGGAACTGTTAGGGCCAACAGAAAGAATTTCCCAGTATTTCCGGCAAATACTGAGAAAGGAGCCCTTTTGACAATGAAATGTGGGAACATGTTAGCCCTTCTCTGGCATGATAAGAGACGGGTTAGCATGTTGTCTATAGTTCATAAGGGTGTGCTGGAGGAAACTGGTAAAACAGACTACAGGACCAGGGAACCTGTGGTGAGGCGAGATGCAGTCAAGGATTACAATATCAACATGCGGCTGGTTGATAAATCGGACATGCAAATTGATGAGGTCGATTGCCTACGTAAGTCCTACAGGTGGTACAAGAAGGCTTTCTTACACCTTCTTGATATCGCCGTCCTGAACAGTTTCATACTGTTCAAGGAGCTTGTAAGGAAACCTCTCTCTTTACGAGAGTTTGAGAGAGAGTTTGCACACGAACTCCTTGAACAATATTCAACTGCTCAGGTGACAGATGCTAGGCGGGGGACAGCGGCTCCAGCTGACAGGCTCAGCTGTGCTGAGTATTTCTGTCGGCACAAGATTGTGGAGATCGGGAGAACAGCAGCAGGTCGTCTGGCATACAGGCGGTGCCATGTCTGCCGCACAACCAAACGCCGTCCCCCAGCACGAAGAGACCTCGTACCAATGTGCAGAATGCAAGGGCCCCCTATGCCCCAAATGCTTCTCAGAGTATCATTCCGAGCGTGAGTACTGAGCAGGTGTGTGGGGAAGTGTAAATAATGTACAGCAATGCACAAATTTGTGTATTTTCATAAATGAGTGAAAAGTGTGATAGTATGAGTGAAGTGTAGTAAGTGCTAAGATGTAAGTCATTTATAAGTTCACCAAGTGCAAATAAGTTATTTATAGTAAGTGCAATACAGAAATTGATACTGTGTATTGGATATTGGTTTGAAAATTATTGGAAATACTTTGCTATTGCCTACGTGTTACCTGAAAGAAAACCACTTGCCAGCAGGCCACAAAGAAAAATACCTGCTTGGCTGTACCTAAATTATTTCACTCAGTACTCAGGGAGATTGTGCCATATATGAGCATCAGTGTATCTGTGATGTGACGTACAAATAATGTTAGTTGTGTGAAACATTTCTATGATTTTCACTATAACTTTGAATAGTACAAAGCAGTCTGATTTACAGTACAAATAATTACCTCATACTCTACAATAATGCGTGAAAGAGCAACAACATTTACTTGTCAAAGTGTAATTATGCATAATGGTGATGTACAGTGCAGTTCTGAGTGTCATAGTAAAGGAGAAATATGATTATTTACGGAAGAAGTGATAGTAAAGGAGAAATATGATTATTTACGGAAGAAGTGATAGTAAAGGAGAAATATGATTATTTACGGAAGAAGTCGAGAACAGAAAAACGAGGTAAAGGAGAAATATTCCTTACGGAAGAAGTGAGTACAGAAAAACGACGAGATATTTCCTTTCCCACACACCTACGGAGCATAGAGGCATTATGGAGCGGATGGTAAATACTTGGGTGAGCAACATGAACTGGGTGATGACTCATTCTCATGGCGGTGAGTAGGGAGCAGTGGAAAAAACGAGTGGAATCATCCGCATTCCTTCAAAGGATGCACAGGCAGTGTTACAATCACCACTCCAGGCAGTGCTGCCAACTCTAGCCGGCTGGGCCAAGGCCGCAGCCAGTGGCGCGCGCTTGGAGCAGTGCGCCAAAACATGAAATACCACTCGTCTTCAACTCATCCTTACTCATCGACAGGACTACCTAGAGACCTCGGGATACCATTATTAGAAAGAGAAAGAGTTGGTGAGTCTTATGAACTTTCATTTGAATCTATATCTATTATAGTTTGTCAGATATGAGGTTTGAAATAAGGGTATTTTTTCCAAAATCTTGCAAATTGCCCGTAGGGAGACGTGTGCTGCGGCCGGGAACCCCCCGGCGGCTAAGGGTTAAGGGACATTCTTTGACCCATAACTACAGTGACATTGTTTTCTACTAATTTTTTCAAGTCTTTGACTGTAACCACGGCATCACAGTAATATGTGGAATTCCATGGAAGTACGGCCAACCATCCAAAAATTGTGAAATGGATCTGCAGTTTTCAAAAAGTCCCGTGGCCTAGATCACATGTTTTTGGCCGGGGGGGGGGGGAAGCAAATGAGGCGTTTAGTCAGGTAATGACGAACGTGGCAAATCAGTGTTTTGAGATAAAGTGTTAAAAATTTGTTTCATTGTAGCTCATTAGAACCAGGAGCCTTATTTCAATAAACAATGTCTTAAAAAATAGAGCTGGTAAAATACTTTAAGACACATGAGAATGAAATACAAAATATATGATATATCAGGTTATAATGCTGTTCAGTTATTAACTCCATACCATTGTACCTGTATGGAAGAAAGAAAAAAAAAAAACTAATTTGAAAATAACCAAAAATATGAAAAGGACAATCACCAACCCATGTACAGTAGTGGTGCATGTATTTAAGTGCTGTGGAGGGTGTGAGGATAACAGTAGTGTATCGTTGGTCAGCTGCCTTCCATTCATCACTAACTTGTTTCAGATTAGGGCCAGTGCCTTGCTTGTCAGAGTCCACTGATCCAGCTACAGTCACTTTGTCGAGTACAGAACAAACTCTACACTCTTCAAAACCCTGAACGCTGAAGAATGATGATCGACAGACATCGTAAGTCACACTGCCATGCCGGTACTTAATACAATAACTAATTGTACATGACTTGCCTGTTTTATGGCCCTTGACTTGAGGCTGCTTCATAGCAACACTTTTCACATGACTGGCAAAGTAACTGGTCTGTCTGTTATAATTATTCATTGCCTAAAAAACTGTAGCCTAAATAGATCACTTTATTCATTGCCCAAGTTGTTGAAGCAGCTGAGCCACATTTCCAAGAAGGACCAATTTTCCTAGCTGGCTTTTCCTTTTTTGTTTTTGCTTGGCAGCGGCATGGTTCCAAAGAGATGGATTACGTTTTCACTTCTGTGTATGCTCAGGGACCTCCTGGTCGTTATCACTATGTTAGTCACTCATGTTGCAATGTAACTCACTGTAAATCTGAGGTGAAAATAATGTAATAATCCAAAAGCACATCTGTGTGGCTTACATTGTAAACAGAACTGGGAAGGGCAGGATCTGGCCACACCCACCAGCCGACACACGCCCAAAACACGGGCACTGATTGGCTGTGAGTGTGACGTCATCATGAGACCCACTGCTCATTGGGAGCCTGGAGGAGTGCTCGCTGGCATGTTCATCTTTCTTCCACTACACCTTTCCTCGGGAAAGACACAGGCCACATGTACCAACCTGCAGCATGCTGGGACGAGAATCCACTCTGTTGTATAGGACTTTCGACCATGTTTTAAAGACGAACATGCTGTGATAACATTCCTGCCGGATAGAAAAGTGGCAGACGAGTGTGTTGCAACCTAAATCTTAGTTTTAGATGTTTGGCATGTTTGTCGTTATTTGATTAAATGCCCCAAATACAGTTTGGTCTTGCTATACAGTAGGGTTGTGTCAATTGAAAACCTGTTGCATAATGATTTATTGTATAGTGAGGTTGATATAACATAGGTTCAGTAGGGTTAGGGAGGATGCCCTCAACTGCAAAGCCTAAAATGCCCCCAAAACCTCTGTCACACACCTGTAGCGGTGCACTGTTTGGGAGTAGCTCTACATTGAGTGGCAAGCCAAATGATTTCCTGTAAACCAGGAAATATCTGATACACTGGCTGTTAGCCTTCTAACCAACCAATACGTTCCTTACGTGCCAGCAAGCGAGTTGGCGGAGGGTTAGTGCCCCTCCCTTGAAAACAATCTGTCTATCTATTTATTGCCAGACGCCCTAATCCTGCATGGGATGGCCACAAACAAGTCGCCTCCATGTCGCCCTGTCCCCTGCCATTTCACTGCCCTGCTCCCAGCTCACACATCCCTCTCTCATATATGTCTCCACTCCATCCCTCCATCTCATCCTTGGCCTCCTCCTCCATATCCCCCCATCTACCTCACTCACATACACTCTCCTCATCAGTCTCTCACTCTCCATCCTCTCCTCATGGCCAAACCACCTCAGTGTGTTTCTCCTAACGCTTCCTATCACATCCACATCCACACCACAACGCTTCTTCACATCCTCATTTGTTAGTCTGTCTCTCCATGTGACTCCACATGCCCCTCCCATATAACTCATTTCCACTGCTCTCACTCATGACTTGTGTCCCTCCAGCAAGGTCCAAGCTTCACTTCCATACATTAGAGTTGGTATCACAATACTGTCATGTAGTAACTTTTCACTTTCACGCTCACTTCCCTGTTTCTTATCACTGCTTTCAAGGAACCAGCAACCTTTCTTCCTTGTTGTACCCTTTCAAGCACTTCACCCTCCAAACTAACATCCTTACTCATCACACTACCCAAGTACTTAAATGCACTCATATTTTCCATTTCTTCCTCATCCAACGCCACTGTACATTCACTGACTTTACTTCTCTTGAAGACCATAATTTTACTCTGCCCTACATTCACCTTTAGATTCCGTTTCTTACCCGCTCTCCCAAACTCATCCACCAAGCTTGCAGCTCCCCTTCGTCTTCACTTAACAAGATAGTATCATCTGCAAACAACAATACAGGGAGTTTCCAAACACTGCTTTCTCTCATTAGGGCCATTCCAGCATCCACCGCCCTACCTTGTATCTCTTTTATTACCCCATCCATGTACATATTGAACAGCCATGGAGACATGACACATCCCTGTTTTAGTCCAACATTCAGACAGAAAAATTCACTCAGTATATCCACAAGCACTGCAGCCTTAGCACCCTCATACATACTCTTCATGGCATTCAACAACTTCCCATTTACTCCATATATTCTTAACCCGTCACGTCCCGAGCTATTTTGCACCTCCGACACCCCCCAATCCCGAGGTATTTTCGAAAAAAAATTTTTTGGCTAAAACATCCGCTTTTGGTGAGAAACATTGAAATTTCATAAAGAAATCGCTCACCTGAGGTTTAAAATACTCGATCCAGATAGCAGTACCTCCTTACCTGACTGGGTTTTCTAACAGGCTGGCACCAAAGAAAACGAGTTCTGTGTGAGGGTAACTATTTCACACCACTCATAAACGGTATTTATTTATTGGTACAAATTTATGTGTAGTACGAGAGTATATTGGTTTTCAAACAGTAATATAGGCATAAGCATTGTTTCACTCACTAACTCATCACCATACCTGACCTTCTTTTGCCACATTACCTGATCATCATTTCTGACTGTTTCTTCCTCTAATGCTATGTAAACTTTATCCTCCACATTGTCATCGATTGGGGAATCACTCTGGCCCTGAATGTCTTTATTGGCCAGGTCACTGGTAACAAGTGAATTGCCAAGATGGGGGTGGAGGTTATGCAGTGTAAGGCATTGTCCCTGCTTGGCATCTTGTAGAGGAATAGAGGAAGGTGTCGCATGTATACGTACGAAAAATCACGCGCGAAAATTGAAAATTGTGCAAATTAGGGACCTTGCAATTGCATGACGTACCAGTACGTCGTCGGGACTGGCAAATGCAAAATGTTGCAACGTACCCATACATCGACGGGACGGGGCGGGTTAATATTTTCCATATTCCTTGTCTGTCCACTCTGTCATATGCTTTCTCTAAATCCATGAAGGCGTACAACATTTTTTTCTCTAGGAAGTTTTCCATGAAAGACCTAAGGGTGAATATCTAATCTACACAACCTCTTCCCTTCCTAAAACCTCCCTGTTCTTCTCCAACTAATTCCTCTGTTATTTCCTATCTTTGTCAATAAGTATTCTACCATATATTTTTCTTATTGCACTCGAAAACAAATGCCCCTTTGATTACTACACACTTCTTTTTCCCTTTGTACATACTGTATATATGTTTGTTATATACACCTGCAGGAGATACTGAAGACCAACTTTTAAAAATGTTTCAAGCAGGGGAAAGAATGCTAGACTTTGTGTCCAGTCAGAAGCAGCCTACTTGATGGCGACTAGTGTCCTGGCTCATCGAGTTAGCTGTTTATTTTTTAGAGCCTACAGTCGGATACTTTCAGAACAGACCACGTATAACCAACCCACCCGTTCCCTACCTGTCAGCAAGTGGGTTGATGGACTGTTATTGGCCCTTCCCGTATAGTCCAGCAGCTAAGGCCAAATTATCAGGTCAACCGTTCACTTTTTCAGGAAGGCACCAAATTTTGCACAGGTGTAGAATGGACCCATATGATCATTTTTCGAGATGGACCCCCCAAATTTGGGCCCCTTGGTGGCTGCCATCATGGATTTCAAAATGGTTGCCTAGCAACCCCATTTTCTTCAATAACTCCAATAATATGATAAATAGAAACAAAATTCCAATGGCTACCCCATGTTTTCAGGGTCTGGCAATCCAGTGGGATCATTGCTGGACCTGGCAGAGGTTGTTCATCTGAAGTCCAGTATGGCTGCTGGCTGAAATTGGTCTTTCGTTATAATGCAAGGCTATAAAAGATAGACGGAAAATTTCAAAGGCAAACGCTTCCTTTTCATTGGAATCATTTTCATGATCATCTGGTGTAGGCCATCTTGAAGTCCAAGATGGTGGCCCAGTTCTGTGAAGTTTATACTCAAACACACCACTTGTATTTTCTAGGGTTAGAGATCTATCATGTAGCACAACCATTGCCAGGACTGTTTAAGGTCTGTTCTTACTGGATTTTCAAATACCCTAAACATACATTTTTAGTAAGTTGATTTTGTCAGTTGCTGTCTCCCATATTGAAAAGAAGGTACTGCCATGAAGCCATATCACATTTTCAGTTATCTTATAGTCCTTTCAGTATATGCTGAGCGTTTGGGTGTTGGCCTTTCCCCCACGCGCTTTACTGCCAAGTCAGGCCCAACACACATCACTCTGTCTTATGATTATGTCAGCTATTTACTACTTCTAAATTAATTTGTATATATTTACTTCTCCAATATCACGATGTAGTGCTCCTCTCGGGTGTCTGCCCTTTCCTGTCTTCCATCCTTCTTTCCTTCCATCCTCTTCTGTCTTTCTCTCCTTCATTCTTTCCTTGTCCTTCTGCCTACAGGTGACTTTACACTCCTTCTGTCTTTCTTTCCTTCATTCTTTCCTTTTCCTTCTGCCTGTGGGTGACTCTACACTGAGTGACAAGCCAAATGGTTTCCTGTACACCAGGAAACTATTTATTATGCTGGATGGTAACTATATAACCAAATTATGGTGCCTGGTGGTTTAGTGGGTAATTATTGCGCTCCAGTCAGATTGAGCCGGTGAAGGTTTATATCCAAGGGGTGGTTGGGGTTGATTGCTCATGTAATGCCACTCAGGGATGAGTGAGGCTGATCACTCTCATCTTAAATGTAGAGACCAACTGCCTAGCCCCGGGCTCCTACGCTCCTCATGGGGCAGTGTAGGATTGGATGATGGATGGATGGATGGATAAGGCTATATAGTGTTATGAATGTTTCTTTTTTTATAATAGCAATGATTTTATATAAATACAACAATACTTGGCAGCGTTGCTGTCCGACGTTGCTTTCCTCCAAGCATGGGGACAAGTGACACAGTCAGGGATGACCATGCTAATCCAAAGGTCAGGTCACTTACTCTCTGGCCGCCAGACAGACAGACAGAGAGGCTTCTCCAATTCGAATAATTCATCACACAGTATAGTGAGTCCTTGAAATACAAAAACTCGAAGTACGAATTTCCGATGGTACGAAAGCGATAAATGTAGGACAAATTCCACGATACGAAAGTATCTGTCTCGATGGTACGAAAAATGATACGAGAGGAAATACGAAAAATTCAAAATGGGCTACAGTGCCATGCTTGCTTGTGGCGAGAAAATGAACTAACCCCTCTCTGGTAAACACATTTTCGCGTGCTTCCCAGTTGAGTCACGTCCGTCCTCTCCTCTCAGCTTCGCTGTAAGTTACGCTGTTTTTCGCTGTTCTTCACCTTTTCGTATTTTCACCATGCCTACTCAGCGCCCTACATCATCTCCAGCATCCGGGGAACCAGGTGCAAAGAAGAAACAGCATCGTACTGTCACTCTTGAGAGGAAATTGGAAATACAGTAGTTAGATTGATTTATTTACCGGTAAATGTGCAATGAAAAACACAACTATCTTCCCAGTTCAGTCTGAAGATAATTTACACCAGGCAAAATACAATGAAAACTCTGTTTCTACTAGAGCTTGTTTCAAATGGTTCGATTTTTCCACGCTATATTCGTCAGACTTTGGGAAGATACTTGTGTCTTTCATTGTACACTTAAAGCAGCAGAAAGACCTTATCAATTCAATGCATAATCCTCCAGCTTGTTTCTGTGATTTTCTGATAACTTTCAGTTTGGCAAATTACTTTCTCGGTGAAAAATTTCCTCCCAGTTATTATCGTCACTTTCCCCTACAATCGTTTCCAGCGCAGTGGAAGAAACTCAGCGTGCTCAAAGGTGGATATTGTTTCCCAGTTTCCCAACTTGAGGTTAGGTTAGGTTAAAATTATTAGGTACAAATAAGCTCGGTTAGGCCAGGTTTAAACACTTAGGGAAGAACAGTCCTTTCTGCCATTATGTTAACGAAATAAGAGTTGTCACACCAGAACAGCTAAAAATGATGGGGAAACAGATTTAATAAGAAACGTTTACTGTATTTACCAACCCAGAAATAATCTGAAAAATGTAACAGACTATCAGGAAGAACTGATTTGGTAAGATGCTTTTACTGCTTAAAGTAAAACATATGTTTAGCCCCCTCATTGGCTGTGGGTTCAGATATTTGCCTGCTCCTGTTGTCGGCCTTGGGACCATTTTTTCAAAGTTCTAAAATCAATTTCTTTTTCTTACATATATGAAAAGACTCGTCTGGCACGCCTGACTTTTTTTTTTTTTAATTATTTTTTCCCCTAAACCCATCCTGTGATTTGCTATGATTCGTGTAAGAATTTATAAAATTAGGATGCCTGTTACATCAGCGTGTATACATCGGCCGAAAACATCTGGGACAAAGGGAACTGTGAACGCCAGACTGCTGGAGGTGGTAGAGTAGGGTCGTGTAAACACACCAGTGACCCTCATTCCCTTCCCATAATTGCTCGCAGTTTTTTTTTTTTTAGCTCACACTAACTCAACGTCACTGACACCAATACAGTAAGGCGTTGTTCAGGGCCAGCAATTATGAAAGCGATAATGGAATACATTATTGTTTGTATCAGTCCTCTCTCTTTCACTCATACACATAAGAACAAACAAAAGAATGAGCAGTAAATGTACACTAACTCTAAGGAGCAGAAAGAACTGTGCTCAGTCAGTCCGAAATATATTGGGAAGAGTGATACCGAACGAAGAATGTGGAACTGATTGCTAACCTATGAGAACATGTGGGATGAAAGAGTAATTTTTTTCTGATTAGCTTATACTTTTGTTCCATATCGTCTCTTAAAATTGTAAAACCTATAATCTTTCTTTTAAGTATACAGCCTAAAGACCATACCAGTTCAGGTCATATTCTTCTAGTTTGTCTTCTATATTTTTCTGACTATTTTGAAGGTGGTAAATTATGTTCTCTTGCTGAAAGAAACTTACTCAAAATTAGGGCGCATGTAACATAAGCATGTAAACATCGGCGTGGAGTGAAGAGAACTCATGACTGATGGGATGGTAGAGTAGGGTCATGTACACACGCCAGTGACCTTCGTTCCCTTCCCGTAAGTGTTTGCAGTTTTTTATAATGCCCTAACTCAACGTTATTCACACCAAAACAGTGAAGTGTTGTTCAAGACCGGCAACTACGAAGGGGTTAATGGAATACTGTATGAAAATTCAAAATGGGAGCAGTGTATAGTGCCTCACTCGCTTGCCGAGAGAAAACGAGCTAACCCCTCTCTGGTAAACAAATTTTCCCGTGCTTCTCAGTTGAGTCCACGTCCCTCGTCTCCTCACAGCCTCGCTGTACGTGAGGATATTTTCACAGCCCTTCACTTTTTCGTATTGTTTTGCCATGCCTCCCAAGCGCCCTGCATCATCTCCAGCATTGGGGGAGCCCACTGCAAAGAAGCAGCAGCACCGTACTCTAATTCTGGAAAGGTAATTGGAAATTATAAGACCCCATGAGGAGGGGCAGGGAGTCTCGGAGATTGGGCGTGCTTTAGGCCTTGCTATTTCCACCATTGGAACTGTGACGAAGAAAAAGGAGATGTACAAGAATATGGCCACCTCCTTCTCTACAATTGTATTCAGGTATTACTTCTTAATAGGGGGGGGGTGAAGTTTAGGTGGGGATCCGAGGGGGTCCTGGGACGCATCCCCCTATTTATATGTGTATTTCAAAGGGGAAAATCGTTCCGATATACAAAATTTCGAATTATGAATTTTTTTTTGGTCCCTATCCCTTTCGTATATCAAGGACACACTGTATAGCCTTATTATATAAATAAATCTACACAATATTTATAACGTTCCTTTTATTATGCAGAGAGAGAGAGAGAGAGGCTTCACAGATTTGGATAATTCATCATACTGTATAGGCTTATCAACACAAAATGTATAGCGTTCCTTTTATTATGCAGAGAGAGAGAGAGAGAGAGAGAATCCGATAATTGACCCAGCAGGGAATTGACCCAGCAGGGAATTGACCCAGTAATCCGACATTGACCCTGTAGGAGATTTGGCAGCTCCGTATGTGGGGGAATCCCCAGACAGGCCAATGTTCAAATGCTTAGCACATACTGGAAGGACTACAGTTAATTTCATTATAATTCTAATCAGGCTCAATGTTTTGAATAATCTGACTGGAAAATGATTTCAGAGCCAACTGTTGGTAGGAAATCTATCTATCTATCTATTGCCAGACGCCTCAATCCCGTTCGGGGTAGCCAGAAACAAATCGCCTCCATGTCGCTCCGTCCCCCACCATTTCACTGCCCTGCTCCCAACTCACACCCCCCTCTCTCATATACCTCTCCACCCCATCCCTCCATCTCATCCTCGGCCTCCCTCTCCCTCCACCTCACTCACATACACTCTCTTCGCCAGTCTTTCACCCTCCATCCTCTCCACATGGCCAAACCACCTCAGTGTATTCCTCCTAACGCTTCCTATCACATCCACATCCACACCACAATGCTCATTTATATCCTCATTTGTCAGCCTGTCTCTCCATGTGACTCCACAGGCTCCTCTTAAATAACTCATTTCCACTGCTCTCACTCTTGACTTGTGACCTTCCAGTAACGTCCAAGCTTCACTTCCATACGTTAGAGTTGGTATCACAATACTGTCATGTAGTAACTTTTTCACTTCCATGCTCACTTCCCTGCTTCTTATCACTGCTTTCAAGGAACCAGCAACCTTTCTTCCCTGCTGTACCCTTTCAAGCACTTCACCCTCCAAACCTCCATCCTTACTCATCACACTACCCAAGTACTTAAACGTACTCACATTTTCCAATTCCTCACCATCCAATCTCGCCGTACATTCACTGACTTCACCTCTCTCAAAGACCATCACTTTACTCTTCCCTACATTCACCTTTAGATTCCGTTTCTTACACACTCTCCCAAACTCATCCACCAAGCCTTGCAGCTCTCCTTCGTCTTCACTCAACAACACAGTATCATCTGCAAACAACAGTACAGGGAGTTTCCAAACACTACCCTCTCTCACCAGGGCCACTCCAACATCCACTACCCTACCTTGTACCTCTTTTATTACCCCATCCATGTACAGATTGAACAACCATGGAGACATGACACATCCCTGTTTCAACCCAACTTTCAAAGAGAAAAATTCACTTAGTTCACCATCCACACGCACTGCAGCCTTCGCACCATCGTACATACTCTTCACAGCATTCAACAACTTCCCATCTACTCCATATATTCTTAACACTTTCCACAATCCGTGTCTATCCACCCTGTCATATACTTTCTCCAAATCCATGAAAGCCGCATACAACTTCTTTCCCTTCTCTAGAAACATTTCCACTAAAGATCTAAGAATGAATATCTGATCTACACAACCTCTTCCCTTCCTAAAGCCTCCCTGTTCTTCTCCAACTAATTCCTCTGTTCTTTCTCTAACTCGGTCAATAAGTATCCTACCATACACTTTTCTTATACTAAGAAGACAGATGCCCCTATGATTACCACACACTTCTTTTTCCCCTTTTCCTTTGTACAAGGGAATAATTATACCTGACTTCCAATCCTCCGGGACTCTACCTTCCTCCCAGGCCAATCTGCACATTTTCCACATCCATTCTACTACTATCTCTCCCCCATACTCCAGCATTTCACCACACACTCCATCAATTCCTGGGGCTTTCCCCAATTTGACTTTCTTCATTGCTTCCACAACTTCTATCCTACTGATTTCTTCCTGTCTTCTCACCTCCCTCCTTCTCCCAGCCATTTCCTAGCCACTTATACTAGCATTACTTCCATCCTGTATGTTCAACAATTCCTTAAAGTGTTCTCTCCATCTGCTCACTTTTTCTCCCTTCTCCACTAATAATCTACCATTTTTATCTTTCACTCCCCTGCTAACTTCACTTCCACCCTGTCTTACTCTTTTCACCTCTTTCCAGAACATTTTCTTACAGTCCCTCCACTTTACACTCAAGTTCCTTCCAAATTCCTCATCCTCTCTCTTCTTATTCTCTCTTACTAAGCTTTTCACCTCTCTCTTTCTTTCTACGTATAACTCTCTCTTCCGCCTCTCAACTTCTTCCACGCCCCTATAGCTCATCCATTCATTGTATGCTCAGAATTAATCACCTGCTCAGAATTAATCAGTTGCCACTGTAAAACTGCTTGCAAAGGGAACTGCAAGTACTACAAGGCTAACTTGCCATGTACGTCATTATGTGACTGCGGTGGACATTTTTTTAATATCTGAATTTGATCGAAAAGGCATGCAATAGATGTTTGCCGTTGTGTCAGAGTTATAACAGAAACGGGCTTCAGCAAGTAACCACCTTGAATTCCAAGATGGCCGACCTTCCACATAGGACAGTGATTCCATTGGATTGCCAGACCCTGAAAACAGGGTTAGTCATTGGAATTGTTTCTGTCTATCATAGTATTGGAGTTATTGAAGAAAATAGGGGTTCAAAGGCAACCATCTTGAACTCCAAGATGGCCGACCTTTGCCGGGTCAGAAAAATCATTCCATTCAAGTGCCAGACCCTAAGAACCTGGGGTTAGCTATTGGAATTATGTTTCTGGAAGGGGTGGAAGACGTATGTAAGATATTCACGGAAGAGATAGGCGCAGTGTGTGAGGCGGTTTGTGGAGTGAGGAGGAGATGCAAGGGTGTGCAAGGGACAGCATGGTGGAATGATGAGGTGAAACGAGCTGTGGAACAAAAGAAGAAGGCATATGGTGAATGGTTGGCGAGTAGAGGTAGGGGAGAAGATGAGAGAGAGAAGAGAGAGGTATATGTGAGCAGGAGAAGGGAGGTTAAGAGACTGGTGAAGGAGAGTAAGAAGAAAGTGGATGAAGAGTTTGGGAGGAATCTGAGTGTGAAATGGAGGGAGAGTAAGAAATTGTTTTGGAAGGAGGTAAAGAAAGTAAGGCAGTGTGAAAGAGGAAATAGTAGGGGAGTGAAAGATAGGAATAATAGATTGTTGGTGGAGAAGAGAGAGAAATTGAGGAGATGGAAGGAGCACTTTGAGGATTTGTTGAATGTAGAGAGTGAGAGCAGTGTGAGTATAAGTGGTTGGGGAATGGCTGGGAGAAGAAGAGATGAGAGGAGGGAGGAAGAGATCAGTAGGTCGGAAGTAGTGGAAGTAATGAAGAAGATTAAGCTGGGAAAGGCCCCAGGAATTGATGGAGTGTGTGGTGAAATGCTTAGGTATGGGGGTGAGATTGTTGTGGAGTGGATATGGAAGTTGTGTAGATTGGCTTGGGAAGAGGGAAGGGTTCCAGAGGACTGGAAATCAGGTATAATTGTTCCTTTGTACAAAGGAAAAGGGGAGAGAGAAGTATGTGGTAACCATAGGGGTATTTGCCTTCTTAGTGTGACTGGTAAAATATATGGTAGAATACTCATTGATAGGGTTAGGCATATGACAGAGGAGCTAGTTGGAGAAGAACAAGGGGGATTTAGGAAGGGAAAAGGGTGTGTAGATCAGATATTTGTTCTAAGATGTTTAGTGGAGAAGTATCTAGAGAAGGGAAGGAAAGTGTATGCTGCCTTCATGGACTTGGAGAAAGCTTATGACAGAATAGATAGGCAAGGTTTGTGGAAGGTATTAAGAATATATGGAGTGGAGGGGAAATTGTTGAGTGCTGTGAAGAGTATGTTCGAGGGAGCTAGGGCTACGGTGCGAGTGGATGGTGAGCTGAGTGAGTTCTTTGATCTCAATGTGGGACTGAAACAGGGGTGTGTGATGTCTCCATGGCTGTTTAATATATATATGGATGGGGTTGTAAAGGAGGTGCAAGGCAGGGCAGTGGATGTGGGGCTGGCCCTAATGAATGAGGGTGAGATTTGGAAGCTTCCGGTGTTGCTGTTTGCTGATGATACAGTATTGTTGAGTGAAGATGAATGGGAGTTGCAAGGTTTGGTTAATGAATTTGGGACAGTGTGTAGGAGGAGGAAGCTGAAAGTTAATGTAAACAAAAGTAAAGTTATGGTGTTTGAGAGGAATGAAGTCACAGAGTGTGCAGTGAGGTTGGATGGTGAGGATATGGAGAATGTGAGTGCATTCAAGTACTTGGGTAGTGTGATGAGTAAGGATGGAACTTTGGGGGATGAAGTATGTGAAAGGGTACAGCAGGGAAGAAAGGTTGTTGGTACACTCAAAGCAATGATGAGAAATAGGGAGGTGAGTATGGAAGTTAAGAAGTCACTGCATGATGGTGTTGTGATCCCTACCCTGACGTATGGAAGCGAGGCGTGGACCTTGCAAGAGGGGAACAAGTCAAGAGTGAGAGCAGTGGAAATGAGTTACTTGAGAGGAGCTTGTGGAGTGACGTGGAGGGACAGGTTGACGAATGAAGAAGTGAAGGAACGTTGTGGGGTAGATGTGGATGTGGTTGAAAAGATTAGGAGAAATACACTGAGGTGGTTTGGACATGTGGAGAGAATGGAGAATGAAAGACTGACTAAGAGGGTGTATGTAGGTGATGTGGAGGGAGGGAGAGGGAGGGGTAGACTGAGGATGAGGTGGAGGGATGGAGTTGAGAGGTATATGAGGGAGGGGGGGGTGAATTGGGGGGAGGGGAGTCAAATGGTGGGTGACAGAGTGACTTGGAGGCGTTTTGTCTGCGGCCACCCTTTGCGGGATTAGGGCATCGGGCTATAGAAAGATAGATAGATCATATTATTGGAGTTACTGACGAAAATATGGGTTGAAAGGCAGCCATTTTGACATTCAAGATGGCGACCATCAGGGGCCCAAGATTCTGGAGGTCCATCTCAAAAAATTATTGTCTGGGTCCCTTCTACAACTGTGCAAAATTTGGTGTTTTCCTAAAAAAGTGAACGATTGTTTGCCTTATCCGCTGGACAAGTAAAACCTCTAACTCAGAGACAAACGGCCACATAGGTTTATGGTTTGGCTCTAGATAGATATTGGGGGCAGGGTGGCTCAGTGGTAGAGTGTCGAACTCGGGACCAGGGGGTCGTTGGTTCAAACCATGCCTGGTAGCTGCCATGCTGGGAGGGGTAGTGCCCTCTTGTTACTTAGCAGGGCTATATGATCTAATAAGGTCTAGCTCGGGGGAACATTTCCCCCTTTCTAGATTGATAGACGCCTATCATTGTTTCTTAACTTTGCATCATCCCTTAACTACCCGGAAGTCATCACTGTCATCTAGCTTGGTCACATCCTTGGCCATCCTTGTTACTAGATTACCTACCATGACTAACACTTCTGCTGCCACTTACTCTGCCATACCAGCCTCACTTTCCCACTCATATAACCAGTCCATTACATTAATGACCTCACTCTTTCTTCAAATTTCTCTACTAAGCCTATGTGCTAAAATGCAAATTAATTTTTTAAGGACTAGATACATGCAAAATGAGGGCTCACTGGGCAGTGTTTTTAAATTCATAGAGATTCTTGTCTAATGGCAGCTCTTGTTGCAGGTCCACAGCTGAAACTGACTCTGCAAAGCAGATGTAAGCAGTGTGGTCATCAGAGAGCCACCTGAGTAATATATACATGGTAAAGTGTTGACATTATATAGGCACATGTTGTGTTGTCTCAGTACAGTACTGTACATCCTACATGAGGTACCTCTTCCAAATATATGTGGCTTATACTGTCTGTTCGTAATGTCTTTCATTGTAAGAAGTATGAATCACTGGATGATTGGTAGGAGTTGATCCAGGATCATTTAGCTGTTGTGATATCCTTTGCATTTACTGCTGTGCAACTGCTGCATGGACATTGGAGAAGAACTGGTAAAATAAGGAACCCAGTTGTATTTTAGACTGCATTAACAGCTTAAAACTCAGCAGTGAACTATTTATTTATAAATATGGTTACATAGTACTTGCAAGTGCAGAAACAGTTATTGTTCAGTAATAATGACCTCTGTATCAACAATTTTGTTCAGTGGAGACTAATTTATTAAAACTAGTTTGGGGGAATCTTATGACAGGGTGATAAAGGAAGAACCAGATGTAAAGATATATAGAGTCTGAGGTGGGTGACAAAATAAGGTAGGTGGCAAAAGAAGAACCAGATGTAAATTTAGAGTATGAGGTGGATGACAAAATAATGGAGGTGGTAAAGGAAGAACCAGGTTTAAAGTTACAGTGTGAAATGGGTGACAGAATAGTGGAAGTGGTAAAGGAAGAACCAGATGTAAAGTTAGAGTGTGAGGTGGGTGACAAAATAATGGAAGTTGTAAAGGAGGAAACAAATGTACAGTTAGAGTGTGAGGTGGATGACAAAATAATGGAGGTGGTAAAGGAGGAAACAAATGTACAGTTAGAGTGTGAGGTGGGTGACAAAATGTTCCTCAGTGACAATGAGACTGTCCTGGACGCAGTGTCCTCAGCTGAAGTTAAGCAGTTCAGATGTTTAGAGTGTGGTAAATCATTTCTTTTTAAGAGAAGTCTTATCCAACATGCAGTTGTTCATTCAGGAGTGAAGAATTTTAAGTGTGATGAATGTGGTAAACGATTTACCCAGAAGGCAAGTCTCACTAAACACCTATTAATTCATTCAGGAGTGAAGAATTTCAAGTGTGATGAATGTGGTAAACAATTTGCACAGAAGACAAGTCTCACCAAACACCTATTAATTCATTCAGGAGTGAAGAATTTCAAGTGTGATGAATGTGGTAAACGATTTACAGAGAAGGGCAAACTCACCAAACACCTATTAATTCATTCAGGAGTGAAGAATTTCAAGTGTGATGAATGTGGTAAACGATTTACAGAGAAGAGCAAACTCACCAAACACCTATTAATTCATTCAGGAGTGAAGAATTTCAAGTGTGATGAATGTGGTAAACTATTTGCACAGAAGGATGGTCTCACTCAACACCTGTTAACTCATTCAGGAGTGAAGAATTTCAAGTGTGATGAATGTGGTACACGATTTACAATGGAGGGAAATCTCACCAAACACCTATTAATTCATTCAGGAGTGAAGAATTTCAAGTGTGATGAATGTGGCAGACAATTTGCACAGAAAGGTGGTCTCGCTCAGCACCAGTTAACTCATTCAGGAGTGAAGAATTTCAAGTGTGATGAATGTGGTAAACAATTTGCACAGAAGGCTGGTCTCGCTAAGCACCTATTAATTCATTCAGGAGTGAAGAATTTCAGGTGTGATGAATGTGGTAAACAATTTGCACAGAAGCCTGGTCTCACTCAGCACATAGTAATTCATTCAGGAGTGAAGAATTTCAGGTGTGATGAATGTGGTAAACAATTTGCACAGAAGGCTGGTCTCGCTCAGCACCTATTAATTCATTCAGGAGTGAAGAATTTCAAGTGTGATGAATGTGGTAAACAATTTGCACAGAAGCGTAGTCTCGCTCAACACCTGTTAATTCATTAACCCACCCCATCCTGACGTTTATGGACCTTTTTTTTTTTTTGGCCCAAACATCCGCTTTTGGTGAGAAACATCGAAAATTCATAGAGAAATCGCTCACCTGAGGTTTAAAATACGCGATTTAGGTACGAGTACTTCCTTACCTGACTGGGTTTTCTAACAGGCTGGCACCAAAGAAAACGAGTTCTATGGGAGGGTAACTATTTTATCCACTCATAAACAGTATTTATTTATTTACTTGGTACGAATTTATATGTAGTACGAGAGTATATTGGTTTTCAAACAGTAATATAGGCATTATAAGCATTGTTTCACTCACTAACTCATCACCATTCATGACCTTTTTATTCCCACATTATCTGATCATCATTTCTGACTGTTTCTTCCTCTAATGCTATGTAAACTTTGTCTTCCACATTGTCATCTATTGGGGAATCACTCTGGCCCTGAATGTCTTTATTGGCCAGGTCACTGGTAACAGGTGAATTGCTGAGACAATGGCGTGCAGGGGAGGAAAGATTATGCGGTGTAAGGCATTGTTCCTGCTTGGCATCTTGTAGAGGAAGGTGTCCCGTGTATACATGCCAAAAATCACTCATGAAATCACTCGCGAAAATTGAAAATTGTGCAAATTAGGGACCTTGCAATGTTGCCGCGTTAATTCACATCGCCGGGACGGCGCGGGTTAAGGAGTGAAGAATTTCAAGTGTGATGAATGTGGTAAACAGTTTGGTCTGAGAAGCAGCCTCACCAGGCACCTATTAAATCATTGTGTAGGGAAGAGTTTCTAGTTTGCTGAATGTGGTAAACAGTTTAGTCTGATAAGCAGTTTCACCAGGCACCTATTAAATCATTGTGTAGGGAAGAGTTTCTACAGTAGTGTGCTGAATGTGGTAAACAGTTTGGTCTGAGAAGCAGTCTCACCAGGCACCTATTAAATCATTGTGTAGGGAAGAGTTTCTAGTTTGCTGAATGTGGTAAACGGTTGACTCAGTTGATGTCATCCACAGTTTAATTTATTAACCCCTAGGGTACGCAATTCTCCAGCCTTGACTGTCCCCCAGGACGCAAAAACAGACCAATTTTTCAACTTCCTCAAAGATTAAAAGTTTTATGCTCGATTTATAGAGCTTGAACTTACACACCTGAAAATGCAAACCCCACCCTCCTAGACCCAATAGTTACCGAGCAATGGTCTGTCAAAGTTTATAATAGTTACCCGTCGCAGCCCCGGCGAGAAAGAAAATATGCCGCTCACACCTGTTTTCTTCGCAACAATACGTACAAAAACCACCAAAATCAATTTTTTTTTTTTTGGTGTGTATAGCTGTTAAAAATCACTGTAATGTCTGTCTGTTTATCTATTGCCAGACACCATAATCCCGTACGAGGTGGCCATTTGACTCTGAGTTATTTGTTTTACAGGGAGGGGCACTAACTCTCCACCAACCCACTTGACATGTAGGGAGCACGTATGGTTTGGTTATATGGTTATCTCCCAGCGTTGTAAATGGTTTCTTGGCTTACAGGGAAACCATTTGGCTTGTCACTCAATGTAAAGCCACCTGTAATGGAAGGAAAAGTATTAAGTAGTGACAGGAAAGATGGGAGAAATAGGAAGAGAGGAGGGCAGGTGCTTAGAAAAAAATAAAATAGTAACAAACCCCCCAAATAAATATGATAAATAAAAATTATCCTTCTCTCCTCTCCTCTCCTCGTACCTCCAATCCCCTCCCTCCTCTTCCCTCCTCTCCTCTCCTCATACCTCCAATCCCCTCCCTCCCCTTCCCTTCTCTTCTCTTCCCTTCCCTTCCCTTCTCTTCCCTTCTCCTCTCCTAACCTCCCCTCCCCTCCCCTTTCCTCTTCCCCCTTCCCTCCCCGCTGAGCTGTCAAATCTAGCAAGGGAAATAGATCATGAACCCCCCCAATAAAAATATGATAAATAGTAAAAATTATCCTCCCCGTCTCTCCCCTCTTCAAACCTCCAGTCCCCTCCCTCCCCTTTTCTTCCCTCCTCTCCTCTCTCCTCTCCTTCCCTCGCCTCCCCTCGCCTAACCTCCCCTACCCCCTCCCCTCCCCTCCGAGCTGACAAATCTAGTTTTCGTTTTGTTTCGTTTTGAAGGCTCCAACATGCTTCCATGCGTCGGCATAAAATAAAATGTCTTTTTCAAGTGGGTTTTGACTAAAGACAGCTAAAGTAATTGTGGTGTGGATATCTGTATGCAGACACCAATAAATTACAGGTAATGATTAAAAAACGCGTGCCATAAAGCGTAAAAAATACGCAAAATATTCAAGGCTGGGGAGGTGCTAGGGGGTGCGGGTAGGGGTTGGGGGGGTAGGGGGAGCTGTTAAGGCCAGGAGGGGGTGGATGGGGATCGAGGGATGGGAGGAGACCACCACAAGACACAAAGGAAGGGCCAAAGTGGAGTACAGGGACATGGAGGGAGGGTAGGGGGGAAATACCCTCCCCCCAGTTGACTGGGGGGGGGGATGTGGGGGGGGATTCACATGGGAGGTGGGGATGCATGAGTAGGGGGTGGGAGGGGTTGTTGTGGTGGTAAGAACGGTGGGAGGTAGGATAGTAACAAGGTAGTGGAATAGAAGGACGTGGCGAGAGGGAGGTGGGGGATACACCCCCCCACCGCCTGGTTACGGGCCTGGGTCCCCTCTGGTGTGTCCAACACCTAGTTCTGATTGGTTAGAAGCCATCTATGTCACAGTTGGGGTGGAGCCAGCTGCCGCCAGTTTTTTGTGGATGTTGTACAATCGGTGTTGCTCGTTCTCTTAAGAAATTGCGCAAAAAGCCCGATCAATGAGATTAGCACTTAAGGGGTTAAGGAGTGAAGAAATTCAAGTGTGATGAATAGGGTAAATAATTTAAAGTCCTCTCCAGTATCAATTCAGGAGTGAAAAATTTGAAATGTGATGACTAGAAAACTGTGTAGAAAAAATTCTTATTCACTTGGCACCTGACAGTTCCTTCAGGTGTGAGAACAATTATATTGTTATGATAAATGTGGCAAAGCACATAGAAGAAATCAGCCTTTAACCAGGATGGTGCCACTCACTAACAAGTGAGGCAGAAGACATGTTTTATCTCTTAGGCTGCATTGCCAGATTAATGGAAAATTTTTAAAAAGCGTGTTGTAGAAAAAAAAAAAAACTATTTGTGAGTGCTTTGGTCTGTAGTGGCCCTTTAGCTACTGTTGATACTTGTGGCAGGCCACCCCTCTTGTAGCATGTCATAGAACCTACTGAGCCAAGACACCATTAACCATGGTTGATAATCAGTTGCAGGTGGGGACACTCACCACACACTCACTTGATGTACTGCTGCTTTCAGGTGTCTGCCCTTTCCTGTCCTCCATCCATCTTTTCTTCCATCCACTTCTGTCTTTCTTTCCTTCAGTCTTTCCTCGTCCTTCTGCCTGCAGGTGACTTTACGCTCTCTCTTGTGTCTTTCCTTCATTCTTTCCTCTTCCTTCTGCCTGTGGATGACTACACTGAGTGACAAGCCAGATGGTTTCCTGTACACCAGGAAACCATTTACTATGCTGGGTGGTAACTATAGCACCTGTGGTTTAGTGGGTAACTACGGCGCTTCAGTTGGATTGAGCCAGTGTAGGTTTATATCCAAGGAGTGGTTGGGGTTTATTAACCACATGATGCCACCCAGGGATGAGTGAGGCTGGTCACTTTCATCATAAATATCAGGACCAAGTTGCCTAGCCCTGGGCTTCTACACTCCTCATGGGGCAGCATAGGATTGGATGATGGATGGATGCATGATGCCACCAATAGGTTTTCAGAGTGTGATCTACTATGACACAAGATGTGCTGTGCCCATATTATGAGGGGACAGTCATTCACAATGGCATGACATCACAAGTAAGGATTCACACTGATTTTAAAGACAGTGCCCATATTAAGACAGGACAGTCCTTCACAGTGGCTTGGTGTTAACTAATCATGCCCAGTCAAGAGGTTACTTGCAGGGGTAGATTAATCGCTAGGCTGAGTACCTCACACCCAAGGCCCTCACCATTGAAAAAAAAAAAAAATCAAATTAATTGATAAATGATAAAATTACAGTGACTGGCATCACACAAGACCTCATGATGGGGGCCCCTTCCCTAGGTAGAAGCCCCAATATCTGGTTTAGCCTAGACGCCCCCCAACAAAGTTAATTTGTCCCTGATTACTTGGGCTCCATCTAAGGAGAGGATTATTGACAAGTAGGATACCAGAGTGGGGATGTCAGGGTCCGTGAATGGGCAGCAGGCTGGGCTGTAAGCAATAGCTGGTCAAACCAACATCCAGTGTATACTCCCTTCATTCTTTTCATATTATTTGTGTATTTCATCCATAATAATATTGTTATATTATGTGATGATTCAGTATAAAAATGAACATTACAATTTGTGTCATGAACATTAACAAATTAGCACATTTGACTGTAATTAAGGCCTCTTCTGTTTGTACTCATTGACAGATCATGGGGCAGATCCTGATGTGGTTCAGATTTGAATCCAGATTTTGCTCCTCTAGTTTGTGATAAATGAACAATAGCTGGTTGTAAGGCTGATTTTACCTGTGATGGTTTTCCATAGCTCTGCATGGCCCTGCTTGCCATGGATGATGATAATGATTTAAACTGCATGATTAATATTTTTGCTGTGTACAATTTTATGGCAGATATGAGATAAATGCCATGTATAGTATGTTTGTGTGGAAGCTTGGAGGGGTAATCATCAAGGAGACACAAAATCACCTTATTTTGCCCCCCTCCCCCTTCTCTCTGTTATGTTGATTTTTTTTTTTTTCCTGAGTGTATTTTTAAGTTTCAACAGACACCATCTTAGAATACCATTTTTTCACAAATTTTCCCTCATCAGTGCTCACCTGTCCAAACCCAGCCCCGTGATTGTAACATAACCTCAGTAATTCTAGCCAGCCCATACCCTACCTAACCTAAATTTTTGTAACCTAACCTAATTTATCCAGACCTAACCTATTTTAACCTAACCTAATTTTACCTAATGCAACCTAACCTAACCTGTTATAACCTAACCTTAACTGATCCTTACAATATTTACCCTAACCTAACAGTTTTCCCTAATCCAACCTAAATAATCCTAACTTGCTGGTTTTGGCATGTATAAGATTGTGACGCCATTGTATGCACAGGAGGCTGGTCCATTTGTTCCCCTGTTGTATACCCCTGTTGTGTAGGTGGGATTAGTTTAGTGGTTTATATGTGCAGGTGTGAGGAACATTCTAGAAATTAAGTGTTATGCTGTAGGATTAGGCTATTGTTTTAAGTCTGGAGATGTTAAGAACACATTCTAGAAATTGTTATGCTGTAAGATGAAGTTAATGGTTTATATTTGGAGATGAGGAACATTCTAGAAATTATGTATTGTGCCTTGGGATTAGCTGAGTGGATTGTATGTGAAGTTGTGAGGAGCATTCTTGAAATTAAGTTTTATGTCATAGGATTAGACTAATGTTTCATGTCTGGTGATAGGAGGAACATTCTAGAACATGGACATGTCTTACCTTAGGAATTTGTTCTTGTCATTATTATGTGTTGTTGATTTGAGTGCATTATTACGTGGTACAATGTGAGTTCCCTCCCAGGTTGTAGAATATCCTGTGTTGTTCTGGAGATGGAGTCACCTGTGGGGGAGGGGGGAGGGGTTATATAAAGGGACCATCGTGCCTCCTAATTTAGTGTGGGCAAGACAGCCAACAGACAGCAGTACAAGGTGGTTAGTCAGTCAGACAATGAGTGTTAATAAGTGAAAGACAGAGTAGTCAGTCAGTTAATGGACAATGAATATTAGGGAGCGATGATGAAGGTAGTGTGAGAGAGATAAGCCACCTTGCTTAACAAGTGTACCTCAGCTGTGCCTGGAAAGAATAAAACCCTGAAGTGTTCAGTGGCCTTTGATTAATGTCCTGGCTTGCGTACTCATTGTTCTTGACATATCAACACACTCTGCAGTGCCACAAATTGGTGTCAGGAGTGGCATATGTTTTGAGAGACGGAGACGCATGGATAGGTTGCCAAAACGGTGGCTGTATCTCTGGCAGATATACTTGCAGTATTAGTGTTGGAACTTCGTAGCCACCATTTATATATAAGTAACTTTTTAATCTTGTAATAGGTGAGTCTTGAGTTTTGGTCAAAGTTATTTTGGTAATTGAAGAGCAGGAGGAGTTAAAGATGAATACAGGGAGTTGTTCTTGATTTATTATCTTCAGTGAAAGTCTAAGTTGAGCAGCTTATGTATTACAAGGGACTTAATATACTGAGTCTAGTCGGACCCCTCTTCTTATTTGCTTTCTCCACTACCTGCTGGTTCTATGGCCAGTCCCTTTCTGAGCTCTGATTCCTACATTTTCGTTTAGCAGGGGTCGTGTCATGTGTGTTATACTGTCATGAAATGTTCTAGAAGCCTGTGTGTGTGTATTGTCACGAGGCGCTGTTTGTGGGCTATTGTGCTGGTGTGAGATATTCTGGAGAGGTGCTAACGTCACTTCCTTTGGCCCCTAGGTTTGACATTGACCTAACCTCTCCCAGCGTTTCCCAACCTGGGGGGCGCGCCCCCCTGGGGGAGCGTTTGAGATTGCTAGGGGGGATGTGGGGTAATCAGAGTTCAACATAGCGCTAGGCCATTCCAGTGCATACAGGGTATTCCCAAAGATATGTAGGAATAAGAAACTTTGATAGGAAAACATCACAATTGTCATTTCAAGCAACCACATGTAGTGTTGCCATCTAGCGTCTTAAGCATTCATATGGAACAGATAAAAGCATCGTTGTTTAGGCGTCAGAGGGGTGGCCCGGGTGGGGGGCATCATGAATGCAGTCCTGACCAAAGGGGGGTGCAGTGCTAAAAAGGTTGGGAACCCCTGCTCTAGACTATATTATGTATGTTGCTGGTTATTATGTATTAAGATATTTTACAGTCCTGACAGTAGCAGCACAGCAAGAACAAAAGAAATATTGCAGTGTTAGGAGCACAGCAAGAACAAAAGAAATACTTGCAGTGTTAGGAGCACAGCAAGAACAATAGATATACTTGCAGTGTTAGGAGCACAGCAAGAACAAAAGATATACTTGCAGTGTTAGCAGCACAGCAAGAATAAAAGAAAGATATACTTGCAGTGTTAGCAGCACAGCAAGAACAAAAGAAAGGTATACTTGTGGTGTTAGCAGCACAGCAAGAACAAATGAAAGATATACTTGTGGTGCCAAGATATACTTGCAGTGTTAGGAGCACAGCAAGAACAAAAGAAAGATATACTTGCAGTGTTAGGAGCACAGTAAGAACAAAAGAAAGATATACTTGCAGTGTTAGCAGCACAGCAAGAACAAAAGAAAGATATACTTGCAGTGTCAGCAGCACAGCAAGAACAAAAGAAAGATATACTTGCAGTGTTAGCAGCACAGCAAGAACAAAAGAAAGATATACTTGCAGTGTCAGCAGCACAGCAAGAACAAAAGAAAGATACACTTGCAGTGTTATAGTCTCACCAATCTAAAACCAAGGTTTGGGTGGAGTCCAGCCGGGGATTTCCCGGCATACAGCGTTGCCTTGTTTCCTATACTCTGATTGGCTAGTGGCTGACCTGACGCCGTTAGAGCTCGCCGCTCAAATCTCACCACGTGGCCTGACATGACTTCACCCACTTCTGTGTGTGTGTGTGTGTTTGTGTATGTGTGTGCGTGTAAAGACAAACTAATTTAAGTTATAAATATAACCAAAATAATGAATTTAAAAATCGCATTCTCTCTCTCGCTCATATAATTTATGATTCCTAGTATGGGCCTGGATGTTGCCGCTCGTGAGTGTTTTAACTTATTTATTTCTGTTAAGAAAATAGCGTATGTTCTACTGATTCCTTCAAATTATATTATAAACATAATTGTTACATTACTTACCCAACTTAGAACTACCGTGAAAGTCGGTAAAAGTAACTACATTTTTTTCAGCACCACTGTAAAATATGTATGCCACGTTTCTTTATTGATGTACAAGAGCCATATGCATTACAAGTTTACCTTCCTTTGATATGCTAGAATACTTACGTTTATATTGTATTAGTATGTGTGTACCTATGTGATGCCTGTTACATATATAACAGAATCTACTCATCGCTCGTTTATGAAGTATGGCATGGCTGCACCCAGCGCCAGACCCCACTCAAACCTTGGTTTTAGATTGGTGAGACTATAGGAGCACAGCAAGAACAAAAGAAAGATATACTTGCAGTGTTAGCAGCACAGCAAGAACAAAAGATATACTTGCAGTGTTAGCAGCACAGCAAGAACAAAAGATATACTTGCAGTGTTAGCAGCACAGCAAGAACAATAGATATACTTGCAGTGTTAGCAGCACAGCAAGAACAAACGATATACTTGCAATGTTAGGAGCACAGCAAGAACAAAAGAAATACTTGCAGTGTTAGCAGCACAGCAAGAACAAAAGATATACTTGCAGTGTTAGCAGCACAGCAAGAATAAAAGAAAGATATACTTGCAGTGTTAGCAGCACAGCAAGAACAAAAGAAAGATATACTTGCAGTGTTAGGAGCACAGCAAGAACAAAAGAAAGATATACTTGCAGTGTTAGCAGCACAGCAAGAACAAAAGAAAGATATACTTGCAGTGTTAGCAGCACAGCAAGAACAAAAGATATACTTGCAGTGTTAGCAGCACAGCAAGAACAAAAGAAAGATATACTTGCAGTGTTAGCAGCACAGCAAGAACAAAAGGAAGATATACTTGCAGTGTTAGCAGCACAGCAAGAACAAAAGAAAGATATACTTGCAATGTTAGCAGCACATTGTGAAGAACAAAGAACTTCAACCCTGTTACACACTTCCTGACTTTATCCTCCACTATACAGGACACCTCTTGCCTCACCTCTCTTACCTGGTCACTTATTCTCTCTACCTTACTGTATGCCACCTATTGTTGCTTCAGTTTCCTCATCTCCTCACACAGCTGGTGAAGGTGCTGTCTGTCCACTCATCTCCTCACACAGCTGGTGAAGGTGCTGTCTGCTCACTCATCTCCTCACACAGCTGGTGAAGGTGCTGTCTGCCCACTCATCTCCTCACACAGCTGGTGAAGGTGCTGTCTGCCCAATTATCTCCTCACACAGCTGGTGAAGGTGCTGTCTGCCCACTCATCTCCTCACACAGCTGGTGAAGGTCCTATCTGCCCACTCGCTGGTTCCTCTAGTTCTGCATAGTGTTGTGCTGGAGCTTCTTTTTGTTCTTCTTGATATATCTTTTGTTCTTGATCATTTTGTTTGTTCTAGATATTTACTGTGTTCTTGCTGAGCTTCTAGATATCTATTTTGTTCTTAATTTCTTTTCTTATTATTGCTGTGCTTCTTGATATTTTTGTTCAGATTTTTTTTTTATTCTTCATTAAATTTCTTGGTGGTAGGTGGTAGTGACCGTCATCCACTCACTTGATGTAGTGCTGCCTATACTTCTGCCATTACTTTTTCATTCTTTTTCTGTGTTTCCTCTCTTCCTATTTCTCTAATCTTTCCTGTCATTTTTTATTATTATTATTTTCTTTTCAGGTGGCTTTATGTTGAGTGACAACCGTAATGGTTTCTTGTAAGCCAGGAAACCATTTACAATGCTGGGTGGTAACTGTTTGACCAACCTATATGTGTTCCCTATGTGTCAACAAGTGGGTTGGTGGAGGGTTAGTGTCCCTCCCCTTAACTAAAAGACAAACGGCCACCCATTGCGGGATCATGGCACCTGGCTATAGATCGTTTTGTTTCATTTATAAAGACTCCAACATGCTTGCATGCGTCAGCCTTGGTCATCTAATGGCGGTTCTCTATGCTGCCAGTGCTCGATCTCTGGCAGCCTTCCCATGCAGTCCCTTATCCCTGAGGTCACACTTTATGATATCCTAGGTCTGCTTTTCACAACCCTACCCCCACATTAACAGATCTCACTTTCTGCATCCCATCTTCACATGCCCAAACCACCTCAATCTACCTCTCCTCATCACAACGTCCATACACTCCAGTTCCATCCTTCCTCTTAACTTATCCATCATAAACGTAGCCCCCCCAGGCCTCGCATTCAAGGACACATTGTACATCCATTGAATGACTGTAATTTCTGTATGTTTGAGCCTGTGAGTAGCCTCTTCCTTTACTGCCCAGGTCTCACTACCATACGACATTACACTCCTAATACGTGCCACACACAAAGATCCCTTAGCTCAGAGGAAGAGCCCTCAGGCTGTCAATGATGGGAGAGGCAACAGCTCCCTGAACTTCTTCCAACCACTCCTCACTCTATCCACAGAGATAGCTCCAGCCCCACCTCCAGCACATAACAGGTCTCCCAAATCACAGAGCTTATCTTTACATTTGAGAGACTCACCAACAGTCTTTCTCACCTGGCAATATCCACCTGCTCTTCCCTACCCACTGCACACATGAAATCAGCATCATCTCGCAGTCTACCTCTAATACCTTTACATCTCTTGTGCACCCATTTATCACGAACACTGCACAAGATGGAATTACTTCCCATGTGCTTGTGACAAATTGCACATGGCCACTCTCCATCTTCTTTGACAGTACCATCACCAGCCCTAGATATCATCACTTGTTTTATCTGCATTTATTCTTAAGCCCTTGTGCCCCATACCATCTCTCCACTGCCTAAATCTTTCCTCCGCCTCCCGTTCATTCTCAGCAGTCAACACCAAATCGTCGGCATATAACATCTCCCATGGGAGTCCAGTCTGAAGTCACGTGAGAGGGCTTGAAGCACCATGATAAACAATAAGGAGCTCAAGACTGACCGCTAATGCACACCAGCATTCATGGAAAACCCATTACTCAAATCTTCATTAACCCTTACCTCGATGTGAGCACCCACATATATAGCCATAACCATCCTAACCAGCCACTCCTCAATCCCAAGCTTTCTCATTGCCCACTTCACCACCTCCCTGGGTTCTCTGTCAGTGGCCTTCTCCAAATCACCAAAAACAAACTACAGATCCCTTTTCTTTCCTATATATTTTTCCTAAAGCACTTGAACAATGAATAAGTCATCATTGGTCCATTTGCCTGGCATAAACCCAAATGTATCTCATCAATATTCACTCTCCCTAATCATACCTTCTAGAACTCTCTCCATTACCTTCATTATCTTGTCCAAAAGTTGTATGCCTCTGTATTTTCCTGTTTCCAGGGCATCACCCTTTCCCTTGTGCACATTTAAAGTCACACTCTTCAGCCAGTTATCTGGGACAACGCTATCTATCTATTCTATCTATTGCCAGAAGCCTTAATCCCTTAAGGGCTGGCCACAAGCAAATTGCTTCAATGTCGCCCTGTCCTTGCCATTTCATTGGCTCAGTCAGTTGAGAGGTGCCCTGCAGTCCTACCGGACCCAGGTTCAAATCCCCGCTGGGGCAGGGAACAGTTTAAGGATTTGTATTTCATAAAAATAAAACTTTACTGATCTACCAGAAGACCTGCCGACATGTCGTAAAAATACCCCCGCTAATACCAATACACCAGTCCTGTATGAGACAGCATTAGCATGTATTCAATATGGATGGTGGGTATTAGCGCCGAAGTGGTGACATGTAGAAGTGTATGGTAGAAGGAGGACTACTGGGCTTTGGGAGCAGGCTGTGAAGCCTGTGCCCAGAGTCAGATACATAAAAAAAAAAAATGCACCCCCCTCTCATATCCCTCTCCACTCCATCTCTCCATCTTATCCTCGGCCTTCCCCTCCCTCTCCCCCCCTCCTCCTCACTGACATACACTCTCTTCATCAGTCTCTCACTCTCCATCTTCTCCACATGGCCAAACCACCTCAGTGTATTTCTCCTAACGCTTTCTATCACATCCACATCCACACCACAACACTCCTCCACTTCCTCATTTGTCAGTCTGTCTCCATGTGACTCCACATGCTCCTCCCAAATAGATTATTTCCACTGCTCTCACTCTTAACTTGTGTCCTGCCAAGAACGTCCAAGTTTCACTTCCATACGTTTTGGTATTACAATACTGTCATGCAGCAACTTTTGTAATTCCATGTTCACTTCCCTGTTTCTTATCACTGCTTTCAAAGAACCAGCAACCTTTCTTCCTTATTGTACCCTTTCAAGCACTTCACTCTCCGAACTTCCATCCTTACTCATCACACTACTCAAGTTCTTAAATGTACTCACTGTAATGCTAGGTGTTTTTGGCTCGACTTCCCATTCCTTAAACACCTAACGTGTAGCAGGATTCTCTTTCGAGACCGGGGCTTAGGACAAATAAGAGAGAGGCAGGACACAAAAACTCCAGCAATAACCTTACACGTGTATTATGCAGTCAGACTAGGGAAACAGCAGATGTTACAAGCGCAATATTCTGGTCGATTATAAACACTTATACCTAGATACTGTAATTAGTATCTCATAAGATACTATGGGAGAATATAGTAAAATAACACTCGAGGCAGAGTATTCGGGATTAGTACAGTCCAAGGTCTCTATGCACGTGGAGGGGTTAGAGTTGATGCTCACTTGGTGAGGGTGTAAGGCACTGGGGTCTAATTATAATTATGGTAGTATGAGGCGGAGTTTACTGGTAGCGTGTTCACTTTATTATTTTCTAGTTGCAAAGGACTTTTGATTAATTATTATTACTAACTCCACGGCTTGGGTGTTTCTCTTACTGGGATATGATGGTTATAATATGTTGGTCTTTCTCACTAGCACTTAGGTTCGTGATTGACAATTCACTGTTCCGCCTTGTCACTGTTAGACAATTATTATTCTAGTTCTGCTTAAAACACTTGGGTCTGCTACTGTCACTACACTATTCTGCCTCGCCACTGTTGCACTACAATATTGTCACAGTCACTGTCTCATCGGTCACTGGGCGGCGGGTGCGGCGGAGAGACAAACCGACTTTATTTCTGCCAGGGCTGAGGCACTGCCAGGGGAGGCCGTAGTGAGAGGGCACGGGATCATGCGCAGGGGCGTCTTCTCTCATTTGGGGCTACAGGTGGTGAAGGGGCCTGTACTCTCCGGGCTGGGGACAAGAGTGTGGCCCTCAGGACTAGGGCCGAACAACTGCCTGAATTTCTCGTTCAGGCTCCTAACGGAGGTGGAGGTCCTCCGCCGTCAAGGTGTAGGGAGTTCCCGCCCGGGCATTCTCGGGAGGGCTGGGGTTCCCGAGGGCTGCGGCCCCCAGAGCTGGGAGGCGCCGACAGGGAGGGGCTGCGGCACCGGTCTGCATCGGGGTCTGTCAGGTGGGTCTCCTCCAGGGCCAGTTGTAGGGAGTAGAGGCCTGGGGAAGCTATAGGGCCTCTCCAGTACTCTACGCCCTTTGCGTTGGGGTTCGGGGAACTAGTCTCACGCTGGGGCGGCAGGGCGGCTCTCTGCCGCTTCCGGCCGTGGGGTCTGGCTACTGGCCGTGGCTTCCCAGGGGCGCGACTACAAGGTGCCAAGGCCCGGCTACTGGGCGTTTCCTGAGAGGGTGAGTAACTGCCAGTAAACCCAGGAACACCTTCGGAGCGGCTACCGGCCATCTGATGAAGGCGGGAATGGCTACAGGCCGACTCCTTCAGAAGGGGTGGAGAGCAGCTATAGGCAGACTCAGGGGAAACACCTTTGGAGCGGCTACCAGCCATCTGACGAGGGTGGGAGTGGCTACAGGCCGACTCCTTCAGGAGGGGTGGAGAGCGGCTACAGGCCGACTCCTTCAGGAGGGGTGGAGAGCGGCTACAGGCCGACTCAGGGGCAACACCTTCGGAGTGGCGACCGACCGTCTGACAAAGGCGGGAGCGGCTACAGGCCGACTCCTTCAGGAGGGGGTTTGGAGCGGCTACCGGCCGTCTCCAGAAGGACACCTTCTGACGAAGGCGGGAGCAGCTACCGGTGGTCTCCTGGTTACCCTCAGGTCGGCTACTGGCCAATTCCTTAGCAAGGGGTGAGGGGCTACTGGCCGTCTCAAGAAAGAAGACACCTTCTTGGCGAAGGCGGGAGCGGCTACATGCCGACCCCTTAGGGGTGCTGGCAGGAGCTGGACAGACAGCTCCACCCCAAAGCTGGTTGGTGGAGGCTCGCCCAGAAGGTAGTGCAGGATTCCTGCTATGGTGACGGCGGGCGGGCTCCGAGTCATAGGGGCGTACGGCCCAGGCTGACTTGGGCCGTTGTCGCACCGAGTCTCGGTGTGCTGCTGCTGCTTCTCCGTGGTGTCCTTGTGGGAGTGTCTGGGAGTTTACGGGGCACTGCTGTTTTCCTGGTGGAGGTGGCTGGACATTCCAAGGGACACTGTGCTGTATTTCACTCACATTTTCCATTTCCTCCTCATCCAACCTCACTGTACATTCACTGACTCCACTTCTCTTGAAGACCATCACTTTACTCTTCCCTACATTCACCTTTAGATTCTGTTTCTTACACTCTCCCAGACTCATTCACTAAGCCTTGCAGCTCCCCTTCGTCTTCACTCAACAATATAGTATCATCTGCAACTCTGTCCTCTCTCATTTGGGCAGCTGCAACATCCACTGCCCTACCTTGTATCTCTTTTATAACCCCATTCATATACATACTGAACAACCATGGAGACATGACACATCCCTGATTCAATCCAACATTAAAATGGAAAAATTCACTCAGTTCACTGTCTACACGCACTACAGCCTTACCACCCTCATACATACTCTTCATGGCATTCTACAGCTTCCCGTCTACTCCATATATTCTAAACAGTTTCCACGTTCATTGTCTGTCCACCCTGTCACATTCTTTCTCCAAATTCATACAACTTATTTCCTTTTCTAGAAACTTTTCCACTAAAGAGTGACCTAAGAATGAATATCTGATCTATACAACCTCTTCCCTTCCGAAAACCACCCTGTTCTTCTCCAACTAATTCCTCTCTTGTTTCCCTGTCAAAAAGTCTCCTACCGTATACTTTCACAGTTACACTAAGAAGACATATGCCCCTATGATTGCCACACATTTTTTCCCCTTTTTCCTTGTCTTGTGGATATGTTCACTCACTCCATCATTCTTCCTCTGCAGACAGAATCAGTCAGATCATTCGTCTCTTAATACTGAACACGTAATCACTTGCATATCATTCTTGTAGTGTTGACAATATATTCATACTTTCATTGGTCTGTAGGCAATATCACTCACACACTTCTGTAAACGAACACTGTCTATCACCAGACGCCTTAATCCCGTAAGGGGTGGCCAGAAACAAATCGCCTCCACGTCGCCCTGTTCCCCGCCATTTCGCTGTCCTGCTCCCAACTCGCACCCTTTTCTCCTGTATACCTCATCTCCATCACTCCATCTCATCCTTGGCCTCCCCCTCCATCTCGCCTCCTCCACCTCACTCACGTACACTCTCCTTGTTAGTCTCTCGCTCTCCATCATGTCCACATGGCCAAACAGACTCACTTCGTTGTTATTCTGCCGACAATATTTACACGCCATTCTTATAACATTGACAATATAAACATCGTTTTAGTAATATTCCGTAGACAGTATCAAAACCAATTATTTTTGCTCTATAGACAGATTATTTCACCATCAATATTCCTTAGACCAATTCACAGCCAGTCCTTCATGTTGAGGGATAATGAACTTTAACAGTATTGGTGTATACACCAATAGACAAGGATTGTGGAAAGTGTTAAGAATATATGGAGTAGATGGGAAGTTGTTGAATGCTGTGAAGAGTATGTATGATGGTGGTAAAGCTGCAGTGCGTGTGGATGGTGAACTAAGTGAATTTTTTTCTTTGAAAGTTGGTTTGAAACAGGGATGTGTCATGTCTCCATGGTTGTTCAATCTGTACATGGATGGGGTAATATAAGAGGTACAAGGTAGGGTAGTGGATGTTGGAGTGGCCCTGGTGAGAGAGGATAGTGTTTGGAAACTCCCTGTACTGTTGTTTGCAGATGATACTGTGTTGTTGAGTGAAGACGAAGGGGAGCTGCAAGGCTTGGTGGATGAGTTTGAGAGAGTGTGTAAGAAACGGAATCTAAAGGTGAATGTAGGGAAGAGTAAAGTGATGGTCTTTGAGAGAGGTGAACTCAGTGAATGTATAGCGAGGTTGGATGGTGAGGAATTGGAAAATGCGAGTACGTTCAAGTACTTGGGTAGTGTGATGAGTAAGGACGGAGGTTTGGAGGGTGAAGTGCTTGAAAGGGTACAGTAGGGAAGAAAGGTTGCTGGTCCTTTGAAAGGAGTGATAAGAAGCAGGGAAGTGAGCATGGATGTGAAAAAGTTACTACATGACAGTATTGTGATACCAACTCTAACGTACGGAAGTGAAGCTTGGACGTTGTTGGAAGGACACAAGTCAAGAGTGAGAGAGCAGTGGAAATGAGTTATTTAAGAGGAGCCTGTGGAGTCACATGGAGAGACAGGCTGACGAATGCGGATATAAAGGAGCGTTGTGGTGTTCATGTGGATGTGATAGGATGCGTTATGAGGAACACCCTGAGGTGGTTTGGCCATGTGGAGAGGATGGAGGGTGAAAGACTGACGAAGAGAGTGTATGTGAGTGAGGTGGAGGGGGGAAGAGGGAGGGGGAGGTCGAGGATGAGATGGAGGGATGGGGTGGAGAGGTATATGAGAGAGGGGTGTGTGAGTTGGGAGCAGGGCAGTGAAATGGCGGGGGACAGGACGACTTGGAGGCGATTTGTTTGTGGCCACCCCAAACGGGATTGAGGCGTCTGGCAATAGATAGATAGATAGATAGTGTATACACTAATTCACTCACACTGCCATACTCATGCAGACAGTATCACATCAATCATCATCATCATCATCATCATTATCTCTCAGTTTTAAAAAGTAATTTATTTTTGGTCTGCTATTGTGTTCAAAGCAGCCTACCCACTCCATTTTTTTACTGTGGCAAATAAGGTGATGATGATGATGGTTGTGGTGGTGGTGGTGGTGATGGTGGTGGTGGTGGTGGTGGTGATATTTTGTGGAAATTGTTTGAAATGTACCACCCTTTGAATGCCTATTTATTTTTATTATTATTATGGAAACCATTTACTACGCTGGGTGGTAACCATATAACCAAATTATGACACTTGGTGGTTTAGTGGGTAATTAAGGCACTCCAGTCGGATGGAGCCTGTGTGGGTTTATATCCAAGGAGTGGTTGGGGTTTACTGCTCATGTAATGCCATTCAGGGATGAGTGAGGCTGGTCACTCTCATCTTAAATGTCAAGACCAACTTGCCTAGCCCCGGTCTCCCACGCGCCTCATGGGGCAACATTGTATTAGATGATGAATGAATGATTACTAATTGAAATACAGCATAGTGTCCCTGGGAATGCCCAACCACCTCCACCAGGGATTCAGCATAGTGGGGGAGAGTGGGGCACCTTGAACACAGGGGCACAGTGAACCACTGGACTTTCCTGGCTCAGTTTTTCTCCCTGCCACTACATGTCTCCAGTGTAAAAGACTCCCCTCGACACCTACTTAGTAACCAGTAACAGAGTGGCGGTTCTTTGGGGAGCACGTTCTGCCTCGCCATTCTCCGAATTTCGACCCCCAAAGTAAATTTTTGGAGGTGAGTACCAATCCTTCTTATAGTCTTCATGTAGCAGATAATTTTAATCAAATTACTGAAATGGATACTGTGATAAAAGAAGCTTATTATGGAATGTTCGTTAGAATTGACTTGGCATGTATCAAGGCTTGAGGCTAAATTTTTTCAAATTGCAGGAAATGGGGCACTTTGAACCATTAAAGACGGGGCACTTTGAACATGGTTCAATGTACCCTCACACTTCACGTAAGTTACAGCCGTTGGATGTATCAGCTTATGGCCCGCTTAAAACCCATTATAAAAAGGCTGTTAATGACTGGAACCTAAGTAAACCGGGAAAAAGAATAACCATCTACGATCTACCTGAATGTTTTACCAAGGCATTTTATCGTGCTCTTTCGTCAGAAGATATATCCGCAGGTATCAAGAAAACTGGTCTCTGGCCCATAAATACTGAAATCTTCTCTAATGATGATTTTCTGGCAGCACCAGTTTTTACCCCTGAGGGTAGGGGGGTTTTCAAGAATACTCCCCCAGTATCCCTGCTTGTCGTAAAAGGCGACTAAAAGGGTTGGCGGAGGGTTAGTGCCCCTCCCCGGAAAACAACTAACTAAAAAAACAAACAAGAAGCCTCGAACAAGGACTGACCAAACGATGACGACCCAGGACCGGACAAAGGACTTGGTAATGAGTACATGGAATGTAAGAGGAGCGAGTGATGAGGTGAAAGAGAGAGAGATTGTCCAGGTGCTTGAGGGTGCGAAAGTGGATGTATGTGGAATAACTGAAACAAAATGGAGAGGAGAAAGTGTGAGAGAATGGGAGTATGGATGGGGTATATGTGGAGGAGTAGATGAGAATGAGAGGGCAAAGGAAGGAGTGTGTATAGTTGTGAGTAAAAGATGGAAGAAGAGCATAAGACAGTATGGATCAGTTGGGTCAAGGATTGTGTGGGTAAAGTTGAAAGTTGGAATACAAATGTGGGCGATTGTGTGTGTGTGTATGTGCCAACGCAAGATCGTGCTAGAAGAGTGAGAGAAGAGTTCTGGACAAATGTGGAAGTGTGCATGGAAAAGTTTGGAAGGAATGAGAGAGTGTTTTTGATTGGTGATATGAATGGTAAAGTTGGTAATGTGAAGGTGGATGGAATAGTTGGTGAGTGGGGTGTGCCTGCCGAGATAGATGAGAATGGGAGTGCGTTAGTGGACATTTGTGCTGGGAGGGGGTTGGTGATAGCCAATACCCTCTTCAGGCATAAAATGATCCACAGGTATACATGGCGAGTGATGAGAAGGGTGGGTGGTGAACTGAATGAAAGGAAGGCAATGATTGATTATGTGTGTGTGGATGAAAGGATGCGAAGATGTGTAAAGGATGCAAGAGTGTATAGAGGTTGGGGGAGTGGACTTTCTGACCACTACTTGGTGGTGGCCAGAATTAGGATGCAAGCGAGATGGAGGAAAAGAAGAAGGGAAAGACGAGAGGAAGGAGTAGTTGCAAGGAGAGTGGAAAGTTACAAGAGGATGAGAAAAAGGCAGAGTATAAGAGAGAAGTGGAGGAACGATTGGGCAAATATGAATTGGAGCAGATGGGAGACGTGGAAGGTGTGTGTGGGCTATTTACAGAAGAAATATGTGCAGCATGTGATGTGGTGTGTGGAAAGAAGAGAAGACGGAGGGGGGTGCAAGGAACAGCGTGGTGGACTGAAGAGGTGAAACAGGCTGTGGCACAAAAGAAGAAAGCATACAATGAATGGATGAGAAATAGGGGTGTGGAAGAAGTTGAGAGGCGGAAGAGAGAGTTATATGTGGAAAGGAAGAGAGAGGTGAAAAGATTAGTAAGAGAGAGTAAGAAGAGAGTGGATGAGGAATTTGGAAGGAATTTGAGTGTAAAGTGGAGGGACTGTAAGAAAATGTTCTGGAGAGAAGTGAAAAGAGTAAGACAGGGTGGAAGTGAAGTTAGCAGGGGAGTGAAAGATAAAAATGGTAGATTACTAGTGGAGAAGGGAGAAAAAATGAGCAGATGGAGAGAACACTTTAAGGAATTGTTGAACGTAGAGGATGGAAGTAATGCGAGTATAAGTGGCTGGGGAATGGCTGGGAGAAGGAGGGAGGTGAGAAGACAGGAAGAAATCAGAAGGATAGAAGTTGCTGAAGCATGGGGGAGAGATAGTAGTAGAATGGATGTGGAAGATGTGCAGATTGGCCTGGGAGGAAGGTAGAGTCCTGGAGGATTGGAAGTCAGGTATAATTATTCCCTTGTACAAAGGAAAAGGGGAAAAAGAAGTGTGTGGTAATCATAGGGGCATTTGTCTTCTTAGTATAATAGGAAAAGTGTATAGTAGGATACTTATAGACAGAGTTAGAGAAAGAACAGAGAAATTAGTTGGAGAAGAACAGGGAGGTTTTAGGAAGGGAAGAGGTTGTGTAGATCAGATATTCATTCTTAGATCTTTAGTGGAAAAGTTTCTAGAGAAGGGAAAGAAGTTGTATGCGGCTTTCATGGATTTGGAGAAAGCATATGACAGGGTGGATAGACAAGGATTGTGGAAAGTGTTAAGAATATATGGAGTAGATGGGAAGTTGTTGAATGCTGTGAAGAGTATGTACGATGGTGCGAAGGCTGCAGTGCGTGTGGATGGTGAACTAAGTGAATTTTTCTCTTTGAAAGTTGGTTTGAAACAGGGATGTGTCATGTCTCCATGGTTGTTCAATCTGTACATGGATGGGGTAATAAAAGAGGTACAAGGTAGGGTAGTGGATGTTGGAGTGGCCCTGGTGAGAGAGGATAGTGTTTGGAAACTCCCTGTACTGTTGTTTGCGGATGATACTGTGTTGTTGAGTGAAGACGAAGGGGAGCTGCAAGGCTTGGTGGATGAGTTTGAGAGAGTGTGTATGAAACGGAACCTAAAGGTGAATGTAGGGAAGAGTAAAGTGATGGTCTTTGAGAGAGGTGAAGTTAGTGAATGTACAGCGAGGTTAGATGGTGAGGAATTGGAAAATGTGAGTACGTTTAAGTATTTGGGTAGTGTGATGAGTAAGGATGGAGGTTTGGAGGGTGAAGTGCTTGAAAGGGTACAGCAGGGAAGAAAGGTTGCTGGTTCCTTGAAAGCAGTGATAAGAAACAGGGAAGTGAGCATGGAAGTGAAAAAGTTACTACATGACAGTATTGTGATACCAACTGTAACGTACGGAAGTGAAGCTTGGACATTGTTGGAAGGACACAAGTCAAGAGTGAGAGCAGTGGAAATGAGTTATTTAAGAGGAGCCTGTGGAGTCACGTGGAGAGACAGGCTGACGAATGAGGATATAAAGGAGCGTTGTGGTGTGGATGTGGATGTGATAGGAAGCGTTATGAGGAACACACTGAGGTGGTTTGGCCATGTGGAGAGGATGGAGGGTGAAAGACTGACGAAGAGAGTGTATGTGAGTGAGGTGGAGGGGGGAAGAGGGAGGGGGAGGCCGAGGATGAGATGGAGGGATGGGGTGGAGAGGTATATGAGAGAGGGGTGTGTGAGTTGGGAGCAGGGCAGTGAAATGGCGGGGGACAGGGCGACTTGGAGGCGATTTGTTTGTGGCCACCCCAAACGGGATTGAGGCGTCTGGCAATAGATAGATAGATAGACCAGTTTTTACGAACAACAATGGCGGTCAGAGCACTTCTAAGGATAATGGAGTAGAAATGGTGGCTGCTCCAGGAGACCTTAATGCCTCTACATCCTCAGCAGTTTCTGTAATGAACACTGATCAGGCATCTTGCCCAGCTGACAGACTAGATCATCAGACGAGCTTTGAAGAACTGGCTGAGTTACGGCCATTACCAAAGCGAAAATCCAGCATTCAGTTTGCTAAACCATGTTTCAAGAGAAAGGCTGTTGGCTGGAAGCTTATCATGAGCACCGCAGAGAAAGAAAATGCTGTGAAGAAGCAGGAAGAGAAGTTATCAAAAGCAAAGAAAAAGTTAGCTGTTGATGAAGTAAGTTCAGATGATAAAGTTGATGAAAGAATTTCCCTTCATGGGGAATCAAGTGATTATGAAGAGGATTTTGATGGTGATTCCACAGAAGACCAAGCAGGAAAAGAACCAGTAGGAGGTGACTTTGTTCTCATCAAACTCAAACCTATAAATTCAAAGAATTGGCTATTTTATGTTGGTCAAATAAGTGAAATTTTAACAGAAGATGGAGAAACATCTTATAATGTTGAGTTTTATCGCAAGTCAAGGAAATGCCCTGGGAAATTTGTCAAACCAGATTGTGAAGATAAGGCTAAAGTAATGAAAAATGATATTGTGATGTGCCTTCCCAAACCCATCGCTACTGGTGGTACGAAAAGGGTGCAGTGCATGATGCAATTTAGTGTAGACTTGGACCAGTACAAATGTCAATAGTTTCATCATTCATTCACTCATTTTTTGTAATCTGAATGCTATTGGAAAAAAAATCAAGAGGATATTATTTTAAGTAAAAAAATATGGCCTTTTTTAAGTTGTGATAGTTGTTTTAACTATAAACATACAAATTAGAGATAATGGACACATTGACATTTAACTTCCAGTTATGATTCCATACCAAAGATGATGGATCTCCTTAATTGTCCTGTAAGCTTAGTCTTCTAGTGTTAGGAATGTTATATAACTGAGAAGAACAGTCTTTGTTGTTATTTTTGATCAAGAAAAGTTTAGTGTCTAATTAAAACATTTGTAATTGAAAAAAATGATAAAGAATTCTATAACTTCAGAGCATTGTGCCTGTTTTTCCCTCTGTTAATGATGTTCTTGGACATGGATCAACCTACCCCTTAGCAATGTTCAATGTACCCCACCAATGGGGCAGATTGAACCAATCTGATGATAATTTTTGGTTGCCAAATTCAACTCTAAAAAACTGTGATACATCACGCTGGTTGAGAGAGGCATAAGTATAATAGCTGAAATTACATATGGCACATGGTAGACTGAAGTTTTGCCGAAAGATTTTTGTCCACAAGCGAAATTCTAAAAACGTGTTCAACGTGCCCCACTCTCCCCTGCCCCTGGAAACTCTTTAACACCCCCACAAGGATCCCATGGAGGAGCAGCAGCAGCAGCACACCGGGACTCAGCACGACAACGGCACAAGCCAGCCTGGGCCGTACGCTCCTATGACTCGGAGCCACCCTGCCGTCGCCATAGCAGGAATCCTGCATTACCTTCCGGACGAGGTTCCACCAAACCATCTCAGGGTGGAGCTGTCTGTCCAGCTCCGACCAGTGCCCCTAAGGAGTTGGCCTGTAGCCACTCCCTCCTTCTTCAGGAGTGTGCCAGTAGCCTCTACGAAGGTGTCTTCCCTCTTGGGACGGCCGGTAACTGCCCGCCCCTCGCTAAGGAATTGGCCAGTAGCCGACCTGAGGGTAATAAGAAGACGGCCTGTAGTAGCTCCTGCCTTCATCAGGTGTCCTTCTGGAGACGACCTGTAATCACTCCACACCCCCTCCTGGAGGAGTTGGCCTGTAGCCACTCCCACCTTCGTCAGACGGCCGGTAGCCGCTCTGAAGGCGTTGCCCCTGAGTCGGCCTGTAGCCGCTCCACACCCCTCCTGCAGGAGTCGGCCTGTAGTCGCTCCCACCTTCATCAGATGGCCGGTAGCCACTCTGGTGTTGCCCCTGAGTCGGCCTGTAGCTGCTCCTCATGCCAGCTGAAGGAGATGGCCTGTAGCCGATCCTACCTTCGTCAGATAGCCGGTAGCCGCTCCGAAGGTGCCCTGAGGTGCGCTGGTAACCATTCCCCCTCTCGGGCCACGGTCAGTAGCCAGGCCTCGGTGCCTTATGGTCGTGCCCCTGGGAAGCCACGGCCAGTAGCCAGGCCCCACGGCTGGATGCAGCCGAGAGCAGCCCCACCACCCCAGCGTGAGACGAGTATCCTGACCCCCGACGCAGTGGATGTAGGAGAGTACTGGAGAGGCCCTATCGCCTCCCCCGGCCGAGACCTGACCGAGAGGTTCAGGGAATTGTTCAGCCCCAGTCCTGAGGGCCATACTTCTATTCCTAGCCTGGATAGCACAGGCCCCTTCGCCACCTGCAGCCCTGGACGAGAGAAGACGCCCCTGCGTGTCATCCCGTGCCCTCTCGGCACGACCTCCCCTGGCGGTGCCCCTGTCCTGGCAGAACTGTCGCCGGCGTGTCTTCCCGCCGCACCCGCAGTCCAGTGATTTATGAGACAGTGATTGCGCCCTTAGTATAGTGTAACAGTAACGAGGTGATAGAGTGTATTCATAGTACCGAACCGAGTGTTTATGTGAAATTGGAATAATGGTCTAAAATACGACAGGGCGGAATAGTGAATAACCCATGCAGAATCCAAGTGATAGTAAATAAGACCCATGTGTGACACCCCTCGTATTATAATAAGAGAAACACTCAAGCCGTGGAGTTTGTATTAATAATTTACCAAAAGACTCTTGCTCTCAGAAAATAATAAATCAAACACGCTATCAATAACCTCCGCCTCATGCTACCATAAATACAATTAGACCCCAGTGCCTCACACCCTCCCCTAGTGAGCTTCATCGCTAACTCCTCCACGTGAACAGAGACCTTGGACTGTACTAATCCTGCACACTCCACCTCGAGTGTTATTTCAAATGCATACTACCATGGTATCCTGCGAGATACTGATTTTCTAGTTATAAGAGTTTGTAATTGACCAAATATTGTGTTGTAACATCTGCTGTTGTCCCTTGTCTGATTGCGTAATACACGAGTAAAGGTTATTGCCTGGAGTTTTTGTGTCCTGCCTCTCTCTTATTTGTACTATGCCCCGGTCTCGAAAGAGGCCCCGCTACACGTTAGGTGCTCTAGGAGCGAGAAGTCGAGCCGTAAACACCTAGCATTACACTAATGTCATTATTATTATTATTATTATTATTATTATTATTATTGTTATTGTTTTTATTATTATTCTTATTGTTGTTTTTATTATTATTACAGTATTATTATTTTTATTATTATTATCATTATTATTATTATTATTATTATTATTAGTGGTAGGTGGGGGCTCTCACCATCCACTCACTCGATGTAATGCTGCTCTTGGGTGACTGCCCTTTCCTCTCCTTCCTTCCCTTCCTTTCGTCCTCCTCTGTTTTTTTTTCCTTCATTCTTTCCTCTTCCTCATTCCTACAGGTGACTTTACACTCCCTCTTCTGTTTTTCTTTCCTTCATTCTTTCCTCTTCCTTCAGCCTGTGGGCAACTCTACACTGAGTGACAAGCCAAATGGTTTCCTGTACACCAGGAAACCATTTACTACGTTGGGTGGTAACCATATAACCAAAATATGGCGCCTGGTGGTTTAGTGGGTAATTACGGAGCACCAGTCGGATTGAGCCGGTGTAAGTTTATATCCAAGGGGTGGTTGGGGTTTATTGCTCACGTAATGCCACTCAAGAATGAGTGAGGCTGATCACTCTCATCTTAAATGTCAGGACGAACTTGCCTAGCCCCGGGCTCCTACGCTTCTCGTGGGGCAACACAGGATTAGATGATGATGATGATGATGATGATGATGATGGAGGTGGTGGTGGCTTCAGGCGGCAGTGCAGGTCATCCTTGTTACTGTGGTATTGTTTCTATAACTGTACACACCGTCAGCTACAATTGCAGTTACTACAGCACATCTTCACAGGCATTCTTCACTACACTTCAAAATCCCTTAACACCTTTCTTGTGTATTGAGTGGATGGAGAGCGAGAGACTAAGGAGGAGAGTGTATGTGAGAGAGATGAATGGGGTAGAAGGAGGGGGAAGCCGAGGATGAGATGGAGGGATGGAGTGGAGAGGTACATGAGGGAGGAGGGGTGTGAGCTGGGAGCAGGGCAATGTTTTGCGGGGGACAGGGCGACATGGAGGCGATTTGTTTGTGGCCACCCCTTACGGGATTAAGGCGTCTGGCAATAGATAAATAAATTGATAGATAGAGTGGGGTCAGATCAGTTTTCCAGGCATATAATGTGGTGTTGGTCAGCCATACACGTCAGTTGGCCTTCACCACCTGTGTAATATGCTGTGAATGTGTACACTGGCCCACCCATGTGACATACTGCTGTGTGCAGATTGTTACATACATACATACCGGTACATACATGCATACATACATATATACTGGTACTTACATACATGCACGCACACATACATACATACAATAATACCGTACATACATACTGTCTGTCTATCTATAGGTACTGTAGACGCCTTAATCTCGTAAGGGGTGGCCACAAACAAATCACCTCAGTGTTGCCATACCCCTGCCATTACACTGCCCTCCCCCCAATTCACACCCCTCTCTCTCTCATATACCTCTCTATTCCATGCCTCCATCTCATCACACACACACACACACACACACACACACACACACACACACACACACACACACACACATGCATACATAAGCACATAAAAACTGTACATACATACGATCTATCTATAGCTAGACGCTTTAATCCCGTAAGGTGTGGCCACAAACAAATCGCCTCCATGTCACCCTACCCCTGCCATTACACTGCCCTCCCCTAACTCACACCCCTCTCTCATATACCTCTCTACTCCATACCTACATCTCATCATCATCATCATCATCATCATCATCATCATCATCCGGACCTCCTTTCCCACCCGGGGTGAAGAGTAGCAACGTCCAGACAGCCCAAATTTGCCCAATCCAATGGGCCACGCTTCCACTTACTCATCATTCAAGCCCCCGGCATCCTGGCTCAATGTGACTTTCATTACTAAAACTGATTACCGACTGCCGTCCGCAGGTCAATCGTTTATGAATATAAGTTGTCTAGTTGCCATACGGGGTATATTGGCAGCACAATACCAGCTTTCAAGCTGAGGGTTGACCAGTATAGAGGTCAGTGGAGCAGGTCAGGTCTGCCTGTGGGTGACCCTCCTCACTCAGCGGTAAGGGAATATTCATTTAACATTTTTTTTTTTTTAATGCTAGGAAGAAGGAACCAAAGGCCGCAAGCCAGCAATTGTTGTTCCTTCCAAGAGAAAAACAAAGTACAAGAGAGAGCCAAATCCAAGATCCGATTATTTCTAGATGCCTGGACACAAAGCATTTGAAAGACTGGAGATCATAGGAAGCAGGAAATGCAGACAAAGGGAGACAGTTCCAGAGTTGACCTGATGCATAAATGAAGGACTGGGAGTAACGGTTAACTCTTGCATTAGAGAGTTGGACAGAAAAGGGATGAGAGTTAGCTGCTAGACGGGTGTTACGCGCCCGTCATATAGAGGTGGAGGAATGGAAGCAGACAGTTCAGGGGAGCAGTGACCCTTGACGTTGCGATAGAAAAGAGATAAAGATGCAACAGTGTGGCGAAGAGACAGAGGTTGAAGGGAGTCAGTAAGAGGAGGAAAGTTAATGAGACGAAAAGCCTTTGACCCCTTTGAGAAGAGCTGTATGTGGGAAGCCTCCCCACACATGAGAGTTGTACTCCACACAGGGGAGGATAAAACCCCTATATAGAGTCAACAATTGTGCAGGGGTAAAGAAGGAACGGAGTCGGCTTAGCACACGTAATCTCTTGGAAGCAGATTTTACAAGAGATGTAATATGATCTTTCCAAGATAAGTCCCGAGTAAATGAAACCCCAAGCATGTTCAAGGATGATGCAGGATTAAGCTAAATATTAAACATTAGTGGGTATACCTGTGAAAGATTTTGTTGGGTTGATAGGTGTAAGAACTGAGTCTTAGATGCATTAAAAACAACCAGATTATTTTTACCCCAGTCAGAGATACAAGCCAAGTCAGACATTAGGTGTGCCATAACCTCATCCCTTGTTTGTTGAAGTAACTGCTGAGATGGATGCTGCGGGAACCAAATGGAAAGGTGAAGGGTAGAGTCATCAGCGTATGAGTGGATAGGGCTAGATGTACAGCTTAGAAGATCATTGATGAATAAAAGGAAGAAAGTTGGTGATAGGACAGAGCCCTGAGGAATACCACTGTTAATATATCTAGGAGAAGAACGATGGTCGTCTACAACAGCGGCTATAGAACAACCAGAAAGGAAGCTAGAGATGAAGGCACAGATAGAAGGATAGAAACCATAAGAGGGCAGTTTGGAAATTAAAGATTTATGCCAGACTCGATCGAAAGCCTTTGAGATGTCAAGTGCAATGGCAAAGCTTTCGCCAAAGTTCCGAAAGGAGGATGACCATGAGTCTGAAAGGTAGGTGAGAAGATCGCCAGTGGAGCGCCTCTGATGGAACCCATAGGCCTACTGACGATCAGAAAGAAGGTTGTGACAGGTAAGATGCTTTAAAATTTTTCTGTTAAGAATTGACTCGAAAACTTTTGAGACACAGGATGTTAAAGCAATTGGACGATAGTTAGAGGGTTGGGAATGGTCACCCTTCTTTGAGACTGGCTGAATGAGAGCAAACTTCCAGCAAGAAGGAAAGGTACAAGTTGATAGACAAAGGCAAAGGAGTTTACCTAGGCAGGGTGTAAGCACAGAAGCGCAGCTCTTGAGGACAACAGGAGGGACTCCATCAGGCCTTGTTAATATCGAGGCCTGTGATGGCAGAAAATACATCAGCTGAAGAAATATTAATGTCAGCCATGAGGAAGTCAGAGGGGGGAAGTGATGGAGGAACAGCACGGGAATCGTCTAAGGTGGAATTGGAGGAGAAAGTAATACATCTGTTGATCCCAAGAATTTCTGTGTAATAGACACATGTACCAATCAACACTAGAATCCATTCATATTTATAAACGAAAACCGGCCCTAAACAATTGTCTGTCTGCTGTCCCTCTGAATATATTGTGCAGCTAAGTCCCCCCTGTAATTTACACTACGTTTTTGTTTTCCTTTTTTTTTTTTTTATATAAGTACGATGAGCTCAAGCTCAAATAGTTCATTTAGGCATTTAATTACCTTACAGGTCATTTGTATCTTTTTAGATCCACTGAAGATGACAGATGAATATGTTGAAACGTCTGGGAATGATTGACTTGATACAAATGTTTGAAAAACTCCAAATTATTAGTTAGTAGAAAACTGTACAGAATTAAGAGAGAAATTTATACAATGCTCTGTTCACTTTGACTAGTTTATGTGCTGAGCTTAACACTAGAATATGGTGCTAGTCAAGAAGAAGTGCTGTGGAAAGCATGTTGAGTCTTGGTATTGTATTATTCTGCCATTGAGCTACAGGAAATAAGCTACATAAGGACAAAAATCACGGCCAAGTTCAAATGAACGCACTATAGTTGTATTAAACGTGTGGCTTAGTTTGTGAAGGAGGGACTGGTGAATGAATGTGTGGCTCATTTCACTGGCCACTCTATGGGTAGTTCTGCCAGCTTTGTATTTTCCTTTTTCACTATGTGGATGATGCCCAGCCCAGTAAATGTACTGAATGTAGTGGTTCGCATGATGATGATGATGATGATAGACGGTTATTAGGTGATTTTTATGGTATTGTTGATGGTGATTGTATTATAATAATGGCGATGGTGATGATGATTGTGCAAATCTACCCTACCCTTCCCTACCTTACCCTTACTTACCCTAACCTATCATAGTTAACCCTGCCTTACCCTCTCCTGCCCTGGTCTAACTTATGCAAATCTACCCTACCCTACCTTACCCATACTTACCCTACCCTACCCTACCCTATCCTACCCTTACTTACCCTAACCTATCATACTGTAGTTAACCCTGCCTTACCCTCTCCTGCCCTAGTCTAACCCATGCAAATGTACCTTACCCTACCCTGCCATTACTTACCCTACCCTACCCTGCCCTTACTTACCCTACCCTACCCTGTCCTTACTTACCCTACCCTACCCTATCCTCACTTACCCTACCCTACCCTACCTTACCTTGTAATGCCATTCTTTGCCCTACGTAACTCTTGTCTACCCTAGCCGGTGTTGCCAAATTCTGCCATACACAATACTGTATTGCCATACTCTGCCCTACCTTACCCTGTGTTGCCATATTCTACCCTACCCAACCCTACTCTTCCCCACCTCACCATACAATACCCAGTCTAAATCTAGCACACCTTACCGGCATCTTACCATATCCAACAGTAGCTTGTACCATAGCACACTTCCCCATACCATACTCCACAATACCCCTGCCTACCGTACCAAACCGAGCCCTTGTATCGTTTGAGTGCCGTATGCTACCATAAGGAGTGCCAGTAAATATGTGATGCTGGTCAATGGTATTATTTGCTCACATACACCAGCGCCTCTTGGACTGTATACCAAAGCCGTGTGGGGTCAAATAAACTCTACCCCATTGACTGGTGTTCTGATATTATTTGTCCTGAGGTTTTCTGTTCTAAAAGGTACCTTGGGCTGTCAGTAGGTTATTTTATTTGTTTATTTATTTTTTTGAAGGAGGATGGGAAAGGAGGATGACAACTGGGTGTGGAGAGTGAGAGGTGTGATTGTTTGGGGTGGGGTTGCAAAAGGCAGACTGCAAAAGCCCTGGGACCAGATCCTACAGTGTGAGTGCCTAGAGGCTGCTGTGGCTGGAGTAATGTGGAGGGCGGCCATTAGGTGACCCATGGCGACGTGTGTATGTTGGAGCCTTTATAAACGGTACACAGCCTGTACTGCCACTAAGGGAAGTACTGTAGGCGGGTTAGCTTCCCTTAAATAGACTGGATTAGGTTAGTCTAGCCTCAGGCCCCTACACTTTAAAGGCAGTGATGTAGGTGTGCTTTGACCATTTATTTTGACATTCAGGTTACCAGTGGAATTAGGTCACAGTGGGTCTAGTGGGGTCAGGTCAGGTCCATAGACATACATTTATAACCGTGGGCTACATTCAAGCCACTTCAGGTCATGGTGGAGGTGGTGGTCTAGTGGTCAGAGAAGAGGTTTACTGTTTGAAAGAATGCACGTTCGATTCCAGGCTAGGGAACGAAAGTCTGCTGATTTTAGTCTAAAACAGATGACTGAGCTGCACCACCCACTGAATGTCTTAACACCCCTGCTAATATCACCACAGTCCTGAGTGAGACTTGTGGACGGTGGGTATTAGTGGCCAAGTGTTGACGTGAAGGACTTGGGATGTAGGAGAACTGCTGGGCCTCGGGGAAATGGCTGTCAAATCAATGGCCTGTTCTGTAGCAACTTGTTTGGCACATTACACCTTATCATTCTCTTGTACGTTACTTATATTAATGCAGACACAGCTGGCATCATATCAGACAGGAAGAGGATAGTGAAAATTAATGTAATGTGCAGAACAAATCGCTAAGAAAGAGGTGCTACGAAGGAGGTGGGGGAGGGGTGTATTTATGTGCGCTCGTTCATGTAACCCCTCTCCATGGTTCAAAAATTCCAAAGTAAACACAGACGCAATAATAATAATAATAATAATAAAAGTAAAGGCCTACAGTGCTCCTTTGGCTTTAAATTGGCCTAAAATTGCCATCTCTTTATCTTGAATGCTGCGTTGTAGCAAAAGACGAATGCTGGACTATGGTGTTAGTAATGAAGAGGTATAGATGTCGAGTAGTAGCATTATCCTTTTCTGCCGCTGAGGTACGTGATTAAAGTTGTAAAAGGAAAAGTTTGGGTCGAGGACTTATAATTCAAAAGTCAATGCAGCCACCAAATAACCTGTACTCACTAAAAATGTAATAAAACAGCGACAGCGAACTATTAGACAACTCATCAAGACACACACATATAGTTTGTGTATTCTTAAAAAATCTTGCTATCTACACATACTCTATTACACTGCATCGCGGTACCTCTGTCACAGTACATTATATTCGTCTAAGGGAAGCAAAAGAAAATTGTACCGTCATTTCCCCTCTAAGTCTCTAAAAAGGTAACATTTAGTACTGCTGAGGTTTGAACTAATTTTAGGGAGAGAATGTGGAACTAGAAAGGAGATGCCAGGTTGTGGGAATTTTGTTCATAATTACTGACCTTGGCTTCATCTTATCGTCAACAAACCCAAAATATCGCGTAAGAGGGTAGCAGCCATGCAAATAATGTAGCATATAAATATTTTACACAGTTAACTCGATCATAAGTGCAGCGATACTAGCATATAAACCAGCTAATTGATCAAAACCACGATACCAATTTGAACTTCGCGGGCATCACATCGGAGACGCAGGCAAGGTTCCAAAATTATAAATGTTTTGAGCGTCCGGTGCACGTGTATACAATTGTTTGTTTATTTTTCAGTTTGAAAGCAACCAAGCCAAAAAATATAAAAATTGAAATAATCAACCAAACAAAATTATTTCTAATGTAATTAAAATGCTGTGAAGGCATATTAAATCCCTGAAATGGTTAAAGATCTTTTATGAATACTTCCGAGGTTGGTGTTGCGAGTGTATCCGACGCCGTGGTTCAGGAGAGCATGTTGAAGTGACGTGGTGAGTAGCCTGACTTGATTCCAATTTACAGTTAATTCACTTGTATTATTGTGCTTGTGAACATTTGATATGGCAATGGAGATAAGGCAGAGGTGAGCATTTCAAGTGAATTGGTGTTTGGTGATCATAAAGGGCAACAAGTCAGCAAACGCTCAAGAAAGCCTGCTTCTTAAGTATCCTGGTCCACTTCCATAATTTTACCACTAGCATCTGATTTACCTGCATAAATCTGCTTGTTAATATTAAATAAGGTAATGGAGGTTGTTAGGGCAGAAGTATGTGATGGAAATATATGTGTTTTGAGACGGAGGTGTAAGTGGAAGAACACACGCCGAAGAAGGCCAGCGTAAGTATCCTGCTGTGATTCGTTTTTCGGCAGCTTCCATCAAATTTACTTACATAATTCTACTCACTAATGTTAGATAAGCAATAGAGATTATTTGGGTGTACGCGTGTGAGGGAAAGTGGCTGTATTGAGGTGATATTTGGCATTCTTGTAAGATTTGACGTTGAAGATGGCTGGCGTAGTAAGTTAAGTATCCTGCTCTGCCTCCATATTTTCCTTACAGCCAATTTCCCGACTTAATTCTGCTTACTGTTGTTATGCAAGGTAATGGAGGTAAATAAGTGTAGTTTGGTGGGAGAATAGTGTTGTTTAGAGGTATTTAAAGGCTTTTTTTCGTGTCCTTGCCGAAATTTTGTAAACATTCTGCCCCGACATTTTTAGAATGTTCGTATGTTATGTATTTCCGTCGATTTATTGTTTATTGTTGTTTTTTATTATGTTGTGGCTTTGGGGGTATTTTTTGAAGAGGATTCCACGTAAATAGCCCCTTCAAGCCGATGACTCGTTTGGGGGGGGACGCCTGCAGGTGGTGGCACTGATACAGCCACGCCAGTACCACTATTAATATATACGTTGCTCAATCCCTATCCCATGACAGCAGGATGTGGCACTGCAGAGAGGTAACTTCATCCTGCAGTCCACTGGGTTCACGTTTAGGTGAGCAGGGAGTCACAGTAACACTTTTACTACCGCTGTCTGTTGACGATTTTATCTGTACGTTTAGATCAACATTGATAGGTCATAAAGGGAACTGTGGGCTTAAAGTTGGATGAGGATAATACAGGTATTCGCAAAAAATCTTATACAGCAGTTAGGCAACTTGCTTTCAGCACTGCTGGGTTGGGACAGAAATTGCAAAGTATGGCCAACGTGACTGTGTACTCTAATATTGCATTGAAGTTGTGTGGCCTGTGTGAAAGTGTGCATTTATAACGCTGCTCTGCTACCCCACCTGGCTATTTCTTGTGTGTCAGTTGTGTATCATGTACGGTACTGTGTATTCATTTCCTACTGCCACTGCTACACACACACACACACACACACACACACACACACACACACACACACACGCACACACACACCAATGTATCATGTACTGTGTATTCATTTCCTACTGCCACTGCTACACACACACACACACACACACACACACACACACACACACACACACACACACACACAGCTGTCCCCACAACACATCAGATATTGCAGGTGAGTGTCTTGTGAAGCTCTGTTTACATACCACCTTGTACAACAATTTTGGCCCCTCTTGGACTCTTCATGGGGTACAGGCTCAACATGTGGTGTATTTTCTTTGATGATAACAAGGGTAATATTGTTCACTTTCTCCCCCCACCTCCAACTAATTGTTCCTTTCACTTGCAGGTACGATGTTACTTGTTACTAGTGCGTTACTTGGGTTACTTGCAAGATGGCAACAGGAATACAGAGTCAGGCAGCGGTACGTGGCAGCCTAAGTTACAGAGAACCAGTGGCCCCAGTGTAGTGGCTTTCGAATTAAGGTGAGTCTTTTAGCCTTCTTAGTGCAGTGACACCTTAATTTAGTCTGGCAGTCTCCAAGTGATTTTAGTCAGTAGGTCAACTCTGGAACTGTCTCCTGTCTGTATTTCCTACATGAAAGGGGCGTTGTGGTGTGGATGTGATAGGAAGCGTTAGGAGAAAGACATTGAGGTGGTTTGGCCCTGTGGAGAGGACGGAGAGCCTAACGAGGAGAGTGTATGTGAGGTGGAGTTGGACGAGGGAGGGGGAGGCCGAGGATGAGATGAAGGGATGGAGAGGTATAATTATGAGGGAAGGGGGTGTGAGCTGGGAGCAGGGCAGTGAAATGGCAGGGGACAGGGCGACATTGAGGCGACTTGTTTGTTGTCACCCCTTACTGGATTAAGGCGTCTGGCAATAGATAGATAGATGGACTTACATGAAAATTTACGTCTGAGTGTGGTGTGTTGTCCAGATCAGCGTCTTTGCTTGCCACTTCACTCCGATGATGTCTTTGTTTATTCTTGCTATCTCCATGTGATTTTATTCAACTCAGACCGAAAAGGAAATTGATGTGCATAAGTGCTGTGTCTTGGTGTGTTAAGCTGAGGTCTCTGAACCCTGTTGCGAATGGCAAGCACACGACATAATTGTAATCTTTTCATCCCTCTCTTTCTGTTTACATATAACTCTCCCTTTCGTCTCCCAACTTCTTCCATGCCTCTGCTTCCCATCCACTCACTATATGCTTTCTTCTTTTGCCCCACAGCCTGTCTCACCTCTTCACTCCATCATGCTGTTCCTTGCACTCTCTTTCGTCTTCACCCCATACACCACCTTACATATTGTATTTTTCATTTTGTCACTTTCATTAGCTTGAGAGAGAGGATGTTCACTGCTGTGGCTGGGGATTTTAAAGTTGGTGGTACATCCGCATGAGGCTGTTGTAGGGCAAAATAGGTCTTTCATGAAACACTTTTATTCTTACAAAATAGTCAAACAAAATGCCTCTCCATGTTTGTATCAGTTCCACCCTTCTAAGACTACACCTGGCCATCACCAAGCTGACAGGGTTGGGAATCTTCGCAAGTTAGAACAAATGTTGTCAAGTCACATGGATGTCACTCGAGAAGAATACACTAATTCCTTGTTATATGTTGCCCTGTTTCCAGTCTTTTATGTTGTACACTTCTTGAATCCAGTGCCATTGTCAGTGTTATTCTTGCCATGTGTACTTTAAGACAGCTGTAACCCCTTCAATCCAGTGCCATTGTCAGTGTTATTCTTGCCATGTGTACTTTAAGACAGCTGTAACCCCTTCAATCCAGTGCCATTGTCAGTGTTATTCTTGCCATGTGTACACCACACTGTACTGTACTTTAAGACAGCTGTAACCCCTTCAATCCAGTGCCATTGTCAGTGTTATTCTTGCCATGTGTACACCACACTGTACTGTACTTTAAGACAGCTGTAACCCCTTCAATCCAGTGCCATTGTCAGTGTTATTCTTGCCATGTGTACACCACACTGTAATTTAAGACAGCTGTAACCCCTTCAGTCCATTGATGCATTTAACATTAGTTCTTGGTATCTCTTGACCATTTTATTCATTTTAAAGACTACTCGTGAGCAGTTGTTGAGCAGCCCTGGTCTGTCTGGTTGAGCAGACCTATCAATCGCAAACAAGCAACTCCCCCTGCAGGGCGGTGCCATGCAGTGAACCAATGTTTCCTTGCAGTGGACAGCACCTTGCCACTGCCAGGTGCGGGCAAGAGTATGGAGGTTGGGTTGCCAGACGGAATTTGCATCTGCATCCAGCAACAGGGACGCCATAGTAGGCTGCACATCATGCTGTTATATGGTTACCACCCAGCGTTGTAAAGGGTTGCCATGGTTACGCCATAGTAGGCTGCACATCACCCTGCTGTTTGGTGTTATGGTTACCACCCAGCTTGTACAGTAAAGGATTGCCATGGTTACGCGATAGTAGGCTGCACATCATCCTGTTATATGGTTACCACCCAGCGTTGTACGGTAAAGGGTTGCCATGATTACGCTATAGTAGGCTGCACATCCTGCTGCTTGGTGTTATGGTTAACACCCAGCGTTGTACAGTAAAGAGTTGCCATGGTTACGCTATAGTAGGCTGTACATCATCCTGCTGTTTGGTGTTATGGTTACCACCCAGCGTTGTACAGTAAAGGGTTGCCACGTTTATGCCATAGTAGGCTGCACGTCATCCTGCTGTTTGGTGTTATGGTTACCACCCAGTGTTGTAAAGGGTTGCCATGGTTACAGGAAACCAGTAGGCTTGTCACTCAGTGTAGAGCCACCTGAAGTGGAAAGAAGAGTAATAGAAAGCAACAGGAAGGATGGGAAAACCAGGAAGAGATGAGGCCAGACACAAAAGGGGAATGACAGGTGAAGGAAGAGGTAGGCAGCACTACATCAAGTGAGTGGATGATAGTGGGACAGACACAAAAAGGAGTGATGAATGAAGGAAAAAGTAGTCAGCACTACATCAAGTGAGTGGATGGTAGTGGGCAGCAGCCACCACTGCACCTGGGTATAGTAAAGGCATTAAAGAAGGTTTTACTGTAGGCAGCACTACATCAAGTGAGTGGATGGTAGTGGCCAGCAGCCACCACTGCACCCGGGTACAGTAAAGGCATTAAAGAAGGTTATACTGTAGGCAGCACTACATCAAGTGAGTGGATGGTAGTGGCCAGCAGCCACCACTGCACCCGGGTATAGTAAAGGCAGTAAAGAAGGTTATACTGTAGGCAGCACTACATCAAGTGAGTGGATGGTAGTGGGCAGCAGCCACCACTGCACCCGGGTATAGTAAAGGCAGTAAAGAAGGTTATACTGTATGTAACCTCGCCAGTTTTAAGTCTGTCCTAAGCTGAATATAAACACCTGAGACAGCAAGAATATCTGAAGCATAGGTTGGGCCACTTGGACACGATGGACAATGAGAGACTGACGTGGAGTGTATGTGAGTGAGGTGGAGAGGGAGACCAAGAATGAGATAGATGAATGGAATGGAGAAATATATAAGAGAAGAGAGTGTGAGTTGGTAGGAGGGGAGTCAAGTCGCAGAGGACAGAGCAACGTGGAGGCTATTTGTCTGTGGCCACCCTTTATAGGATTAAGTCATGTGGCCATATATATAGATAGATAGATAGACAGATAGATGTCACTGGATTGAAGGGGTTATATTTACACAAATTTACAGACAAAAGCCTAATACAGTTCCGTATCCACCTATAAAGCTGATTTGCCACTCTGCTTTGGTGGTGGAGAGGGACGCCTTCATGTGGTGGCACTGATATATCTAGGTGACTCAACTGCATGGTTAAATAACACCCCCAGCTACTGCCCTTCCCCCCGAAAGGTGGAGGGTGGACTACGGCAGGACAGCTTACAGCAGCCCACCGGTGTGACGTCTCAGATCAACCTGGGGCTACAGTATTATTAACTTGTACTACCACTACTACTATGGCACTACTACTACTACTATGGTACTACTGCTGCCACTACTACTACTACTACTATTGCTACTGCTACTACAACTGCTTACCTACCGTACCAACACCAGTTTCCTCTAATTTACAGTACTTTTTTTTTTTTTCCACATATCAGACTTACTCGTACACTGAGAATCTTGTGTACAGTAAGTAGTCAACAACTTTTAGTCATTATTCTCTCCCTTACTGTCTCTGTCCAGTGTTTTGTTCCTTTGCTTATCATGTGTCTTGGCTGTGAATTAGTGCCATATGGTCTTTGGTAGGCGCCGGGAATCCAGTATTCAGTTCAGTTCCACCTTACTCTATCTGTTGGTATTTGTCCGCAGGTGGCATGGTGGTTGTGTGCAGCAGTTTGGTGCAGAATAGTGGCGACACGTGATTGGTGGAGAAGGCCAGAGGCACCACTCGTTACCATGGCAACCACCTGATGCTTACAGGGAGCATTTTCTTTGTAATACACTTTTATTTTTACTTTTTTTTTTTTGTAAGCTTATTCATATACTCGACAGATTTTATTATTATGTACTAGCGGTAAAACATATAGGCCTTTGCATTTTGTCAGTTTTTTTTTTTTTCCATCTATCCGTCTATCGCCAGTCACCTTCATCCTGCTAGGGGTGGCCACAAACAAATCGCCTCCTTGTCGCCCTGTCCTCCGCCATTTCGCTGCCCTACTCCCAACTCACATCCCCTTCTGTCATATACCTCTCCACTTCATCTCATCCTTGGCCTTCACCTGTCTCACATACACTCTCCTCGTTAGTCTTTCGCTCTCTATCCTGTCCATCCTCTTGATAATACTCGCAGGTCATGATGGTTGGGTGGGTTGCAGTGATGTAAGTGGCTGCCCATGGGTTAGAGAGAGAGAGTAGGAGAAGGAGACACTGCAGCATGGTTAAGAGACGTGATTTAGAGTGAGAGAGAGAGAGAGAGAGAGAGAGAGAGAGAGAGAGAGAGAGAGAGAGAGAGTAGAAGATGAAACTGCATTATGGTTAAGAGATAGCCTGTAATTTAGGGAGAGAGAGAGAGAGATGAGAGAGAGCCCATGAGTTAGAGTAGAAGAAACTGCAGGCTGGTTACGAGATATGATTGATGGAGAGGTGACTATGACAGACCCTTAATTTGAACCTCAGTAATGATGTAGGAACGAATCTCCTTGGTTACTAGTCAAATCCACCCTGCTATCTAAGCACATTTGGCCATCAACTGAGCTATAAGGGGTTGGGAATCTGTGTCAGGTGAAGGCACACTGATTGTATTAGATATTTTACTCAGCATGGCAGGCTGTTCTAAACCCTTCACAGCCATAGTCATTATTTCATCTTCGATCTCCATCTCATTCTTGGCCTCCCCCTCCTCCACCTCCACTCATATACATACTGGACTCTTATAGTCCATTTCTCATTTTCCATTCTCTCCACATAGCCCAACCATATCAGGATACTTCACACACACACACACACACACACACACACACACACACACACACACACACACACACACGCCTTTATTTCGTTATAATAATGTCTGTCTGTTCTGTCTGTACATGTAATTCCATATATAACTCGTGTCCACTGCTCACACTGTTGGCTTGTCATTCCAGCAGAGTCCAAGTTTCACTGCCGTACGTTAAAATGGCCAGCACAGTAATCATCATCATCATTATTATTATTATTATTATTATTATTCATATACACCACTGCATTCCTTGTCAGTGTGTTCAGGGCCTGGGGCAGCTTCCTTCCCCGCTGTACTCTTTCTTACAGTTCATCACCTACACCTGCGTCCTTGTTGCTCCCTGTCATCTGTCCATCATGCAGTGCTGCCCCATCAGCAACGTAGGGCCCGGGGGCTGGTCTACTCAGTGCTGACATTGAAGGCAAGGCTGACCCACCTCACTGGCCCCTGAGTGGCATTGACAACACAATAACCCACTAACCTTGTCTTGGATGTAAACCCATGCAGCCCCAGCCATTTGCTGTGCCCTAACCCACTAACCACCAGGCGTCATTTATGGTTACCACCCAGCGTAGTAAAGGATGTCTAGGGTTACAGTAAACTAGCTAACTTATTGAAGGCACTCACGCTGTCTTTCCTGACCAGTCATCGTCACTGTAGTTCTGTCACCGTAACTTAGGTTAGATTTTCGTCCTTTTGTATCTTATTTCACACAGCTCAGTGGCGGAGGAACACAGTGCTGTGTCTCTTAGTCATTCCATAGCACTTATTCGTGACTGGCATCATACTGTGTCTCTTCAGCCATTCCATAGCACTTATTCGTGACTGGCACCATAGCAACACAATGCTGTGTCTCTTCAGCCATTCCATAGCACTTATTCGTGACTAGCATCATACTGTGTCTCTTCAGCCATTCCATAGCACTTATTCGTGACTAGCATCATACTGTGTCTCTTCAGCCATTCCATAGCACTTATTCGTGACTAGCATCATACTGTGTCTCTTCAGCCATTCCATAGCACTTATTCGTGACTGGCATCATACTCTAGTGTTAATCTCTGGCTACAACTCACCATTCAGATTAGAGTGATGGCAGTTTCAGGCCAAGTTAGTGTAGAATGAGTATAGCATCACTGACTTCATTCCTCTCAAAGACAGTAACTTTAGTCTTTGCTGTATGTAGTTTTAGATTTCGTTTCATACACTCACTTCCAAACTCATTAACTAGGTTTAATATGCAGAGTAAATCGCTAAGCAAGATGTGTTAGGAATTCTGAAGTGTTAGTTGCAATAAGACCGGGAGTCTGCGTTGCCATGGATGTATATTATTTCCCGTCGACTTCATCCCTCCTTACTAGCAAACGAGAGAGAGAGAGAGAGAGAGAGAGAGAGAGAGAGAGAGAGAGAGAGAGAGAGAGAGAGAGAGAGAGAGAGGAGCGACGTCGCTCTTATCCTCACTCCGTGGTGACCAGCATAAAAATGGCGATATTTGCCAGCTGTGTGTTTTTGGTACAGGCGGGTGTGTATATGGTTATTACAACACTGGATCACTTATGTATCGCCTGTGTACCTGAACAACATTATTCATGCCAAAAATAATATTCTTTCAGTATTGCCAATATTAGGATGAAACGTACCATCTCAGTTACACTCTTAAGACAAATAAAAACATCTTTACTTCCTAATTTGTAATAAAGTGATGGTTTGTACGGTGTTAATATTACAAGTAACTATATTTGCTATGGTATATCTCCTTTATTTTCTTATTATCCTCGTGGTAAAATCCACACCTGGTCAACAGGTAATGCAGTGCTGATGTGGGAACTGTTGTGTGTCAGTCTGTGCTGGAAAAGGTTCAAGGTTTGGGTTGAACTGCTTCCTTCACGTCAGGTAATGTGTGTTTAAGCTGCAGTTATCATTGATGCGGCTGTCTGGGTGAACCCAAGTGAACACATGCCATGTAACAACATTAATTGCACCATCAGTTGGGTAAATTAAACCCGAGTATTTAGGAAAATGTTGGAGCACTGGCAGATTCGAAGCATGGTTGGTCTGAAGTGGTTGGTGTGGTGGATGAAAGAAGGGTGTAGTGCAGAAAGGGAAAATAGAAGAGGATAGGCCAAGACTGATGCTGTGTGAGAACAGATCATTTGTTAGGGTAGAACAAGACAGGCCAGATGTCATGATGTTGCTCAGATGTTGTCTCCTCGTCCTCTTGGTATTGTATTTGATGTTACTCGTTCTGATGCTGCCTTGTTGCTTATGGTACTCTCGAGGCTTGTAAGAATGGGTTTGTGATGTCTGGTAAGTATAAGGGTATAAAAGTTCGGTTTGCTCCTGTTCCTGTCATTGTGTTTGCCAACTTCTCTCCCGACACTTCCAAGTTGTCTGGTGATCGTTGGGACATAGTTCATCTCGACGCTGATCATGGCAGGACGTATTCGACGCCGCTTCAGGAGGTTAAGGAGACGGTTTCGCCGCCGGCGTTTCCGAAGTTGGAAGAATGTGAATGTCGAGCACGTAAATTAAGTAACTCAGTAACTCTCTCATCAAGTTGTCTTTTCCTGCAAATATAAAAACCAGAATTCTTTACATCTTCCGCACCATCACTCAGCAATTGGTGCAAAAGACCAGGAGTCTGATCAAGACACTTTTTAGAAGAACCATCATTTTCAATATTACTAAAATCACCATAAGTTTCAAAATCACCATCTTTAGTACAATATTTATAATTGTCTTTGGCAGTACCACGAGCACCAGCCCAATGAGCTCGGGCTAACACTTTCCGACAATGTCCAAGACGACGAGGCCGTAAAAACTCCACATATCCTTGAAGATGACGAGTCCCCGAAGATCCTTTCTCCTTTCCCCATACACACCGACGAATATCAAATTTCTTGAAGGCGAATAACTTCTGGTAGTCGATATTCTCCTCATAATTGTTGAGAGTAAAGCACCAACGTCTGAACTGAGCCATCACGAAATCACCTCTGACAACGCCCGCTGCGCGGGCTTAACCTAACCTAAGTTGAATTATAAATATTGTACTAAAGATGGTGATTTTGAAACTTATGGTGATTTTAGTAATATTGAAAATGATGGTTCTTCTAAAAAGTGTCTTGATCAGACTCCTGGTCTTTTGCACCAATTGCTGAGTGATGGTGCAGAAGATGTAAAGAATTCTGGTTTTTATATTTGCAGGAAAAGACAACTTGATGAGAGAGTTACTGAGTTACTTACCTACGTCGATTTTAAAAGTGAAAGATTACATGAATATCAATATTAATGTGTAATATTATGCCAAATAAATCACCGAGGAAGTGGTGCTACGAAATCTGCCTCATTAAGGCGGATATTTTCAATCGTTGGCGCCGGCCGACAGCCTCTTGCTTTTGTGTTAATTTTATGGCTGGTGTGTGTGCTGCATCGCTTATCTCTGGGATATGAGCCTTATCAGCGGTATCACAGAGCTGCCTTACACTGGCAGCCACTAGCAGGCTTCGTAGCACCTTTACCTAAGCCATTTATCCCGTACATTACACATTACCATTCTCCTGTAGGCCATTTGCATCGTTTTAATACCGACATGGTTTTTGTCAATAACATGCCAAATATTACTGAGGTGTAAAGTGCAAAATAAATCGCTAACGAAGGGGAGTTGCGAAATATCCAGGCTCCCAGAATACCACCCTTAACCCTCTCAATCCGATGACATCTTTTTTTTTTTTTTTCTCTCTCTCTCTCACACACACACACACACACGTATAGATTTTCCTCCTTCCCTCCTCTCTCTCTCTCTCTCTCTCTCTCTCTCTCTCTCCCGCTATTAGGTCTATTTCTGTCGTGTTATTACATGAAAATCGCCTTTGTCGTAAAGTGGCCTGAATTTTGACGGGAAAAATAATTCAACACGCAGGCATTAGGCACAGCCCTGGCCCACACCATTGCACTGAGTTGTATTAAAAAAGATTGTGTGTGTGTGTGTGTGTGTGTGTGTGTGTGTGTGAGAGAGAGAGAGACAGACAGACAGAGAGAGAGAGAGAGACAGAGAGAGAGCGAGAGAAGGGAGGGGAGAGGTAGGATGAGAGGGGCACCAGCTAACCAACGAGGCTGGGCTGGGACTAAGAGGGCTAGAAAAGAATTGGAAAGAGAAAAGAGGGCTAGACTGCTGAAAGAGAGAGAGTAAAGAGAGAAAAGAGAGAGACAGTGAGTGAGGCGGTAAGAGAGGGACTGGAAGGGATAGACGAGAGGGACTGAAAGGGATGGAAGAGAGGAGTTGAAAGGGATGGAAGAGAGGGGTTGAAAGGGATACGTGAGAGGGGTTGAAAGGGATACGTGAGAGGGGTTGAAAGGGATACGTGACAGGGACTGAAAGGGATACGTGAGAGGGGTTGAATGGGATACGTGAGAGGGGTTGAAAGGGATACGTGACAGGGACTGAAAGGGATACGTGACAGGGACTGAAAGGGATACGTGAGAGGGACTGAAAGGGATACGTGAGAGGGACTGAAAGGGATACGTGAGAGGGGTTGAAAGGGATACGTGAGAGGGACTGAAAGGGATACGTGAGAGGGGTTGAAAGGGATACGTGAGAGGGGTTGAAAGGGATACGTGAGAGGGACTGAAAGGGATACGTGAGAGGGGTTGAATGGGATACGTGAGAGGGACTGAAAGGGATACGTGAGAGGGACTGAAAGGGATACGTGAGAGGGGCTGAAAGGGATAGATGACAGGGTTTAAAAGGGATAAAAGCCAGAGAAGAGAAGTGTGGGCGTGTTGTGGGCGTGTAGGAGGTTTATTGTGGGTTTAGGTGGGGGTTTGTGGGTGTGGGTGTTGGGGATATACTGGGAGTGTAAGTGTATTGGTAATAGTGTTGTTGGAAGTGCTGTTATGAACGAATATGTTTTTACCTTGCTGGGGGAGGAGATTTGTGGGTGTACTGTGGGTGTGGGGAAGGATGACTGTGGGTTTAGGAGGATGTGGGGATGTGTGGGATTGTATTTTGATTGTGAATGTACTGTCAGAGGTGGTAGGGGTGTGTAGGGTAAGGGCTGTTTGGCCGTGGTTGTGTGTGCTAAATGAGAGAGACGATCGTATGTTTCTCTCTTGCCCGGGGGAGATGCATGGGTGTTTTTTTTTGGCGTGGGGGCGTTTATTGTGGGTTTCAGTTGGGTGTGGGTGAGGGTAGGGAATGAAGGAATGTGCTGTGGGGTGGAGGGGGATTGGCATGAGGATGGAAGTTTGATATGGTGTGGATGTGTGTGAGTGAGGATGGGAACTGACAGAGTGAGTGGTGTTACTGTATGCTGTGAGAGTGTGGGGGTGATCAACACACAGGAAGCGGCGGCAGGCAACACAGACAAACGAGGTACCCGGTAGATTAAAAAGGTTGTCAATGAAGACCAAACAGGAAGAAGTACAATACAGCAAGTGAGATATATACGTGGAACATGAATATTACTGTGACTGTGTTGGTTGGTATACTCTATCGTTCTTTCCCTCCCCGGCAGCTGCTGTTGACATCTGTGTTACCACGGCACTCGGCTCACTTACTCTGACTGGTAATGCCCCGTGGCTCGCGTCAAGTACCTGTGTGTTGCTGCCGGAGGGGTTAGGTTGAAAAGAGGATTATTTTTAGTACATGTGTGTAGGAGGGAAGCGTTGCAGTGTGTGTGTGTGTGTGTGTGTGTGTGTGTGTGTGTGTGTGTGTGTGTGTGTGAGATCAGTGCCTCTACTCGTATTCATCATCATCCCTCCTATACAATGTGTGTGTGTGTGTGTGTGTGTGTGTGTGTGTGTGTGTGTGTGAGATCAATGCCTCTTCTCGTATTCATCATCATCCCTCCTATACAATGTGTGAGTGTGTGTGTGTGTGTGTGTGTGTGTGTGTGTGTGTGTGATCAAAGCCTATATTCTTCATCATCATCATCATCATCCCTCCTATCCAATCGCCTGCCAGTCATTCCACTATCACTCATCCCCACCTTCCTCTCATGCCCTAGCCCAAGTCTTCATTTATTCAGAATCTCTCACAAACTTTCACAATATCTCTCACAAACTCGGTCTTTTTCTCTCCCTCTCCTTCCTCTGTTTCCTTCGCTTCCATCCCGTCTTCCTTACCTTCCTTCAAACTTCTCTTCTCTGCTTTCCCTGCGTATCCCTCATCCCTTCCGCCCTCTTTCTTCCCGTTCCTCTCTCTCTCTCTCTCTCTCACACACACACATACACACACACACACACACACACACACACACACACGCAAGAACGATCACAACACTTGCAATTAATGTGCATCACTCTCACTACAGAGTACAGACACTCATGTGGAGAATCCTGACATCCATCGACGCAGGTAAGTTTACCCTTAATATTTAATAATAATAATAATGATAATAATAATAATAATAAAAATAATAATAATAATAATAATGATAATAATAATAATAATAATAATAATAATAATAATAATACAATAATACCTGCAGGTAGTGGACAAGTTACAACTACTTGCCATTAACAAAGAAACCCATATTATACCACACTGCATCTAACTACACAAATTGGGCTTAGACGTGGTGTGGGGAGTGGTGGTGGTGGTGGTGGTGGTAGGGTGGTCAGGTGGTGGTGATGGTTGGGTGGTGGTGGCAGTGGTGGATGGGAGGTGACTACTTGGTGGTGGTGCTAGTGTTGGTGAGGTGGTGGTGGTGGTGGTGGTAAAGTGAGTCTGTGGTAATGGTGGTGGGTGCCCCCTCTCCAGCAGGAAGGGAGGTGATAGGCACATGATACGGTAACACGATGCTAATCATAAAGTGCTGATTAAGTGATGTAATGCCAGTGTCTCTAAGACTTATTTGATCTGTAAGGAATTAGCTGCAACATGACAACATTTTCCGTCTAAGAAAGGTGCCTGAACTATATTGATGGTATTGACCAAAACATTGGCACAGCGTCAGGTTCACGCAGCCACACCTCACGCCTCACACTGTCTCACCTGCCATATTGACACCAGCACAGGCTTCCTATTTTCACACGCCTTACCCGTTCATTTGTGCTCCTAGACACACGCTACCTCGTTCTGGCAGCTCGCTGTTGTCTCACACCGCTGATGTGGCCCATAGTCTTGTGTAAGTGCACCACAAGTTGGTAAATTGCCAGAAATACACCAACAAAAAAACCACACCGGTAACTTCCCTGTCTGCGCCTGCCCTCCTGGTTGGCTGTTGCATTGTGGGTAGTGTAGTGACGTCACACAGCCAATCAGATGTCATCTCTTTCCAGCGTCAGGCCCTGCAGTCAATCACAGGAAATGTAGGTACTATATAAAATCTTTCACTCGTGCCTCATGGATAAATCTTAACGAATTAGTCGTAAACATCTAAGTTTACATTAATAATGCATTAATATACGATGTTTGTGATGTATACAACGGAAAATAAGGTCACTTTCGTTTTCCTATTCAATGTGGGAAAATGTTGTGATATCGCCTTTATTTGAAGATACACTGTTTTATACAGGCAGTATTATTAGCGATGAAATAACTGTTGACAGCCTAAGCCCTAGGCAAAGTGGCTGGAATTCATGTTATTTTAGTATTGTACCATTTATTTGCACACCAAACGATGTCAGGGGAATTTAGCATGCAGATGGAGGTACGATTTATTATGACTTATTATAAAGCGTTGATGGATAATATGTTGCTGTAAATGACATACTTCTTGAATCTGGACATAACAGATCTAACAACAGCGTATTCCCAACTCGGAGCAGAACACAGTTTCTAAGCAGACGTTAGTGGTGACGTGTGAGCCATCTGTGCACGGCTGATGGGTATACAGCAGACGTTAGTGGTGACGTGTGAGCCATCTGTGCACGGCTGATGGGTATACAGCAGACGTTAGTGGTGACGTGTGAGCCATCTGTGCACGGCTGAGGGGTATACAGCAGACGTTAGTGGTGACGTGTGAGCCATCTGTGCACGGCTGATGGGTATACAGCAGACGTTAGTGGTGACGTGTGAGCCATCTGTGCACGGCTGATGGGTATACAGCAGACGTTAGTGGTGACGTGTGAGCCATCTGTGCACGGCTGATGGGTATACAGCAGACGTTAGTGGTGACGTGTGAGCCATCTGTGCACGGCTGAGGGGTATACAGCAGACGTTAGTGGTGACGTGTGAGCCATCTGTGCCCGGCTGATGGGTATACAGCAGACGTTAGTGGTGACGTGTGAGCCATCTGTGCACGGCTGATGGGTATACAGCAGACGTTAGTGGTGACGTGTGAACCATCCGTGCACGGCTGATGGGTATACAGCAGACGTTAGTGGTGACGTGTGAGCCATCTGTGCACGGCTGATGGGTATACAGCAGACGTTAGTGGTGACGTATGAGCCATCTGTGCACGGCTGATGGGTATACAGCAGACGTTAGTGGTGACGTGTGAGCCATCTGTGCACGGCTGATGGGTATACAGCAGACGTTAGTGGTGACGTGTGAGCCATCTGTGCACGGCTGATGGGTATACAGCAGACGTTAGTGGTGACGTGTGAGCCATCTGTGCACGGCTGATGGGTATACAGCAGACGTTAGTGGTGACGTGTGAGCCATCTGTGCACGGCTGATGGGTATTAAATACAGTGTTATCAAGATCCCTGACGCTTGAGTGTCCACAGCAAACGATATCACCTGAACTGCATTTTCGGCAACTTATTACCTATCCCTTCATTCCGATGATGCACTTTGCTACTTTATGCTTGCTATTTCCGGACAGTTTTATTCAGCTCAGAAAAGTTCTATAACGCCAGCGTTGATTAAGGCCGTAGCTAAGAAGGCAGGTTAGAAAAACGTTAAGCTGAAGAAAGTCGTCAAACAGTATCAGGACTAAACTGGATAATACGTCACCTGAATGAAGTGGTTTATGGCAGATTAAGATAATACTATATCAATACATCGTTTTTCTAATGTTTCTTCATACTGCCATGTGTCTGAGTGAGGTGGAGCGGGGCAGAGGGAGGGGGAGGCCAAGGATGAGATGGAGGGATGGAGTGGAGTGATATATGAGAGAAGGGGGTATGAGCCGGGAGCAGGGCAGTTAAATGGCGGAGGACAGGGTAACATGGAGGCGACATGTTTGTGGCCACTCCTTGCGGGATTGAGGCGTCTGGCAATAGATAGATAGATAGATAGATAGATAATGTACCAGCCAAAACGCGTTCCCATCACTGAACAAACGAACATACTTTCTCATCAGAAGTTAGGGGTGTGGGTGGGATTGCATGCTACTTTTAGAGCTCCCTATCACCTCTTGCTTGGTGGTTTGTTTTGTGTATTACACCCTGACAACCACGTCTTGATAACCACGTAGTTTGCGTTAGGAACACATAAGGAAATTGAGATGTAATGTGTACGAGTAGACCACTAAGGAAGTGTTAGGAAGCCAACGATAATTTACAACTGGCGATATACAGTGCAAACCCCTATCTTTACCAGGGCGTGTTTCAGATGGTTTAGTTTTGCCGCTGTGTATTCGTTCAACTTGGGGAAGATACTTGTGTGTCTGTCCGTAACTCAGGTGGGAAATGAAACACACAATTTCCATAAAGACTAGTGTTCTTAATTCGCCCTGATGCTGGACTACCTCACCCACCCGTGCCTTCTCCACCCCTACCTCACCCACCCATGCCTTCTCCACCCCTGCCTCACCCACCCATACCTTCTCCACCCCTACCTCACTTAACCATGCCTTCTCCACCCCTGCCTCACCCACCCATGCCTTCTCCACCCCTACCTCACCCACCCATGCCTTCTCCACCCCTACCTCACCCACCCATGCCTTCTCCACCCCTACCTCACCCACCCATGCCTTCTCCACCCCTACCTCACTTAAACATGCCTTCTCCACCCCTGCCTCACCCACCCATGCCTTCTCCACCCCTACCTCACCCACCCATGCCTTCTCCACCACTACCTCACCCACCCGTGCCTTCTCCACCCCTACCTCACCCACCCATGCCTTCTCCACTCCTACCTCACCCACCCACGCCTTTTCCACCCCTACCTCACTCATTTTTCTCTCTTTCCTACCTCCACTTCGCAACCCGTCCTGACACACTCACCCTGCCTGATCCAGTCCTGCCTTACCCAACCCCACCTGAAGTCAAACCCAGCCCTGCCTCTTGTTTACCTCCAAGACACTGAGTACTGCCACCCTTGCAGCCTGCACCTCTGTCTCCTTCACTCATGCCACCCTACCTTTCCCCAAGCCTGCCCTGCCTACCTGCTACACCAACATCCCTGCCTCTCCTTAGCTCTTACCTGCCTCACACCCCCCTGCCTACCTGCTACACCAACACCCCTGCCTCTCCTTAACCCTTCTCTGCCTCACACCCCCCTGCCTACCTGCCACCACCAACACCCCTGCCTCTCTTTAACCCTTGTCTGCCTCACATCCCCCTGCCTACCTGCCACCACCAACACCCCTGCTTCTCCTTAACCCTTCTCTGCCTCACAACCCCCTGCCTCACCTACCCCCACCACCCTGACGCCTCCAGTCTACACAGTGAAGGTGCCGGGGTTCTGTCAACAACTACAATACCTACACAAGAAGTCAACTCAATGTACCCCTTCAGCCCCATCATGTGAAATGGCGGGGGACAGGGCGGCATGGAGGCGATTTGTTTGTGGCCACCCCTTACGGGATTGATGCATCTGGCAATAGATAGACAGTATGCAGATAGACTGCTAGAAATTCGCTGGTATAATGGAAATACAAATCGCCTGATATACAAAGGCTTACACTCAGTTTGGAAGACTTTATGCACTGGGGATATTGCTTACGGCCTACATTGGCCCCTTCAGTATCACAAGTCTTTCCAAAGTGTGTGTGTGTGTGTGTGTGTGTGTGTGTGTGTGTGTGTGTGTGTGCAGAAGACATACATAGGCTACACCTACACATG